>NW_019154097.1:38406284-38421619 GCF_002288905.1 Enhydra lutris kenyoni
GCGCCGCCCCCGCCCGCCGCCACGTGGGGAAACTGAGGCCCGCGGTGGCCCGGGCTCGCGCGGGGACACGGGCTAGGCTTCCGCCAGCAAATCTTCTAGTTTCTGGACACGTCCTCCCGCCACCCCCCACGTTCACGTCCCGGGGAAGCCGTGGTCCCCAGGCACCCTCTGCCCTGCCCGGCGGCCGGCCCCAGCGGGCAGCCTGGCCCGCCGGGAGGGGCAGGAGGGGGGGAGGCTCGAGCTCCCTGCACGCGGGCCGGACTGCGGGGACCTCTCTGTAGCAGCACCGGGCTGGGGAGGAGCTGCCCTGAGTTGGATGCTGACTTTGGAGGCCGGCGGCTACTTCTCTGCCCAGACTTTTAAATTTCTGATTTGTTTGTTTAAAAACGAAAGGAAGGAGCTGGCCCTGGGACCACTTGGCGGCAGGGGTTAGGGTTCCTGCGTTACCGGCTTGGGGGGAGCCTCGCTGAGCAGATGTAGCCCAGGGCGCCTCCTCCCCACCAGCCCGCAGGAACCTGGGACTCTGCTGCACCCGTCTTGAGCATGGAGCCCCTGGCTCCGGGAGGTGGAGGGGCTAAGCCAAGTCACTCCTGCGGCACGTGGTGGTCCTGAGGCTAGGGGGCTGCTGATGGTAGAGGGAGCTGGAGGCTGAATGTGGTAGGCCTTAATGCCCAGAGACTGAGACCCTCAACAAGGAAGGGAGTCCTACCGCCTGGCTGCCACCTGTGTGACCCTGGGTAAGCCTTACAGTCTGGCCTTCACTTTCCCCTCTGGGAAGTGGGGAGTGGCAGGACCCATGACCCACCTGACAGCCAGGAGCTAGATCTCAGGATGGCCAGTGTGACCTGTCCTGGGGGAGGCTCCCATCCCACTTGGGGCAGGAGCACAGCAGTTGGAGCCACGGTTGGAGAGCTACCCCCCAACGCCACCCCCAGCCAGCAAAACCACAAGCCACGGCCCTGGGTCGTACTGGCCCCAGGCTTCTGTTGATCCACCATCCCCTCCCCCTCGATGGCTCTTGGGCCCCCTGCCAGCTGCCCCCCACACACGCCTCGCAGCTCCCCACCTTCCTTCCAGCCCAGCCTGTTTAACCCTCATCCACTGTTGTCACACCCTTCCTCACTTCCCCGGGCTTCGAAAACTGATTTCCTCCTGCCAGGGCTGGGGCAGGGAAGCACACAGGGAGAGCTCTGACAAGGAGCAGACCCTGGCAGTGACGCTTACGTATGGAGAGCGCGCCGGGGGCCAGCCCCAGCTCTCTGGGGCTCTGTCACACTCCGGCGTGCCTGTGGCCATGGTACACCATCAGTGCCCCTTCTGGAGCTTGACCTACTGGCTGGCACCATCAGACCTTGCCCCTCCACCTACAGAAGAGGCCAGACGCCCTTTTTGTGCAGAGACCCAAGTGGGCACAACTGAGCGGGAAGAAGGGCCCACTGAGACCACAGCGCTCCCTCCTTTGCTTGACAGAGTCACCCAACGTCCCATGGGCCGTGGACACTACAAGCTGCCTGCCTGGGGAGGACACACAGGCTGAGAGGTAGTACAGGAGCATGTCATGCAGCAGTGAGGGGGAAGACAGGATTTGAAGCCAGGGCCCGTCCTTGGCCCTTCTGGGTCTCCAAGGGTGCTGGGGTGCAATCCTGCACAGGCCTATGGGCCCCAGTGACCGTCGGTGAAGTTGCCATCCTACCATGTCCCATAAGGACAGCCTATCCGCAATCCAAGACCCTGGGCCTCAGGACAGAGAGGGTGAGGCTGGGTGGGTGGGGAGGAGCGGGAGAGAGAGCGGTGAGCGAGCTCGTGGCTCATTCAGTCATTCAGCAAACACCTGTGGTGCCCTTACTCGGGGGGAGGTGTGGTCCCAGGTGGACAGGCTTTGGCCAGATCCCAGCTCTGGCCCTTTCCAGCGGTGCAGCTAGGCCAGGTCGCACCCCTCCCTGGGCCTCAGTTTCCTCATTTGCAAAGTAGGGATGACACGCCCTCTCCCTGAGTCACCGAGCAGATGAAACGAGATAACAAGGAAGGAGAGTCGGCACCGAGTGGGAGGAGCTCGGTGAGCTCAGCGATTACTTCTACCACTACTACTATTATTACGAGATGGTGACTTGGGCCCTCTGGGAGCCCCCGCCCCGAACCAGAGACAGAACATGCCTACAGGGGCCTCTCGTGTGAGGCGCAGAGCCGTGGGCACGCAGGAAGTGGCGCGGACACTGGGCCTCATGCCGCCGGGCCCCAGGCACTTCCGGGGCCCGCTGGTCCTCCAGCTGCGTTGTGAAGAAGGGAGGTTTTCACCGAGTACAGGCGGGGGTGAGGGCAGGGCAGGCGGTAGGACCGGTGTGAGCACTGGCCGGGAGGTGGGAGGCGCTCAGCTTCTGGAAGGAACGGCAGGCAGCCCGCTTGGAGGGCAGGTCAGAACTCGCTGGGCGCCGGTGGGAAAGCCGGTCGTGGAGGCCTGGAAGGCTGGGCCCAGACGTCTGAAGTCACCTCTGGCAGTGGGCAGCCTGGCACCAGGGACTCCCGGGCCCTCCCCAGCCCCACCCCTGCCATGGAAAACTCTGGAATCAGGGGGGCCTGAAGACTGGGAGCCACACGCAGGCCAATTTCCACATGGGCTCCCCACGCCCAGGGAAGGCACAGAGGCGGGGGGTGAAGGGCCCTGTTTCTAAGAGAGATCCAACGAGGGGTCCCCCGGCCTCAGCCTCTCTCCAGGGCGGACGAGCGAATGCGGGATCTGAAACCACAGACCCGCTTAAAATCCAGCCTCAGGGCCCACAGATGCCCCCACTGACCCCAGGTGCCCGCGGCCTTGCCTCCCAGTCGAGGTGCAGGGCTCAGGGCGCCCCTGGAGCCACCGCCCATGGCCGGGGCCTCAGCAGACCGGTCTCCTGGGTGGAAAATGCCCGTGATGCCTGTTGTTTGTATTTCTCGCTCTCGCCTGAAGCCGGCGCTCTCTGTGGAAACGCTCCCACAAGACACCGCCCGGGACGGTGGCCGCCCCGTTTGGAGTGGCCCGGTCCCAGCTAACCATGGAAAAACCCGCCCCCCGCCTTCCTGCCGTGTGCTTCTGCAGCCAAAAATGTTTTTATAGTTATATTCATCTATTTACAACCTGAGATCTAAGAGGGTTTTGTTTTTTGTTCGGGGCGTTTTTTTTTTCTTTTAAAACATCCCTGAAGATGCCGTTTTGGGTACTGTGGCCTGTCAGCACAGTCTGGTAAACACTGTCCGGAATCACTGGCTGGATAGTATTTTTGAAGGCCCATGTCTGCCGGTCTGGGGCCCCTGAGGCTGGTGTCCGGGTGGACCGTTCCCAGCAGTTCCTGGGACAGCAAGGGCCACCTCGGCTGCTTCTGGCTCCTTCCCCTGAAGAGGGTCCGTGTGATCCTAAGTGACCTACAGGACCCCACAGGGGCTGGGGGCCATTGGCCCCCAACAAGCAGAGGGGCTCGGGCACTCACACTTGTCCTCATGGGTGGGTGGCCTGCCTCAGTCCCCAAACACCCGGCCAGAGGGCCCTCTCTCCCCCACTCTGTGGCTCCTCTGGGGGTGACACTCTCTGCCAGTGGTGACAGGTGAGCCAAGCTGGGAGATGAGGATGAAGCCCAGTGAGGCCTGCTGGAGCTGACCCCGGTCACGTTGTCTCCATCGGTCTGAAGAACACGGGACAGCTGCTTGTCCACACCTGGCCTCCCGTGTTAGAGGGAGCAAGGATGGGAGAAAAGGGGAGACAGGAATGGACAGCAGCAGGGGGGGAGATGAAAGGAGGGGGAGGTAAGGGGGAGGGGCCCCGAGCAGGGAGAGGAGGGGCACGGGAGGGGAGAGGAGGCCAGCTCCGTCTGTGAAATGCCCTCAGCCCTGTAGTGCCCCGCTGCACCTGTTGGCAGCTCCCGGCCTCAAAGTCGTGTCCCCACCACCCCCCGCCGCACACCAAGACCCACCGGCGACAGGAAGGCAGGGCAGCGCATGGATCAGGTGCTCTGAAGGAGGTCGCAGGTGGGAGGCCCGTCGCAGCCTTCCAGGAGGCTAAGGGAAGTAGTCAAAGCCATCAAGAGAGGCCTCAGGGGATAAGGGGCCCATTGGTGGGCAAGGACCAGATTTCGGAGAATGGGTGGGTCCCTGCCAGGACCCTCCGAAGAGACGCTCCGGGAAGGCGTACCAGCTGCCTGGAGGGAGGCGGGGGCAGCCGGGAGGCTGGACAGGGCCCGCATTTCCGGGAGTTCCGCGTCAAGGGAGGACACAGATGCTTTCTGGGTGCCTCTTGGTGTCAGGTCTGCGCACACTGCCAGGCGCTGTCCCTCCGACCACCCAGCCCAGCTGACGGAGACTCCCGTTTCCCCATTTCACAGATGGAGCCACTGAGGCCGAGAGGAGCAGTGACTAGCTCTGCACTGTGCAGTGGCTTTGGCACCAGGGTCCCCGGACTCACAGGGGAAGCCGCAGAACGACCACGAGCCTCTGACCCCACCTTGAGCAAAATCCTCCGGGCCCTGCTCCTCACAGTGTGGGGGGAGGGGAGGCCACCTGGGCGGGGGGTGGGGGGCAAGGGGGGTAGGCAAGACCAGACTCCAGGTCAAAGGGCCAGACGGCAAAACGGGAACATTGGGTGGTGGGTGGGTCCCGGGAGGGGAGGCCACCAGCGCTCACGTGGCCCGCTCCGACCCGTGGTCTCTGACAAAAGTGGAAGAGAAGAGCCACCAGCCACGGACCCTTCACGGCACGTGGGGAACCTGTGCACAGCAATATCGGTCACGGGAGCCACAGGAATCCACCACGGGAGCCGGAGGAGGGACCTGTGCCCAGAACCCCGGCCCGGCCGCAGCTCCCGGCTCCGCCCCTTGGGGCCCTCTGCAGATGCCACCCCGCGGGCCAGAAGGCCGCGGTGTGCTTTATCGGGACCGGGACCTTTCTTCCCAACAGTTGCTCCGTGGATCTCCCCCCGCACACATCCATATACATACGAGGTAAATAAATATTCCACCCAGAGCCACCGCGCCCAGCCTCACTGATGGAGTCGGCTTGCCCCCATAAAGATAACGGGAAATGATTCATAATATTTATTTGACAGACATGATATGAACCGTAATAGCCTGTTGGGATTAAAAATATCCGTACGTCTCTGTCATCCACCAATGTGGTTTAAATATTATGTATGTGGCCACTGCGGCAGCGGGGAGCGGGAAGCCTTATTGATGGCGGCCATAAAAAGGAGCCGTTTTGCACTGAAGAATGCGAAAAGTAGCCAAGGAGTTTGCCCTAATGCTCCTTGGTGCTCGCATTGAAAGAAACGGTGCGGAGAGCCAGGGCTCCCCGCCTACAGGCTCCCAGCACATGGGGAGCAAGACGGGCCTCGGCTTGTGGCATCCATCCCCAGGCTGAGGCCCAGGGTCCCCACGGAGGAGGCTGGCCCAGGCCCCACCCTCTCTGGCTGGAGACCCCACTGGTCAGCCTGTCCCCAGCCTCCACCCAGCAGACACCAGCACCCTCTGCCCGCCGGCCCCCAAGTCGGTCACTCCCTGCTTCAGAACTCTTCCATGCTCCCCACTGCAGGAGGGATAAAGTCCGAACTTCCAAACTCTTATGAAAACCGGCCCAGGCTCATGCCTCCTCCCAGCGGCCAGCACCCTCCCCACAAGCCACAGGCCCAGGCCAGCCTGACGGAACTGCTGCTCTAGACCGAAGCCCGCTGCCGGCCAGTGCATAGTGACCCAACTCCGAGGGCCCCCCTGGGCAGTTTGCCTACTACCCTCTCCCAGCACACCCCCCCTCAAGTCTGGCTAGGGCTTCTCTGTGCCCCACGGCAACCTGTACCCCGTGGGCCTCTGTGAGGGCTACTTCACTGATAGTCCCAAGGCCAGGGACCCAGGATCGCCCGCTTTCTATTCCCGCCATGGGAGCTGGAAATGGTCAAAGAGGGAGGGAGCCCCCCCTCCAAACCCTGGGGCTGGGCCCTCAGGATCCCCGTTTCTATCTCCAGGCTTCGAGAAGCCTCCTTTCCTCCCAGGACCTCCGCTTATCTGCCCCTACAACGTGCCTTCAGCATGGGGGTGGGGGGGGTATGTCAAGGCCCCTCCAAAGCCCCACAGGCATTCGCTCACAGGACGCTTTTCAGGGTTTGCTTTGGGAAGTGCCCAAAAGAGTTGGCACTGAGGAAATCGCAGGGAGGGTTACCCCACCCCACCACCACCCACCCTACCTCACCCCTCCCGACCTGGTCCCACCCGCCAGCCCCCAGTGCCATCAGGGAGCCCCATCCCCAGGCCCAGTGAATTACGGGCTCATGGTGACAATTGGCCTTTGTTTGTCCCACTAATGAGGGTCCCAGCTCCCCAAAGGAGCAGCTTCAGAGCTGAGACATCGGCGGGAGGGGCGGGGCTGTCCTGGAAATGAGGTCACCCAGGAGGAGGGCCCCAGCCCCGACTGCTTATAGTGCCTGGGGTCTGGGCCCGGCCTCAGCACCCGACGCCCTGGGAGAGAAGGCCGGCTGGACTGGATGACGGGAGAGGCGAGCACCAGGCCGGAGCATCGCCGGTGAGCCAAGGGACACGCAGCATGTGTTTCCCCCGCCGCAGGCTCAGACCCTCACTTCACCCTGTTCGGAGAGACCAGGCTCCTGCTAAAGCCCCTGCCCGAGATGTCCCCAGCCTCCTGCTTTGTAGGCAGTGCTGGTCGGTCACGTGTGTGGTTCCCCCCTCCACCAATAAATACTGGGACTGGACAGGCACTCCTGCTGTCCACGCGCTGAGCCCCCTGGGCCTCTCTCAAGCAGTAGAGCTCTGTACCTCCGGCTCCTCCCATCCCCCTCACAGACCCTGTCGGAGCCCCAAGCGGGCACTGGTGGAGTGGGCCGGCTGCCCTCCCCTGCTGCCAGCGGGCCCTCTTTGCTCTCACCCTCTCCCCCAGGATGTGCGCAGCAGGGCCCCACCTGCCACGGGGCAGTGGAACCTCAGAAGGGGGAAATGGAGACCCAGGGGTTCATGGGTCCCAGGCACACCCTGAAGAGCTGCCCCAGACCAGTGGGCTTCAGATGCTCTGAACGACATTTGACTATCTTTTCCCCTTAAAAAAGATTTTGGGCGCCTGGGTGGCTCAGTCGTGAAGCGCCTGCCTCCGGCTCAGGTCGTGATTCCGGAGCCCCGCATCGGGCTCCTGGCTCGGCGGGCGGCCTGCTTCTCCCTCTCGCACTCCCCCTGCTTGTGTTCCTGCTCTCGATGTGTCTCTCTCTGTCTAAATAAAAAAAATATTAAAAAAAAAAATAGGGGTGCCTGGGTGGCTCAGTGGGTTAAGCCTCTGCCTTCAGCTCAGGTCATGATCACAGGGTCCTGGGATGAAGTCCTGCATCGGGTTCCCTGCTCAGCGGGGAGCCTGCTTCCCCTCCCCCTCCGCCTGCCTCTCTGCCTGCCTGTGATCTGTCTCTATCAAATAAATAAATAAAATCTTTGAAAAAAAAAAAGATTTTCTTTCCTGTCATAAAGTGTTTTCAGGGATAAGGGAGCTGGCAAACGCACACACCCGGCACCTCTGGACCAGACCGTGTCCTCCCCTCACCCCCACCCCCCACTCTTGGGGACTGGAGAAGTGGATGCAGCAGCTGGGACAGAGAGACCCGCAGGAAGATGGAGTCTCACATTTTGCTCAGCTCCATCTCCTCAGCGACCCCGGGGTGGGAGGGCAAGGGAAGACAGGGCAGGGGCCACGCCCTGGGTGGGGACCAGCGGGGGGGGCACCCCCAGCCCGCCCCCCACCCCCCCCACTCCTGAGGGGCCACCCAGGCACGGCCAAGTCACAGACACCCGAATGAGAGGGAACCCAACGGAGGGGCGGCAGGACTGCCCCTGTGGGGTTCAAGTGTGGTTCAAAGGCGATAATGTCTGGAAAGCCGCCAGCCCGGCCTGCCCCCAGCCAGCGCTGAATAAGGCTCGGGTAATGGGATTAGGAGGCCTGGCTGGGGCACAGCTCCCCGCACACCTTCCATCAGCGCACCTCTCAGCAGAGAGCCCAGCAGTTGCCTGGGAAGGCAACGTGCCCAAGGCCAGGTTCCAGCATTGCCCAGTGGAAGCCCCGTGGCAGAAATTTCCAGATTGTGCCGCCGTTCAGACGGTGTTCCCTGGTGTTCCAGTTTCCGTCTAGCGGAGTCTGCCCATGGATGGGGCTCGGGGCTTGGGAGCTGAGCCGGTTCAGGGCTCTTCCTCCCCCGATGTGCCTCGCCGGGTGGGCCTCCCGGGAGTCAGTCAGAAGCCTGACTCCTGGGAAGGCAGGAGAGGACGGACAGAAGGCCTCCCAGTGGGCCCTTGGCTGGAGGGCATGGGGACAGCAGCAGAGAGGTGAGCTCTCGCCGACCACATGCCCCATCACCCGTGGGCAGAGAACGTGGCTGAGAGCTCCAGAGGGAGCCGGCTGTCCCTGCCCAGTGCGGCCCATGCTCAGGACCGCTGGTCCCCAGTTGCTGGCTGGCACACCACAGCCCAGCCGCTGGGCCTCTCAGCTCACTGATCAGAGAAACATTAGCCGACAGGAACACTATCGCCCTGATAGTCTGTCTGGTGTCGCTTCCTGGGGTTCCAACTCAGGGAGGTGTCGCATCCTCCCTCTCCCCCAGCCTCGCTTTCCTCCTCCGTGAAATAAGCGTCCCCATGCCCCACCGGTGTGGGGTTCCAGAACTTTCTCCTGGGGATGCCCCGGTCATCAGCACCTGGGCGGGACCTGGAGCAGAGCAGGGACCTTGCCAGAGTCCAAGCCTGGTGTCCTCCAGGCCGTGCTGGGTCCTAAGGACACAGTCTCAGAGGAAGGTCTAGCGGCCACGGGGAGGGGGCATGCCACCTCCCAGCCGTGGGGTTGACCTGCTAATTGCACATGTGTGCCAGAGTAATGTATCGCTGAGTGAATAAACAGCAGTTTAAAGTTACGTGCGGAAGGACTCCGGTCATGAAGGCAAACACAGAAGTCTGGAAAGAAGGCCCCCCGCCCCCGTTGGCTCACAGTTCTGGGTTCTAGCAGTGGAGCTGGGGACCGTTCAGATCCTCCTCTGTACTTTTCCTCCTGTCCTATAATGAGACTTTATTTCTATACAATCACAAAAAAGTACGGTCAACAAAAGCCTGTCTGAAATGTGTCTGAAACCCCAGCACAGGCCCCGTGGCCCCTCTCAGCACCCCCAGCCCACCCCACCCCCGCAGCCCCCATGTGACAGCCTCCCGGCCTCCTCCGTTTCGACTTTGTCTGGATAAGAACGTGCTCGCCGGCCCCTTGACTGGCTGTGCGGACATTTATCTGATCTGCCCACCTGTCACTGGGCCAGGCGGGGTTAATAATACACTTAATTTCACAAGCACGGAAGGTTGTGTCTAAATGGCCAAAATATTTGGACCACAGAACGACAAGTGAATCATTTCAGTGGTTTTCAAAGCTGACGCAGAGGCTGCTTGGCGTCAGTCCCCGCTGTCCATTGCCAACACAGTGAGTGGTTGGGCTTGGCCAAAAGGTTCTGAGCGGTGGGACGGTACCCTGAACCCCAGCACCCTGCAAATGTCACCCTGCCTCAGAATGGCCACCTGCGAATGGGGGGGGCAACGAGGAGGGAGAGCACAGCCCTGGCCCCTCTTCTCTCCAGCTCCAGGTCACATGCAGGTGTGACACATGTCCCATGGGCCAGATCCCACGGCGACACCCGGGGAGGGGCGGGACACAAACCTGGAGAAAGAGATGAGGGTCAGAGACCCCCAGGAGGCATTGTTGGGGCCCTCTGGGTAGGTATTCAGGAGCAGTGCTCCAAGTGCCTAGAGGTGGGCCAGGTCTGGCCAGGGGACGTGGGAGGGCAAAGCCTCCCGGTGGGGAGGTCAGACCGCAGTTGGGTGCGTGGGGTGGGGACAATGGCACCAGGCGCTCCGTCAGGAGCAATGGGGTGGCTCGGGCTTGGAAGGGCGTTTCGCACCCAGCCGAGGTGCTGTGAAGGGGCCCGGGAGCGCAGTGAGTCTGAGCACTGGGGACCGGCCCTCAGGAGGCGGTGGCCTCGCGGCTGCCACCCTCACAAAAACAAATGCCTCGTTGGCTCCATGTTACAAGGACGAGCCAGGCTTTGAGAGGCCAGGGGCCTTGCCTTAGACCACAGCTGGGCTAGGGCGCTCTCGGGAGCCTGGTGCCCAGAGGCAGAGCCGGGCTGAGCCGGCCGGGGCAGGAGGCTGGGGGACCGCGACACACCCCCACCCCCGACTCCACCCCAGGGCAGCTCAGGGGCTGGGCCCCCACCGCCCTGAGCCCCAAGAAAAGCCTGTGGCCTCACCTTGTCCAGACCGCCTCCCAGAGAACCAGCAAGCACGATGGCCCTAGACCACCGAAAGTGGGACTTGAGGCCCAGAAGAAAGGAGGGGCTTGCCCGAGGCCAGAAGCTTCCAACTGAGGCCAGAGCGAGTGAGGCTGCCCACCCCGCTTTTGACTCCCCTCCCTGGCGGCCCGCAGAGGGGGAGCGCCTCAGGGGTCCGAGCCACCTGCCCTCCCTGACTGCCTGAGCTCTTCCTCATGCCGCGGCCCGAGAGCCACTTTGTCCGGGGCCCCTCCACACGATGGAGCTAAGCAAAGGTCCAACAGGATTTCTCAGCTGCGGCACGCCCGCGATTACCCCTCGGCCCTCTGAAGGGGAATTAGCGTGGGCCTCCTTCCTCCACCCAGACCACCAGCCCCGAGAGGCTCCGGGACTCGGCCTCTCTGCCCGGGAGGCAGGAGAGGGTGCCCAGACGGGCTGCAGCCCTCCTGTGGGTCAGGCAGCGCTCCGCCCTGTTGTTGGGGGCCCCCGCTTGGGGCGCGGAGAGAGCTGGGCCTCCCAAGCAGCCCCTGGTCAAATCCCTGCCCTGCCCGGCTCACAGGCCGCTGGGGCTCAGGCGAGCCTCTTGGCCACCCTGACCCTGTTTCCTCCCCGTGAAAGCAAGGGCCTCACGACCCTCTGGGAGGCAGTGGAAAGCTCAGAGCCTCCGCGCTGGCGTCAGGCGCACAGAAGGGGCGTGTGACCTGCTGAGGCTCACCAAGGGTGCAAACTCTGAGCCTTGTGTCTCGTACAAGCGGACCCTGCGATGGGCCTGGGTATTTTTGGTCCCGTGATGGAAGGTGCCGAAAAGTACTATAGCTGCCCCCCCGCACATGCAGACGTGTCCCAGGTTCGTCACCTGGGGCTGCCAAGAAGTCCTGGCCAGTTTGGTGTGCCCGCGAGGCTGTGTCTGGCCTCTGCTGGTCCAGGGTGACACCCTGGAGGTCCCTTTGGGCTTCTTCCCTCCAACACGGAGCCCAAAGGGCATCCCCTCTGTGCATTAGTTACTCACGTCCTCCGGGGCACTCCAGGGCGGGCTGGAGGGACCTGCGGCTTGGCCCGAAGGGCCTGGCAGGCCTGGCTGGGCCTGGTCTCCTCGCCTGAGAAGGGGGTTAGCGGTTCCCTTCCAGGGCGCTCGTAGTGCCAAAGATCACGGCCTCGTGTACATCCGAACGAGCCCTTCAAACACCTGGTTTAATAAGAAGTAAAGCTTGACTGTTGGAACGGGACATGGGGACTCCCCCCAGATCACCTGTGTGGGAGGCAGGAGGCGGCTCTTCTCCCGTGAGCCGTGCGCCCACACTGCTCAGACAGCTCAACGGCTGACTCGCGGCCTTTGTCGGGGATTTTTTGGGAGGAGGCGTCCCCTCTGTTGCAGATGCCCCTCGCCGGCCCCCTGCCAGCATCTCCAGCAGGAACCCAAGGACACAGGCTGCTTCCACGTCCACCTCAAGCCGACAGCGCGGGTGGTCACCAAGGGTGTGTCCAGCCCGTGGGCGATGTCTCGGCTTTTGGCCGCAGACAGGTCTGTGTTGGATTTCCTGCTCCCCCGTAGATGAGCCCCGTGCTTGGGAGCCTGGACGAGACCCCCACCCCGCACATCTGAGCCTCCACTCCTCATCTGTGAAATGGGGTGATGGGGTCTCTGCAAGGCTGCCTCTGAAGAGAAGATAAGAGTATTTTCCTGGTCATCAGACCACAGTAATGACCCACAGCCGGGTGAGGAGGCAAGATGGACCTCTAAAGTCCCAGGACGACCGATGGCAACTGGGAAGGCCGAGACATTGCTGTGACCCACGAGGAGACAGGTTCAGAGGGAGGAATGGACTCAGGCACGAGGTGATGTGACTAGTGTCCTGGAGCAATGACATGAACGGAGTCACGCAGCCAGTGATGACAGGGTCACAGAAGAGGTGGCAGGACAGCTTCTGAGAAGGAGGGTGACGTCTGAGATGGGTGGGGTGGGTGGAGAAAGGCACACGTGAAAGACATCTAGCCAGTGACCCCGTCCTCTCCACGGCATCCCAGGGAACTCACGGTATCACTGCTGAGATCTTTCCCAGCGCCTGGGACTAGGATCACGGGGCGGAGGGCAGGGGGACACTCCTGGGTCCAGCCTGCCCTCCCCAAATACAGGCACTACATTTGCAACCTGAAAATGACCCCACACACCCAAATTCATGGATGCAGCTAAAGCAGTACGGGGAGGGAAACTTACAGCTTTAAATGCTTATGTTGGAAAAAAAGAAAGGTCTAAAATTAGCGACCAAAAGATACCTTAAGACGATTAAAAAAAAAAGCAAACTAAATCCAGAGTAAGTGGAGGCAAGGAAATATGGAGCAGAAGTCAATGACGCAGACAGAGACTGCAGAGAAAACAAACAGAGCCAAACACTGGGTCTGGGAGAAGAGCAAGGAAGTTGACGGGCCCTGGCGAGGAGGCGAAAATGAAAAAGCACAAAAATCGCCAGTGTCGGGAGTAAAGAGAGGTTATCAGCACAGACGCTTCCACACCCAGTGAAAGAACGCTGCAGACGACGTTATGCCAAGAAAGAAGACAACGTGGGCAAAATCGACACATTTCTTGGAAGAGGGACCTTACGAAATTGACACAAAAAGGAATAGAAAGTCTGATCAGCCCTACAGCGGTGAGAGAAATTGACTTTTATGAAATATCTTCTCGAAACAACAGGCCAGAACATCTCAGCGACGAATTCCATCTGTCAGTCAAGTGTTTTATCCAAGATTTTATTCAAAATATTTTTTCAAAGATTTTATATAAGCCCTTATCAAATTTGTAACAAATTAAATCCAACAATATAGAAAAGGGGTACCCAACGATCAGCTCACGTATCTCAGGGACACAATGTGGGTCTGACATTGGACAGAGCCAACAGGATTCACCCTATCAACAGATGACAGGAGAAAACTCTTATAAAAATACGATTCTTTCAAAAGATTCGGAAAAAGATTTAATAAAATTCGTCATCCATTTGGGATAGAAACTCTCAGAAAACTAGGTAGGAAATTACAGAAGTGAAGTTTCTCAAATTTCAAAAGAGAATCTATAAAAAACAAGCAACATACGAGGCCCCTGGTGGGCTCAGTTGGTGAAGCACGTAGCTCTCGATCGCAGGGCCATGAGTTCAAATCCCACCTTGGGAGTAGAGTTTACTTAAGAAAACGAAAAACCAGAAAAGATAAGCAATGTATACCAACCTCACCCTGAACAGTGGAAACGGACTGGTTTCCTCCTGAGGTGAGGAACAAGCAGGGGGTTGTATGTGTTAAAAAGTTGCCCCTTGGCCCCAAATAGCAAGCCACGGGCTAGGCTGGCCACGTGGCGCTTGGCTGAGCCCCCAGAATAAAACAGCGCTGTGTGTGCTGGGCCTGTCTGATCAGAGGACTCTGAACTTCACCTAAGGGTAGGATTTGGTTATTCCCCGACTGTGGCCCAAACCTGGGGGCTTCCGCGGAAGAAAAGCTCAGGAAGGCTCCATCACCCTCAAAGTGTAAACTCTTGGGACTTGTCGGAAGGTGGCCCTGGGAAGCCGCAGGAGACATGCGCTGGGGGTCAGGCAGACCCAGCTCAAATCCTGGCCCAGGATTGTGACGTTGGTCCGGCCCCTCAAACGCTCATCTATAAATCGAGCGGGAAAGGAAGTCGCCTCCCCCAGGCCGGTTCTGAGGCTCTATGAGCACAGGACTGACCACGGTCTGTGCTTGTGGGCACTGGCACCTCCTCCTCTCTGGCCTGGCTTAAAGTCTTATTCCTGCCTCTCTACCCTCCTCTTTTCCTCCCAGCAGCAAACCCAAGAGCCCTCCAGGGGTCCCTCTTTGGTAGGGCCCAGGAGGAAAAAGTACCAGGCTGTGGTGGGGACCACCAGGGGCTGCTGGGGGCGGGGGTACCCATTGGCATGTCCTGTCCTCTAGTGCTGCCCTGCTCTTGACTGGGAGTGCTTGGGGTCGCTGGTGGTGTCCCCTGGGGCCTGGGGCCGTTCCTGGTTCACACTGCACTGAGATCTCTCCAGGCCCACGTGTGGCCTTCCTTCCATGGCATTTTACATCTCTGTGACCCCCAGCTCCAAAATACACCCGCCTTGGCCCATGCTGAGAAGTCAGAGGGCTACACTGCTCTTTGTCTAAAGTGGACCCCATATCAGGGCAAGGCCCAGGCAGGGGACCTAGGTCTGTGACATCTATAAACACACACCCCTCTAGCATATGACCGACACCAGAACCTTCCAGAAACTCTGCTCTAGTTGGCTACTGCTGCGCTACCCCCCAATGTAGTGCCTCACCATCTTTCACAACGCCTGGGTCGGGTAGCCCAACAGGGGTCCCACCCGGCAACCCTTCTGCCCCAGGCGGCATTGGCTGGATTCACTTGGTGGCACTCAGCTGGCAGCCAGGCTGGTCTGGAGACTCTAAGATGGCTTTATTTCCATGTGTGGTTCTTTGCCAGCATAACTAAAAGCCTGGGCTCAGCTGGGACCCTCACTCAGATTGCCTACAGGTGGCCTCTCCAGGATGGAGCCTCAGGGCAGCTGGACATCTCATATCACAACTTAGGGTGCTCAGAATGTCCTAAGAGGTCCGTGCGTCAGAGAGCCTGCAAGGCTTCATCTGACCTGGACTTTAAGTCCCATAACAACATTTCCACTAGGTCTCACCGGCCAAGCAAGCTATGGAGCTAGCCCAGATTCAAGGGGTGAGGGATCAGACTCCACCTTTCAGCGGGGGAGGGATCACTCTGGAGGGGCTGTTTGGCAAGGCTGTTTCTTTGGTTGGCCATACAGAGAGCCTAGAGAAAGACGTTTAATCATCTCCATCAATATCATCATCATCTTTACCATCATGAGTACCGTCATCATGATTACCAACATCACCATCACCGTAACCATCACCGTCACCATCACCAGCATCACCACCATCACCATCACCACCATCACCACCACCACCATCACCATCATCACCATCATCACCATCACCACCATCACCATCACCATCACCATCACCATCACCATCACCATCACCA
>NW_019154097.1:38421719-38422009 GCF_002288905.1 Enhydra lutris kenyoni
CATCACCATCACCATCATCACCATCACCATCACCATCACCACCATCACCATCACCACCATCACCATCACCATCATCACCATCACCATCACCATCACCACCATCACCATCACCATCACCACCATCACCATCACCACCATCACCATCACCATCACCACCACCACCATCACCATCATCACCATCACCATCACCATCACCACCATCACCATCACCATCATCACCACCACCATCACCACCATCACCATCACCATCACCATCACCAGCATCATTACCACCATCACCACCATCACCA
>NW_019154097.1:38422109-38426967 GCF_002288905.1 Enhydra lutris kenyoni
CCACCATCACCATCACCATCATCACCATCACCATCACCGTCACCATCACCATCACCATCACCATCACCATCACCGTCACCATCACCGTCACCACCGTCACTGTGAGCACCTTCACCCTGGGCTGTGCATCTCTGAGACCAAGGCTGTTAGAATCCCTATGGAGCAGATGAAGAAACTGAGGCATAGATGAGTTTGCCCACGCTGAGCGTGATGGAAGCATCAGGCCTCAGATTCGAGTGGGTGTACCCCACAGCCTGCCCATGCGCCGTCCTTTTAAGCACCTGCTCCCCTAGTCTCCCCAGAACTCTCGCTGTGGGTAACCCATAAATCTTCACCATGGACCGGCCAGGGAGGCTCTGCCACCCCCTCAAGTAGAGTCAGGGAGATCAGGGCATACTTTATCTAAAGTGGACCCTATATCAGGGCCAGGCCCGGGCAGGGGACCTAGGGGCATAGGGACAGAGAGGGACAATTGGGGCGCAGCTGGAGGCCCAATCTCTTGCTTCCAACATTCCCTCTTGTTCTGCTGCAGCTGTCCGAGATCGGGAGACTGACGGAAGGGGCTATGCAGAGCAGACGCTGGCGGTTCTGTCTACACTAATCAAGTTCATTGGATAATTGCCACTTCATGGTTCTTGGTGTTGATGCAACTTTGAACTTGATTTTTTTACAGAAGCCTTCCTCTGAGCCTCCCGGGGGGCTCCCCTGGATGGCAGATCGGGCTTCCTGCTGTCCCAGGACAGAGGCAGCAGGTCCCCTTTCCTAGAGGGGGCACACAGCGGAGGGGAACGGCTAAACGACTGTCCCAGGTCACGAGGTGCCGGACCATGGACGAGGTGACAGGAGGAGCCTGGCGTCTGCCCACTGCCTCCGGCTCTGACAACTAAATCACCCCAAAGAGATGTGTGTGATTTCATTTCTATTCCGTCTGCAGGAGGGGGAAAAATCAATGTTTGCTAAATGAAAAGGAAAAAGATCGGCAGGAGGAAAATGTATTTTCAACTTTTAATAGGGCATTATTGACAATGACAAGTCAAAAGCAGAGCAGCAGGCCCGTCTGGCCGTGGGGCTGGGCTGGGCTGGGCTGGGGTGCCAGGGACAGTGGGGGGCAGTTAAGCCTGGGGTGGCCCGCAGCTTCTGGATGAGCTCCAGCTGTGTGCCCTAAATGCGCAGTGGTGGGGGAGATAGGGAGGAGGGCGGGGCAGGGACTCCTCTGTGCCTGGGAAGGGAATGGGAGCTAGGATGGGCCTCGCTGCAGGACCCACAGCCTGCTCGGGCCACGATGCACGCCGCGGAGAGCAAACAGGCTCGCCGCCCCCTGAGTCTCCTGTGGGGGGGACATGGTTTGGCAAGGGTCTGGTTTTATTGGTTCCTTGAGTCTGGTGTCTACTTAGGGAAAAGTCGTTGAACGTCTATGCGGTGGCACAGTGGGGACATGGCCATGCCCGGGGCAGAGGTGCCCTCTCTGTGGGGTCTCTGGTTTGGTAGTGACAGTGATAGACAGTGAGCAGGAGGCCTGGGGCACCAAGGCGGGAGGAGGCCTCCCAAGGAAGGGAGTCTCCAAGGAAGAAAGCTTGTTTTCAGATGATGGAGCCTCGGGGGTGGACTCCCAGTCTTGATCCCTTCCCCTTGACCGGCTCTTGGTGACCCGTCTGTCTGCTTCCGTGACTTTCAGTGCTCCCACGCGTAGGTTTCCCGGAACTTATGCTCCACCGGGGTCCCAGCCGGGGGTCGGCTCAGCTCAGAGCATGCAGGCCCCCCCGCAGACCTTGGCTTCCCTTGCAGGGAGACAGGATTGGCGGCGTGCATGGGTGCGTGGGGGTGAGAAGCCTGGGGGAGGCGTTCCCGCTGAGTCTGAGCGGACGGATGGTCGAGCCTTGACGGTTCTCCCGAGGTGACACAGCGAGGCAGGCCAGAGCCAGCCACGACACCAGGGAAAGGCAGCAGCAAACTGTAGAGTGCCCTGCACAGGTGTGTGCTGTCAGGAGATGCTGTCCTCGGCTCAGCGAGCCGTCTGCCCGAGCGCCGCCCTGTACGTGCATCCGGTCCGACGGCACGGGTTTTCTTAAGTTGTTTCCTTTCTAAACAACAACAACAACAACAAAAAGAGTAATTCATTTGAGAAAATCTGGGAAACGTACAAAGGTAAAGGATAAGAGACAAAATAAAAATGCTAATAATCCTGTCACGGAAAACGGGTCCTTACGAGCACTCTGGTCTTTCCACCAGCCCTTTCGTCTGTAAATATATTTATTATACACTTTATATATGATATTATATATTTTTTCATCCAGAGATCATGCTCTATCTACGTTTTGTACCCTATTTTGTTTTCTATTAAAATTACATCCCGCACGTGTTCTGTCTCATTAAATACGCAAACTGTTACTTACCACAGTTGCCGCGGGGTCCAGCAGGCAGATTTAGAGTAATTAACTCTTGCCAGAATTAAGCACCTCTGAGTGTCCTCTGCGTCTCTGAGAGTCTCGGCTCATCACTCCCTGGCGCTGGACCAGTGGTCAGAGGCGCGCCCCTCGCCGGCCTTGACACCTGCTGCTGGATGACGGGGGTCCAGCCTGTAGAGTGAGGCCAGGGAGGGACTGGCCACCCACTTCCACTGTAGTCTCGACATGTGTGTGTGTGTGTGTGTGTGTGTGCGATCTTGGGGTTTCAGCTTGCATTTCCCTTATGACCAGGCTATGGGACTATTTCACGTTGTCCACAACCCCGATCGGAATCCGGCTTTCTTTCACAGAGAGACAGAATTCGCCAGACACCTTGTCCACTGTCCTTTGCCCCTTCTCTGGGATGCGCATCAGTGGGGGCTCCCCACGTCCGTAGTCCCAAGCCGGGTGACTTAAGGAGTCCTCACCAGAGTGAGTGTTGGCAGGGCCCTACCCGGGGCCGGGGGTGCTCAGCGGGCCGGGGGTGCTCAGCGTCCTAGGCTTGAAGGGGCGGGGGGGGAAGGGGCCGGGGGAGGGCACAGGACGAACCTGGAGACAGAGAGGGCTGGGGGAGGGGCACCTGGCAGGGGTCGACCTCGCAGAGAGCCATCAGCACCTTGACCGCTGCGGGACAAGGGGCCGCCACGTGGCAGGGCCACGGAGAGAGGGGGTCCAGCGGGGAGGAAGTCAGGCCTCCCACCAGCAGCCAGCGCCAATGTTCCCAGGATACGCGCCCCTCAGAAGCGGACCTCGCAGTAGCACTAAAGTCACATCTGCTCGGCCGACAACTTGGGAACCAGCTTGCCCGGCCAAGTGTCCCCACGTTCCTGCCCCCCAGAAACCGTGGGAGAGCAGAAATGGTCACTGTAGCCTCACACTGCTACATGTTGGGGGCTGACCCCCCTGCCTCGACAGAGGACTGTCACCACACTTGACTGCAAACCCAGGGGACAGTTGGAAATACAGCCTCAGCGGCACCCACACTCTGGGTCTCCAGGTGCACCCGGTGGACAGAGGCACCCGTCAACCCAGGGGCTGCCTGGGGAAAGAGCTCGGGCCCGAGGGCTAGTCATGGGGACACCATCCCTCTCTTAGCCTCAGTTTCCCTTGTCTGTAAACTGAAGGAGCTGGGCTGGGAGGGCAGTGCCATCCCCTGCCCCTCCCCAACCCTGCCCCCTGCCTCGAGGTGAGCCAGGGCTGCGGCTGCACCTGATGCCCGAGACGCCAGGGACAGGACCCGCTCTGCTCTCTCTTTGGTGGGAGAGGAGGATGTGGACCCGGCTGATCACAAGTCCCCCCTACTGCTTTTTTTTTATATATATTTTTAAAATCGAGGTGTAGTGAACATACAAGGGTCACGCTCTTAAAGCGTACAGTTCAGTGGCTTTTCCTGCATTGACCAAGCTATGCGACCACCACCACTACCTGCAGAACATTTCCCCTCACCCTAAAACGAAGCCCTGCCCCCTGGCAAGCCCCGTCTGCTTGTCACCTCAGGGCATTTGCCTGTTCTGGACCCCCAGGTGCGCGGATTCGCGCAGGGGGGCCTTCTGGGCCTGGCTTCTCCCACGGAGAGGACATTCCCGACACTCAGCCACACGGCAGCGTGGGTCCGAGCTCCCTCCTTCTTGCGGCTGCGTAATGTCCCGTCGTGCGGACACGCCACCTGCTTCTGCCTTCTCTGCGTGTGGGCTCTGGGGGGGCCCCATTCGGCTGTGGTGAGCAGAGCAGCCCCTGGGAGGAGAAGCCAGAGTGGCTGACCGACGGTCCTCTCGTGGGCGGGAGCGTCAAGCCCCATGTTTACGTTTTAAGGTGAATCCGGAGGGAGACCTTCACGTTTCCAAAGCGCTTTCTGTACCTGAGCAAGGGCTGGCCTGGCCTGCAGACGTGAGTGGCCAGTTCCAAGCCCCGCTTCCCCGGTGCTCGAAGGGGGGAGCTGGTCCTTGGTGGGCCGGGGGTCAGGGAGGGCCCCTCGCCGGGACGAAGCTCCTCCTGACCTTGCCGCTGCCCCAGCCGCCTGGTCTCTCCGTCTGTGAAATGGGAGGCTGACGTCCGTATCCTCGGGCTGTTGGAGAGTCAGCAGGCCCACGTGGGGGGAGGCGCACCCTGCGGTCGGCGGCTCCGGGCCCGGCAGAAGTTAGAAGTGAGGAAAAGGCGGGGGTGATGAACAGGCCATGCGTGAACATGCACTTGGATCAGCAAAAGACAGAGCAGAGGCTCGTCTGCAAATACCGGCGGTGGCCTCCTGTCCTTCGGGCCAGAGGGGGTGCCGGTTCCCTCCTCCCCTCCCACACTGGGACGGGGCCCACATGTTGACGGAGGGAGAGGGGGAGAAGGCTGCCGCCCTGCGCCCACAAGCCCACTCGGGGCAGGACAAGTTGCTTTCAGTTAAACCCCCCCCCCCCCCCCCCCCC
>NW_019154097.1:38427067-38625183 GCF_002288905.1 Enhydra lutris kenyoni
CAGGAGGACAGGAGGACAGGCCTGCCCCTCTCCTGGGGTGGGGGTCATCCATCTTGGTCTGACCCTATTAAATGCATGATAAAGGGAAGAAAAGAGTGAGCCAGGAGGTGAAGGGGGCGGAGAAAGCCTTTGTTTGCTCCCAGATCCAGGACCTCAACAGCCAAGATAGAAGGGGCCTAGGGCTTTGTTCTCCTGGGCTGGGGGAGGCCCAACTTAATGGGCTGACTCTGTGGGAAGGAGTCATCCTCAAACCCCCAGGGCCTGGGCACCCCGTCACCCCCCAGGGCCTGGGCACCCCGTCACCCCCCAGGGCCTGGGCCCCCGTCACCCCTCCACCTGCAGACTGCGCCGCTCCTACAGAGACGATGGTCTGGAACTTTCCTGCCCCCAGAGCTGGTGCCCAGCTCTCGCTGGGGCCCCGAAGCGCCCAGGGAGGACAGCCGCCCATGGGCAGGGCCTCCCCCGAGATGGCCTGGTGCTGGGGGCAGGGGGGAGGCCTCTCAGAAGCAGACACCCCACATCTGTGGGGCTGGGCTCTCCCTCCACCAGGAGGTAAAGCCCCATGGCCCTCGGAGGGCCCAGACCCTACACTCAGGACTCTAATTCCCCTTGGGGGTTACCAACAGTGAGCCAGGCCCGAGGCAAGGCCTTTTACAAGCATGAGAGCTTTGATCCTTACAATCACCTGTTAGGGCTTGAATTCAATCCCTTTCCCAAAAAGATAACGTCGGTCCTCACCGCCCCGCTCCGCACACCTCAGCACATGGCCAGGTTTGGGAACAAGGTCCTTCAACACAGATCTACTCAGCGAAGGTGCAAGCCATTGGACCGGAGTCCTTAAAAGACAACGGGCACGGGGGGACACGTGGGGAGGAGGGCACATGCCCACTGAGGCAGAGAGGGTGCGGCCATGGCCAAGGGCCACCCATGGTCGCCGGCACCCCAGGAGCCAGAAGAGAGAGGAAGCATCCTTTCCCGTGGGTCTCCCCAGGAGCACACGCCCTGCAGCCCCTCAGTTTTAGATTCGGGCCTCCAGAACTGGGAGAAACATTTCCGTGCTGGCCGGCCGCTGGGTTTGGGGACAGTCACACAGCGATTCCCCAGCCAGGATCCTGGCACTTCACGGGGCTGGTGCTTCCAGCCAATGTCTGCACGGGGACCCGTCGCCCCCACGGCCCTGCCTGCCCCCGGGCTCCGGACAGAGCACCGTGCCCTGCGGAATGCAGCCCCTGGGGAGGCTCAGGCTGCTGGGGGCAGCC
The DNA here is from genome assembly GCF_002288905.1 of Enhydra lutris kenyoni. Taxonomy (NCBI): domain Eukaryota; kingdom Metazoa; phylum Chordata; class Mammalia; order Carnivora; family Mustelidae; genus Enhydra; species Enhydra lutris. The sequence continues at coordinate 38,428,327 of NW_019154097.1, forward strand.
CCTTCTTCTAGAGGAGGAGATAGGACGCCCTCGGAAGGTGTTTGCCCAGCGGGGAGAGCGGGGAGCGTGACTCTTGGGACAGCGGCATCCCCACCGATATCCAGGTCTGTATTCTAAAGAACGTGCACAAAGAGGGCACACCTGTATTGTCCCTGGAAAAGCCCCGAGGCCGGCTCCACAATTCCTGTGTCCTGTCCTTTCTGGGGCGCCCTGGAAACCTGCCATCTCCAGGTCCAAAGCTGAGGGTTTTGAACGTGTTATACGAGCAGATCTGGGACTGCGGCCGGCAATAAGGGGAGCCTCAGAGACTGCTGTCCCTCACCACGTGAGCTGCTCCCCCCGGAGGCTGGGGCTCACGTCTGCTGACCCCTCCCACGTCCCTGGGATGGACGGTCCAGGTGCAGGCCCTGCCCTGCAGAGTTCATGTTCTGGGAGGAGGGACGTGGGGGTCACAGCCTGCATTCAGAACAGGGGCCCCTAACTGGCTCGCCGAGCCCTGGAAGGCTTCCTAGAGGAAGCGCCAGGCCTAAAGGATGAGAGGTGGGTCCGGTGAGCAGGGAAGGGTGCACCTGGCACAGGAACAGCCTGAGCGGGACCCGGAGAGGACAGGGCTCAGCAGCAGCAGCAAGTGGTTCTGTCTCGGTAGGTGGTCGAGTGGTGGGGGGGGCAGTGGGTGCAGAGCCAGGTCCCATGGTGCCTGGCTAGTCACGTGGTACAATCTGGGTTTTCTTTGAGGGCACTAGGGAGCCATGAAAGGCTTTGGAGGAGAGGTAAAGGGTCATTTTGAAGGAAGAGGTATGAACTTCTGCTCGGCTGTCAGGTGGAGATGTGGGGACAGGCATGGGGGCAGGAGTCCCACAAGGACTCCAAGACATAGTCACGGGGAGACCCTGAGGCCCAGGCAGTGGAATGGCTATAGGGAGAAGTGGACTGGACTGCAGCTCGGGCTCTGTCTGCCTGGCCTGCTCTTTGGAAGAACTCCGCCCCAAACCAGGGGCCAGCCACCCCCACCCACCCCTGCCAGCAGGCTGGCTCCCAGCTGGCCCCTGGTCAGGGGGTGGCATTTCCGTCTACACATACCCAGGTAGTCTGGCTGGGGTGAGCCATGAGCTCCTGTCCTCACGGGCACTGGGGCTACGGGCCCACGGGGTGTCCACAAAGGCACTCACGGCAGGGTGGGCTGAGCCTCCAAAGGTCCAGAGTCATCCTCATCAGAAAGTACCCTCCGTGGTTGTAGGAGGCGGTCAGGGGAGGCAGGTGGGGAAGCCCTTTGTATGTGGTGTGGACTCAGCCCCGGGGAGAAAGGGCACGGGAAGAGGCCTTTGTGTCACTGAGGAGGGAAATGTGGACAGAGACGTCGTGACAAACGTGGTGGTTAAGCGTATGCGTCCAGTCGGCTGAGCCGCAGGTGCCCAGACAGCTGGTCAAGCATTACTCCGGCTGTTTCTGTGAGGGCGTTTCTGGATTAACACTTGAATCTGTGGACTGAGTAAAGCAGATGGCCCTCGAGCATGTGGATGGGCCCCATCTAATCAGTTGAAGGCACGTCTTGTTGTTTGTTGAGAGAGAGAGAGAAAAAGAGACTAACCCTCCCTGAGTAGAGTGAATTCCCCCGTGTCTGTCTTCACACTTTATTCGCACCATTGGCTCTTCTGGGTCTCCACCTGCTGGCCCACACTGCAGCTTCTATGACCTGGTGTGCCAACTCCCTATAAGAAATGTTTTCCTCTCTCTGTGCACACCGTCCTGGTTCTGTGTCTGGAGGACCCTGAGTCACAGCACAAGCCCCCCCACCCCAGGCCTGGCTGAAACCAACCCTTCGGATATTGGCCTCCAGCAGCAAGGGAAGTAGGTGGGGGGGGGGGTGCTCCGCGGGTGGGGGCAGGGCTCGGGTGCCATTGTCAAGACTCCAGCTCCTTCCTGGGAGAACAGGCCGTGCTCTCTGATCCCAGTGGGTCTGGGGTCACCGGCTGAGTGTCATCCGTCATCACAGAGCCCCACCGAGGCAGACGGCACCCCAGGTGGGCACAGGGCGAAGCCACACAGGAGTGGTTGATGGGAACCTGGGCTTCGCGCAGGTTTGGAACGAGGCAGTGTACTGGAGCCAGGAAGAGGTGGCCCCAGGCGCCATATTGGAAAGGACCCTACTGAGACCCTCACCAATGGTCTTCGGGGAAAGGCACTCGTTTGTCCCGTGTCTGATGGCCATGCTGGGGTCAAGAGAGTGCCAAGCTGCCCTTTCATTCCTCCTCGCCATGAGGGCCCAAGTGGGAGAGGCGGCCCCAGTCCATCTTCCTCTCCTCCCACTTAGCCTCACAGCGCTGACGCCTTTCCTAGAAAGAAGCATCTCCAAGGTGGGTTGGCTCAGAGAACTGAGGGCGAGCGTTCGCCCAGCCTGGTCTTGCCCGGCTCCCAGCTTGGCACACAGCAGGCCCGTGGCCGGTGCGGGACGAGCCAGGCTCGGTGACCCACGGCCCCTCTGCCTGCCCGAGCCGGGTTCCACCAGCCCGATCCGCGGTGGCCTGGGGGTTCACGGAGATGCCCCCGCCTCCCACCCGGTCCAGCAAGGCAGCCGCTCCATGGTCCCGTGCACTGGGCTTCCGTGCAAGAGTTCTTTGAAGGCTCAGACCTGCAGTTTACACCACCCAGTCAGGGGGACTGGGGCTCTGGGCTCAGACATGGCTCCCTCCCGGTGACGGCCACCGTGTGAGGAGTGGAAGCTGGGCTTCCACCCAGGGCGCCGCCTCCGTCTCGCGGGCTCATGTCCTCAGGGATCAGATGTCTGTGAAAACCATCCCCAGAGAATCACCCCGAAGCTCCGTTTCCAGCCATGGCTAGGGTTCCAGAGGTTGCCCCGAGCCTGATACGAACACGACGTATCACATCAAGTCCTTCCCCTCTCGGCACCTCTGGGAGGGGAGTTCGTCCGCTTCCTGCCTGCTCTTGGCCCTTCTGACATCGGTCCTGTTTGCTCAGCGCAGGGGAGACGGAGGGGAGACAGCCCCAGCCTTCAGGGGGTTTGTCTTTTGGCGCAAAGATGGCCTGAAGCTGCCCTTTCCATCCAGGGCGTCCTTGGTCTCCTTCTCCCCGGACATGGGGCTTTGGACGTGAAGGTGGCCCATGGCCACCCGTCGGGGTGAGTTTCCCTGTGCATTAACCAACACCTCGGTCTCCACTTTGGATCTGGGGGGGCGGCCCTGCGCGACGGCTGTCGTCTGGGCCAGCAGGGTCCGAATGGAAGCAGGAGACAGAACCCCACCTGAGGCGGAAACTCACGAGGGGGACCCACCCCCGGTGAGGGCTCTGAGGCCAGGGGACACCAGGGCTCGTCCTGCCAGCGCCCCACAGCTCTGCCAGATTTGGGCTCCTGGCAGCTTCTGCTCCGCCCCGGGACAGGGCTCCAGCTCTGACCCCGCCTGCCCGCACCACCGCACCCCTCCTCTGGGGGCGCCCTTGCCCAAAGCCCCCTGGCCGGGACTGAAACCCAGGCCTGTCTGATCCTGACGCGGCGGCTCCGGAAGGCTGCTCGCTCGCTGCCGCTGCTTCTGCCTCTTACGGCCGGGACGGGGAGGCAGTGCCTCCGTGGGGCAGGGTCGGTTCTCGGGGCCGATCTCACCCCCGCCGCGGGGCTGGGCTGCTGGCTGGGACGCCCTGCTGCACACAGGCTCAGAGTGAGCGCTCTGGGGCGTCTGGAGCAAATTTAACAGGGTAGACAGGTCGCTGCCTTCCCGGGCGGGACCTTGGTTTGCTCCTCGGCAAAGGGCCACGGTGGGCATCGGGGATTGCCGTGGGCTGCCAGGCCTCCGCAGCGGGTGTTGGGGATGCAGCTCCGGGTCGCTGGGCACCTGTGATTTTTTCGTGTCTGTGTCCCCACTGCACAGGCGGAGGCCCAGCAGGACGGCCGTCAAGCCGGGGACCCCGAGCCCGTGTGTCTTGGAGCCCACCCAGAGACAGCCCGGCCCCCAGAGCCCCCCAGAGCCAAGCAGCAGGAATTACACCAACAACCAGCAGTCCCCAGAAACACAGCTTGGCGATGCCCAGGTGCCCAGGCAAACATGCGAGCACGCGTACGCCCCTGCCTGTGCGGCTGAGCCCACGGCACAGAAGTGCACACACACTGACTTGCCCCGGTACGTTCAAGTGCAAACACGCGGCACCCCAGGGAGTGGGTGCGCTCACACTCGTCTGCACACCTGCGTCCCAGCAGCCCTCACGGTGGTTCATTTCCTGTGTCCACGTGACCAGGCCGCGGCACGTCCAGATATCGGGGTGCGTCTGGAGGGTGCTTCGGGGTGAGATCAGCGCTGGAATCGGCTGGTGGGGCAAAGGTGCTCTATGCTCTCCCACCCGCCGAGGGGGCGCTGCGGGCTCTCGGGCCCTGGGAGTTTACACCACCGGCTGCGGGGCCCTAGCTCGTGGACAGAAGAGGACAAGACTTCTCAGCCTCCACAGTCACAGGAGCCTTATACTAAACCCCTCCCCTCTCTCTATACACATGCGCGCGCGCGCGCGCACGTTCTTCTGCTTCTCGGGAGAGCCCGAACACCCCATCCCCAGCACACGCACTCAGCGTGCAGCCCTGGGTGATGGCAGGTGCTGGGGACTCTGGGAATTTCCATGAAGCGTCACAACCAGCCCGGGACGCCAGCTCTGCCATCAGCACTGCCTTCGTGGGAGAGGGACAGGGCTGGGATCTGGCTTCCCGGCCCAGCTCAGCGTCTTGCCCCCGCATCCCGAAGGTCTGTGCTTGGCCAGCAAACTCTCAAATGCACGAGCGGTCAGACCACAGCAAGGATCCCGGCCGGAAAGTCGTGTTGGCACGGGGCCACCAGGGAATGCCGAGATGCATGCGTCCCAAGGGCCCACCATGCTCACGCCCGCAGCGCACACCCACAGACGCACACGCTGAACCCACGCACACTCATAAGGGAGCAGAACTGCCTCCCCAGCCCCTCCCTGCCGGGAACTGGGTGGAAGACGGAGGCCCACCGCACCCTCTCCCTGTCCCCAAAGCAACGACATCTTTGCTGGCTCCTGCCGTCCGTACCTGGGCTGACGGATCCCCCTGGGCGGCGACTCAGCAGCCATCCGCCCATCTAGGAGTCGCCGTTCGCTCCGCCAGGGTCGGCCAGCCCTCCCGTCACAGGGCAAACTCTTGCTGTCCCCCTCAGCGGCCTTTCAGCGAAGGTGAAGGTGGGCCCCACGCACACCCGGAGCGGGAGCCGAGGGACCGTGCTGGGACCATGCTGGGACCAGCCCTTGGGCTTTCAGCCCCGGACCCTAGGCAGCCCCCGGGGTGCTATGCCCCCAAGTCCCAGCTTCTCCAATTGGGGACAAAGGAGCCCCCTGCCCTGAGTCATGCTGGAGTGAGCAGGGTATGTCCTGGGCCCAGCGTGGAGACCATATTCTCGAGTCCAAACACGCACCCCTCAGCACTATCGCACAGACAAGACCTATTGTCTGATTAATGACCCGTGGTCCTCTAAACGATGACAGGACCGACAACCTCTGCCTGTGTGGGGCACATGCTCTCAGCCAGATACGCAGAGAGCCTCCCTCTGGAGCAGACTCCAGGGCCCGACTCCCCCCCGCTCAAAGCTGACCTTTGCCACTTGGCAACTGTGTGGCCTCAGGTAGGTGACGTTGCCACTCTGGGCCTCAGTTTCCACACCTGTCCAAAGGGACCGGTAACTGGGCCCTGGCAGGTCGAGAGGAGGAGTTTAAAATAACGTCGTGGAGCCCTGGGCCCCGGCCGGGCTGAGGGCCTCCCGGAGCGGGTGAGTGACTGAAAACATACGTGTTCCCATGCAGCCTCACGCCAGCTCTGGGGGCTCATGGTCTTTGCCCCATGCTCCAGGCGTGGGGACCGAGACCCCGGAAGGCCCAGGAATTGCCCAGGGACCTGCCATTCACCAAGGAACCCCCTCCCGCCTCGAGCTCCTGGGGTTAATACAGTCCGGGATCTGAACCCACCCTGGGCTGGGAAAAGCCGCCGCAGGGTCACAACCCAAACTTCAGCACACTGGGTTGTCACTGGTTCCCGGGACAATAGTTCCCATATCAAAGCCATTCCAGAAAAATCCACAGGGCACGCTTGCCCTCAGAAAGGTGATCATTCGCAGGATTCCGCTCTCGGAACAGGACTTGGCCATCGTCGGCCTGGGCTCCGGGGAGGCCCAGCGGCAACCCCAGCTCACCCGGGCTGGCCGGGCAGGGCCCCACTGTCCTGTCCTGCCCCACCCTGGGGTTCGCAGGAGCCGGCCGAGTCCCCTCCCCACCTGGAAGGCCACCACTGACAGGCTGCCTTGTTTGCCTCCCGATGCCCCGGGAATAGGACCTCGTCCGCGCCAGGGCTGGTCCTCGGTCAGCGGCCGATTACGACCCTGCAGCTGCTAACCTGTAGGGGTCAGGCCCCCGCACTGTGGCGGGGCCCCGGAGTCGGACGGAGGTCAGTGTGCCCTCTGGGTTTGCTTGGGTAGGACTGGACAAGGCCCCCCTATCACCCCAAACCGCCCTAGTCCACCCACCCCCGTCAAGACCCTGGTGACTGGGGATTCTCCGGCAGGAGAAGTCCCCTTTGTCTCCCCTGCCCCACAGAGGGGGAGGGGCGGCACTGGCTTCCTCCCGGTGGGGGAGGGCTCGGGTTCATTAATCCCCAGGGGCTAAGTCCCCCGCCCCAGCTTGCCTCGAGCCCAGGTGCGTGACTGTCACCAAGATAAAAGAGACATAATTAAGTTCCAATCAGCAGAGTGATTTGTTATCATAATGTAATATTCCCCTGCAGCCCCCGGGCCCACAGATCTGTCTCCGTCAGGCCCGACGGGGTGGGGGTCTCTGTGTGCCGCCCGGGCTCCAGGCCTTCCTGCCACCCAGGGCCCAGCTGCTGGAGGAGCCCGGGGAGGTGGCGTCCTCACCGCCTGCCCCCTCCGGGTCACACTCGTCCCTCCCCCACCTCCAAGCTGCCCAAGGTGATAATGAAGTCATTTTTCTAAGGAATGTTCACCTGGAAGACAGCCCCGTCCACAAGCCAAAGGCTAATCAAGCTGGGAAGGCAGGCCCAGGGGAGCGGTGGGGGCGGAGGGCGGCGGGAAAGGTGGGGGCGAGGAGGGCCGCCAGGTCGGGGCGCCCCGGGCCTGCTGCCCAGGCGGATTTATACCGGCCAGCCAAGCCGCTGCCTCTGCTTCTGCCCCGGCCGCGGAGGAACCCCGGGTGCCAGACAGGCCCCCCAGCAGCTGAGCCCACCTGGCCTCCCAGGGAAAAGCTCCAGCCCAGCGCCTGGGAAAAGGGGGCACCTAGTCTACGTCTCCGGCCAGCCTCCGGCATGAACCTCGGGGAGAACCTGGATGGCCCCTTGCTCTCCTGTTTGTGGACGTCACTCATGCATTGGCTCAGGCCCCGCATGGCTAGGACCCCCGGGCGGGGGTCAGGCGGACCCTGGTTCGTGCCTAGGGGCCGCGGCCCACCAGATACACCACCGCACCCCACCCCCGCAGGTCCGTAGGTGCCTCAGTTTCCCCTTCTGAGAAACAGGCGTCCACAAGAGCCGGACTGGGGGTCGTCAGGAGGGTAGAGACCCTGGGTGTGGGGCCGGGGCTCTCCTAACGATGAGGAGTGGAGGAGGCTGGCAAGGACCGATGGACGGGGTGCTGGCTCCTGGAGGCCAGGGGTGGGGAGGGGACCTCAGGAAACTTTGTTTACAACTTTCTGCTTTCCTGTGGCTTCCACGTTTGCTAAAATGGGTCTGTTGACTTTCAGTGGGGGAAGCATGGGCTGTGTGTGGCCCAGCCAGCGGGTGGAGGTGGCGTGTGGGCAGCCACAGCCGGCGGGCGGGGGGCCCCACCTGGGAGGCGGCCGGGGCGGCGGATCCCGCACAGAGCGCGTCCTGGCGCCACGGCTCACAGGCTGCAGGCCCCGGGCTGTCGGGGGAGGCACCACCATTAACGGCAGCTCCCACCCCCGACCCAGGCCCGGCGTGGCGCACGGCAGCTCAGGACCCCTTGAACCCGGGCTCCAGGGAGGGCTGTCCCCATGTCTCCGGCACGCGATCCTCATAAAGGGTCTGTTCTGGGCCTGATTTTCTTGGTTCCACATGATTCTCCCAGTGCCCTAGGCAGGTGCATGACTGTGCATTTCACAGGGGAAGGAAAAGAGGCCCGGAGAGGCTGAACAATCGCCCAAATTCATACAGCTGGAGGGGGCAGAACCGGGTTTCAGACCCGAGTGGACAGATCAGAGTCGGTCACTCAACCTCCCAAGGGTGAGCCAAGGGCTTGGCGAACCAAGCACACGCTGCACTGACGGAGCCTCGACCCGGCACCCAGCACACGCTGCACTGACGGAGCTGTTTGGAGACAGGTGACGGACACCGGGCCCCAAGTTGGGCTGACGAGGCCCAGTGACCAAGGGCTCGGGGGGACCACCCAGAGCAAGGGGGCCCTGCAGCTCAGTCAGACAGGACTGGAGCAGGTGGAACAAGGGGAGGGAAGGTCTAGAAAGGACCAGCCAGGGGCAGCATGGTATCCACAGGAACGAAACCTGAGACCCCCGCTCCCCAGGGAGAGCCCTGGAGAAACACTGAGGGGCTGTGACTGTTATGGGTGGGGGTGCCCTAACCCGGGCGGGACCTGTTCTTGGAGAAGTTACCTCCCGTGGAGGGGGTGGTTGGGTGTGGGTCAGCCCCCAGCTGACCCACGGGCCTGACCGACTGTGCTCTCCCCAGAGCCCTGCACCGGCTTGTGAAAAATGCAGGTTTCAGGGCCCCTGGGTGACTCAGTGGGTTAAAGCCTCTGTTTTCGGCTCAGGTCATGATCCCAGGGTCCTGGGATCGAGCCCCGGGCTCTCTGCTCAGCGGGGAGCCTGCTTCCTCCTCTCTCTCTCTCCCTCTCTCTCTGCCTACTTGTGATCTCTGTCTGTCAAATAAATAAATAAAAATCTTTAAAAAAAAAAATGCAGGCTTCCCTTGGTGCTGTTGACGCTCGTTTCTCAGAAGGGGAAACTAAGGTACCAGGAGCCTTTGAGAGGCAACACCCAGCTCCTTGGGGCCAGCCAGGTCTGAGGGTCCTGTGAGTAAAGCAGGCTGGTCGCTGGGAGGGGCAGGCAAAGAAGGAGGCCAAGCCGTACCTCTCCATCTACTCTGTTGGTACTGGCGGGGCCGACGAATTTGGGTTTCAGTAAGAACTCCAGTAGGAACCCCATCCAGGGTGGCCAAGCTGGCCCCCGTGCCAACGGCAATCAGCTGGTCTAGGCTGTGGGAGGAGGGCTGGACGCCAGGCTCAGCAGGAGAAGACCTGTGTTCGATTAGTCATGCCTGCCAGGGGTGCAGGATAGGAACCCGAGGTTGCCGTGTCCTCCCCAGGAGTGAGCTGTCACAGAGAGGCTCCTCTACCTGGCAGACACGCGGACACGCGGACACCCCAGGGCATGGGACGCAGATCAGCTGCCCTCTCCCCTCGGACACGGCTCACGTGCTCCCTTCCCAGAGGCTTCTGTAACGTGTCCTCCTTCACATCCACCCCCCGCCCGTCTGTCTGACCCACTGTGCATCTATCTGCCTAACTGGCTAGCTCTTGCCAAGGCCTGTGGGGACAAAGGAAGCCATGGCCCTCCACACGTGGCTTACATCCAGTCAGCACATGCACATCAGGGAGCTGGGTCCTGGCCCTCAGGGATCATCCTGGAGCTGGCAAAGATGCCCAAGGCGGCCCAGGCAGGCTCCTCCTGGCTTCAGAAGGACCCACGAGCCCTGTGAGGCGTCTGGGAGATGCGACAGCACGTGGGAACAGGGAGCTGCAGATACACTTCCCAGGACAGGGCAACAAAGAAACCGGAGTGGACGCCTGGGGACGGACACGGGGCACTGTGGATCCAGAAGGGGACCTTAGGACCCCTTGGTAAGTAGCCCCGGCCTCCAGTCAGACCACCCTGCATCAAACTCAGCTCCCTCCCGCCGCTGACCGTCTCAGTCTCGACGTCTGAATCTATGAAATGGGGATGCAGGTCCCCGCCCAGTGGAAGTCTCGTGCGGAGCCAGTCCCGGGCACGGAGCTGGACACACACGCTGAAAGTGAAGGGAGAGGCCCCTGGCTCCCAGGGCGGTCTCATCGGAAGCAAGAGGCCAGGGCTCAGCCGCCTGGGTGGCCGCCAGCTCCTGGGTGCATAAGAGAACGTGTTCGGGAAAGCGCCCAAACCCTTGCAAGAGGGAAATAACGTGATCGGGAGGGAAGAGGCAGCTTGTGCCAAGACGGTTATAGCAACGCTATTCATCCTGCCACGAGCTGGAGCCCTCCCAGGTGCCCAGCAATGGGGAGCAGGGAAGCCAGCGCCCGGGAGGCAGCTGTGCGGACCCCATGGGCACAGCGCTTGGCCGAGCTAGCTGCCCAGGCAGGGAGTGGGCAAGACCGGGCCGGTGGGCCGCCGGCCCCCGGTCACAGCTGCCTGACGCTGGTAGGACGGGGGGCGCGGGCAGAGGAGGCCCACCGCGGGGGGCATGCTTGCTGTCACCCTGGGGCCCCGCCCCTCAGGAAGCCCCCCTCAGAGCAGGAAAGGGGCTGTGGGAACATTTGGGAACTAGGGTCAGCTGGTCACGAATAGGGGTGCCCAGGAGGCCAGTGTGTCTGCCTCCCTGTCCTCCTCAAGGGGTGGTGACAGTTCCGGTGGGCCAGAGGATGGGGCCCAGTCCTTGTCCGGCTGGTGGGCGTCCAGGAAAGGGCAGCTGCTGCCTCACTGGACAGCGAGGTTGTCGTGGAAGGTGCTTCTCATGGACCCCACTTCTGCAGACTCTTCTGGAATTTGGGGCCCCCACACCTTTTCCCCTGAACCACCTCCTCCTACGGGACTTGACACCTGAATGCAATGGGCAAGAGTTGCCCACAGCCCTTTGGCTCACTCAGGCAGGCTGGTGCCCAAGGAGCAGGGGGGCGGGTGGGGGGAGGAGGAGCCCGGGACTCCCCACCCCCAGCCCAGGCCAAAGCCACCAGGGCAGGTTGGGGGGGCGGGAGGAGTGGAGACCCTTCGGGAAGGGCGTGGGCCAGTGGGGAGACCTGGGAGCCGGCCAGGTGGACAGGACACGCCTGCAGGGCTCTCCCTGGACCACCTCGGGGGGCGGGCCACGGTGGGGAGCGGGGCTCAGGGAGACCACAGGGGACCCGGCTGTGCACAATGCAGCCTCGAGCACCGAGCCCCACGCGCCTGCCTCACCGAGCCTGGAGGATGCAGAGGAGCACGGCAGATGCCCGGCCCTTGGGGGACGGAGAGCTGCCCCTGGGACCTTCCAGGTGTGTCATGGCCACGTTCCTCCCGACACGTGGGAAGCCCTTTCTTGCTCATTGATTGACTTTGTTCACTCTCAGCACCAGCTTTTTTGCAAATCTTCCAAATAAGGAAGCCGAGTCTAGGCGAGTTCTGGTGGAGAATGGGGAAGGAATCAGAATTCAAACCCAGGTCTCCAGTAGGCCCCCGTTCCCTCTGTCCCAAACCTTGCTGCCACCACCAGTGGCTCCCGGATTACGAAGCCCATGAGCTGGGGTGGGGGGGCTGGGCCTGCTCCCCGTCGTGCCCCCGTGCCAGCGCTCCGCTGGCCCCTGATGAGCGCACCAGCCTAGCCACGTTTGTCCTCGAGTTCCTGGACCCCCTCCAGCCACAGCGGCTCTTCCCTCCCTCCTCTGGCCTAGATGGCTCTGGGCACCGGCTCTGCTGGACCCGGGGCGGCTCCTCCAAAACGCAATAGAAGAGCTGAGCACGTACAGCCATTTTCTGAGATGAATTATAATTTTCCTTCATTTCCCCTTCAAAACACGCTAATTAAACAGACATTGTTAAGACGGCCAATTGAAGTTCCAAAAAGCATCCTCTTTCTAAAGAACATGTCCATTTCTTTACAGGCGATTGCGTGCAGTGTGGAAACCACACACGGACACACACACGTGCGCGCACAGACCCGTGCACACACACGCGCGTGCGCGCACACACACAGGCCGGGCGCTGGCTCCCAGCTCACCTAAATGCAGGCCTCCCCTAGCCTAGCGAGACCCTGAGCCCAGCCTCCGCGGCGACAGGCTGACGGCTCCCACCAATAAAACTGTCAACTTTCAAAACCCAGGGGGAGCTGGGGCTCCAGGTAACTGTGGGGTTGAGGGGCTCACCTGGGGGCACCCCCTTTAAATATAACTCTTTGATTTTTTTTTTTTTTAAGTGTAGCCAACATACAGGAAGGTGACTTGGGACACGGAGTACCCTGCAGAGCCACTACTCAGGCACAAACCAGAAATCTACCAGCCCCAGAAATGGCCCCAGAGCCCCCAGCACCCCTCCCACTCCCCACCCCCGGGCCCACCCTAACCCCTAACGCCTGGAACCACTCTTGCCTGTTGGAACTCCAGACCTCGGGCTGTCCCCAGTCCCGCAGGGAGCAGGTGCAGTCATGTGGGATTTATTCATCCGCACTGAAGTTCAGGGTTGCTGGGTCCTCTACAGCTTGCAACCATCACGGTCAAGGCTTCTGTACCCACCGCGCACCGCCCCGCCCCCCGCCCCGAGTGCCCACTGGGGCCCTGGACACTCATCTCTGTGGGGCATATGGACTTGCTGGGTCATTGGCAAGTGGTCCCACCGCCACTGTGGACAGCAACCTCCCAATCTCCTTGATGAAAGGCTCAGCTTCTTGGGTTGGTCTCTACTGCCCATAGAGTCCTGTCCCCTCCCTCCTGGACATTTTGCCCCTCCTGGCCTGTGGCCTCGCCCCTGTATCCATTCTCCTGGTTAACAGCAGGGCGATGCTTTCTAAATTGGGGGGGGGGGCAAAGTCCCATTCAGCAGGAATTGGGGGAAGGCTCAGATCGGCAGGGCCTTGCCGAACCGCCCTGAGCCCCCACAGGGCTTGGCTGCCCAGCACCAGGGCCCAGCTGTCGTCCCGCCCAGAGTTACTGCCCAGCCCCTCCGCTGGCATCCGCAGACCTGACGGATCCCTACGGATTCTCCAGCTGGGAAGATGCCGGCCCCAAGCACGGAGTCCCAACAGGGGAGTCGAGGGTCAGCCGACATTAGGAGGCTGGTGATTCAGGCTTTGAGGAAACTCAGCCCACCCAGCCCTCAGGCTCTCCTTGCCCCTCCCCTGCACCCTCTCCCTTCAGACCTGAGCCCTGCTCACCCCACCCACCCGAGGGCCAGGCACCTTGATGTAGGAGATGACTCACGCCCCCCACCCGTGAGGAGGGGAGGAGTCCGTGGGTTCCTAGCAGCCCCTTGCTCGCTGGACCCCTCGAGCGGGTGCTGGGAGAGACAGGCCTCGACAACGTCCCTGGGGAGGAGGTCAGGTGCGTGTGCCTGCGCCCTCCTCCACCTGCCCAGAGTCTGACTGCCCCTGCGACAGGGAGCACTTGCACGATAGCCCGCATATGTCCCTGTGACCTCAGACCTAGGACCTGGGAGGCTAAGCTGACGCCCTGGGGCTGAGGGGCTACTGTGGGCAACGGGGCGGCCAGGGCTCAGCTCCCAGCTCCGTCCGCTCCCGGCTTCTGGATCTCAGGGAGGGAACTTCCCAGATGGCGCCGTCCCTGGGGAGGGAGGAGGTGGGTACAGGGTCCCAGCCCCTGAGGACAAGCCCACATGGTCACAGCCCCAGGGCGTAGCCACAACTGCTGCGTCCTTGGGATGGGAAGCTCACGGGAAGCTCAGAGGGCCCCGGGGGCCAGGCTGGGGGGGGCCCCCTGAAAGAGCCCCGCCTCCCTACTGGATTGGTGAGGGACCGTGCCACCCTTCCAGCACCCTCTGCAGCAAACAGTGATCACAGCACAGTGTGAGTGCCTGCTGTGTACGGGCCACCACACCTGCCGCCGGTGACAGGCTTGGACGTGCACAACACGGCAAGCACACGCAGCTGGGGAGCCGGGGCTGGAAGGCTTCCTGGAGGAGGCAGCATAGCCACGTTGAGGTGAAGGATGGGGTCCAGGCAGAGTATCTCACAGAGGAAGTGCTTGTACAAGAGCCAGGAGGCTGCAGCTGGAGCCTGTGTGTGAGAGAGTGTGTGTGCATTTGAGTGTGTGGGTGTGAGCATGCATATGCACACAAGTGTGAGTGTGTCTGTGTGCATGTGGGACTACAAGTCTGAGTGGGTATGGGCGAGTGTGTGTGCGTGTGTGTGCGTGTATGCGAACACAAGTGAATCTGAGTGTGCATAAATGTGAGTGAGTGTGTGTGTTTGTGAGTGTGTGAACACAAGTGAGTCTGAGTGTGCAGAAATGTGTCTGAGTATGGGTGAGAGTCTGAGTATGTGAATGAGTGTGTGCGTGAGTGTGTTTGTGAGCAAGTGAACACAAGTATGAGTCTGTGCAAGTGTGAGTGTGAGCATCTATGGGTGTGAACATGCGTGTGGACACAGGTGTGAGTCTGGGTGCGTAGAGATGAGTGTGAGTGAGTGTGTGTGAGAGTGAGTGAGTGTCTGGCACATGTGTGGCAGGTCAGCAGGGCCTCATGGGCCAGACAAGGTGATAAGGAGTCAGGACAGAACCCTGAGGCCCGGGGGGAGGCCACAAGCGGCCGGGGCGCCCGCTGAACCAGGACAGTTGTGGGGACAGGGCGCGGTTCTGGGCCGGGCGCTGGCCCATCTGAGCGGTGTCGGGCAGAGTCACGTTTTGTACTGGCACGTGTCAGTCTTGCTCCATAACGAGCAGCCCCCAATTCAGTCGCTTACGAGAACCCACAGCAGTTTCCTCGCCGGCGGGTCCGTGGGTCGCAGGGGGCTGTGGGGGCGGGGCCGCGGGCTGGGGGGCTTCGGGTCTGCTGTGCGTCTCCTCCTCTTCCCTGCACCAGTGGCTCCTGCCCGCTCCTGGGGGCAGACCACCGGAGCAGGACAGAGCCGGCCGGCCAGCCGTGGAGCCAGGGGGAGGGCCTGCTGGGCTCACCTCCGAGGCTGTCCCCTAGCCCAGGCCTGCCCTGCCGCCCAGCCCACAAGGTGGGGCAGGGAAGTCCCTCCACCAACACCCGGGGGCCAGGGAGTGGTGGGGAGCCTGCCAGAGGGCGGGAGGAGCTGTGCACCCCACCCAGGGTCCCACCTTCCTCACAGGGCGCTGGGAGGAACGCAGGACACACAAAGGAGCAGACCCTGCCCGCCCACCCGGGAGGCCTTGGCAAGCTCTTCTAGGGACCTTCTAAATGGGGGCTGGGAAGGAGTCAGGGTGCCTTGAGCTTCCCTCCACCGAGCCCCTGGAACAGGGACTCCGCCGTCTGTCCCCGCGGGAGCGCCCTCCGCTCAGGCCAGCCGCCCAGCGGGCCCCCACACTGTGGTGATTCCACTCTGGGGGGTTGTCTGGACTCCAGCTCCCCCGGCCTTCACCTTCCCAGGGACACGTGGCCTTGAACACAGACAGCCCCAGGGAGGAGGGTGCTCTCGCCTCACCACCTCTGGGGGCTGCCCCACAGCCTCTCACCAGCCTCTCCCCGCACCAGGTGCTCCGGGCTCGCAGGGCATCGTAACCCCGCATGGACAGGGGCGAAGGCGGGAGTGAGGCCGCCCCAAGGGTGCATGGAGGCTGGGGGTCCCGTCCGAGGCTCTGGACCAGCTTCACCATGATGTAGGTGCCCCTTCCTGCCTCCCTGCCCGACTTCGCCCGGTTTCCCTGGCATGCCCCTGCAGATGGGAGCCTCACTCCTGCCTGAGGCAGTGGTTAGAAACGTCTTCTTCCTTTGACCTAGCTGTGCCCTGGGGTCCCACTTCCTCCCCCCAGTGTGTATTGGGCCTCTGCTGAAGGCAGTGCCCGGCCCCACAGCACAGAGGCCTGTGCCCACAGGCAAGGGAGGAAAGAGAGGGTGAGGGGAGGAGGGGGGGGCAGAGAGGAAAGGGAGGGTGAGGGGTGAGAAAGGGAGGGAGGGGAGACAGGATGGAGAGGGAGAGGGGAAAAGAAGAAAGGGAGGTGGGAAGGGGTGAGAAAGAGAGGGGAGAAGGAGGGAGAGCAAGGAGGGGGAGGGAGAAGGAGGGGGAGGGACAGGGAAATGGAGAAGGGAATGAGAGAGGGAGGGGAGGGGGGGAGAGGAGAGGGAGCAAGGAGGAGAGGGAGGGGAGGAGGGGGGGGAGAGGAGAGGGAGCAAGGAGGAGAGGGAGGGGAGGGGGAGAGAGAGCGAGCAAGCGGCTGCTTCTGCCTGTGTCTGTCCTGGCACCACTCAGCCCCGAGGCGATCAGACCCAGGGGAACCCAGAAATCTCACTGACCCCCCCCAGTCTTCTCCCCTCCTGAAACAACAGATACTATTTCGTTGGTTGCAGCCCAGACTCCCAGGGGCCTTTCTGATAAAAAGCCACATCTTCAAAACATCAAACCCAAGTCCTTTCAGGCAACCACGGGGTCAGCCTTCCCTCTGGGGGTGGAGACAGGAGGCAGCGGGTGTCTAGGTGGGCCTGCCCGCCAGTCCGCCGGTGGGGGGCCCACGCCGAGGCCACGGGATCCACGACCGTGTCCTGGCCCCCTCGAATCTCCAGGACACCCCTGGGGGACAGCCAGCTGACCTCAGCTTGGTCACCGCTAGCGGCGAGGGGCTCACTCCCCAGCAGGTCCTGGGAGGACCCTTCCAAAGGCAACTGTTTCTTGCATGTCTTCACGTCTGCCTCCTGGAGCACGGCCCGGGTCCTGGCTCCCTCGGGGGACACCCAGAGCGCCCGCTCCTCTGTGCCTTATGCTGCAAGCCCTGGCAGCCAGGACCCTCGGAGACATGGAGTGGGGACCCTCGGCTGGGGGTGGGGAGGGGAGGGGTGGTTTCATTCTGGGCAGGCTTTATCCTCCGACATTGCAAGGGTTTGGGGAAAGCCCGGGGGATGACTCTGATCCTCTCTGCCCCGCTCATCCCCCACCTCCGTCTCGCCTGCACACCCCCACCCCCAATTTTCTTGGAGCCCCACCGCCCATTCCCCCACCTTCCGTGGAGGTAATGCCTGTGTCCACCTCTCAGGGAAGAGCCTGAGGGCCTCCTAGGAAGCGGTGGGGTCGGGGCAGGACCCAAAGGAGATCCCTCAGTCTGTCCCCAGTCCCACTTAGGCACCTGCTGGGTCCTTGCTTCCAGGCACGACCGACCGACAGCTCTGCCTGACACTAGGGGTGGGGCGGCTTCTGCAGAGCCTGTTCTGCAGACGGAGACCGAGGTTAGCTCCTCGGGGAGCCCCTCTCGGCCTGTCCTACAAGCTGCAAGTGAGGCTCCAGCTCCGAACTCTGGGATCCAGTCTTGGGGGCAGGCCAGCGCCCAGGGTCCCCCATGCCGGGCTCCTGAATCTGCAAATTCATGTCCCCTCGAAGGCCCAGGACACCTCTGGGCCCCATGTCTTATTTCTGCCCGGAGCTCACTCTGGTGGGTTTGTCTTATGTTCAAGAGACGTGACCTTGCTCCTAGAGCAGAGCTAGGCCCACGGGGCTGAGCGGCCCTTCCAATCCGTGGGCTCTGCAGGAAGGGGCCAGTGTCAAGGGTTGCCCGGGGGAGGGGCCTCTGCTTCCTCCACATCTGGGGACCCTCGGATGTGGTCGTAGGAGGCCTGCAGGGAAAGGAGCACACGGCCCCAAGCGAGCTCAGCTCCTCTCTGAATGGGAAATCTCCAGGTGCTTCTGCTCATCACGCCTGTCCCCCCACCCCGCCCCCGCCCAGCCCTCATCACGGGCACAATCAGACTCAGAGAGGCTCGGCCACTGGCCCAGGATTACTCAGCAAGGACACAGCCGAGGCAGGATTTGAACTCAGCTCTGCGTGGGTCCCGAGCCCAGATTTGTAACTCCATACAGGGGAAGATTCCTTTAAGGACATGGAGAGGAGGAATCCACAGAGGCTCCCCCTTTGCAGAAGGCGAGACCGAGGCCCAAGATCACACAGTGACCACAGAGTGGGACCAGCACCTGCATTTCTGGACTCCGGTCCAGAGTGAGCCCTGTCCATGGGTCAAGCCCACAGCCTGCCCCCCTCACCAAGGGACATGTCAGGAGGTCCCCTGTGAGGCCGGCTGAGGGAAGCTGGCCTCAGGAACCGCCACCTCCACCCCCATCCCAGATGTGCCCAGCTGGACACCAGCCTGACCCTCTTGCTGGGCAGCAGGGGCACCATCCGCCAGCCTCAGGCCTGACTGTGTTGAGACCCAGGGCCCCAGCAGATCAGGCATGAGCACCCTGTGCTCCTTCATGGGGCCTGGGATGGGCTGAGTCCTTCCCCAGGCTGACCAGCGTCTGTGCCAAGTAGCCCCTCGGCCCGCTCACATGGGCCTCACGGGCATTCAGGGAGCCCCCCCAGCCAGGGCACATCGGCAGCTCCCAGCAGGAAGCCCTATGGCCGCTGCTCGCTCAGTCAAGAAAATCTGACTCCTGGATAGCCCCAAGCCTGAGCGCTGGGACGTTTTGTTGGCTCCCTCATTCCCTTGTTTACTCCTTGAGCACTAGACGCAGTCCTGGGCGGGCCTCGGAGAGGCCATGGCAAGCACGAGCGCCTTCCGGTTCCTGAGGTCTCTGGGCCTCGATGGACAACATTGATACCATGTTGTGGGGCCTTGGCCATGCTGAGCTCAGAGTGCGCATGGTTGGGGGTCCTGATCCAGGCTGGGGGCAATCAAGGAGGGCTGCCTGGAAGAAGTGCCATCCCAGCTGAGACAGCAAGGATGGGAGGAGCTGTCCAGACGGGGAGGAGAAGGAGGCGAGGGAACACCTGGCACCAGTAGGAAGAGCGGGTCCTGTCCTGGGGCGGATGGAAGCTGGTGTGGCCAGAGCGCAGAGCAGTGGAGGTATGTGCAGGGCGAGCGTTGGGACTCTGTCCTTAGGGCCGTGGGCATCTCCCCAAGCCAGGCTTAGTGCTGCAGACGTCACGCTGCTCCCAAAGGCTGCAGGGAGCAGGGGCTTGCGTCCAGAGCTGCACGGCCCAGGAGGGCCACGGAAGGCTGGGGGCAAGTAAGGAAAGGAAATCCGGCGTCAGGGCGGGACTCGCTCCAGACCCCCAGGAGAGCAGGGCGCCGGCGCGCACCGGCCGGGATGCCAGGCGTCTGGAGACCGTGCCGACCAGTCTGCAGCCCAGAGAGCTGAGACTTTCAGTCCCCAGCACGGCACGGCCCGGCCCGGCGGGGCCGTGGGGATTCTCGGTGAGTCGGGGCCAAGATGCTCCTGGCTGGAGACGGGCTGGCCAGACCGAAGCCGTGGCCTGGGGCCTGCAACCCACGGCAGGCAGTGGTGCCGAGCGCCGGCTCCTCGGCTCCTCCCCGTGTGCCCACCGTCCCCTCTTGCACCCGCACAAACAGTGGCAAGCGCTCCGCCAGCCCCAGAGCCCGCAGACGTGGGATGAGGCTCTGGAACACCCTTCTGGTGGCAAATGTGTCCGAGGAAATTGAGTTATTTGTGGGCAGCGTGGCGCTCCAGCCCAAATCCAGCTCCAAACCAGGAGAGTGAGAAGCAGGGATGATGGCTCCAGAGCCAGGTGACCTCCGTCCCACCACTGTCCTTTGCCCCACGAATGTGGTCCCGTCTAGAGGGGGCTTCCGAGGACCCCCACCCTCCTTCTTGTTGGTGACGTCTGGAGGAGCCAAGGAAGTACATGGAAATAACCTGCTGGTCAAGCCAGACCGTCTGTGGCACCCTCCCCTGAAACCCTCAGGGGGCCCCACTACAGGCCTCCCTTGCCTCTCCTGCTCCCACCCCTGCGGCCCTCCCCGCCGACATGGCCACTGCCTTGGCTCACAGCCAGGCCTCTCCTCCCCACCCTGTCCCTTCCCGCAGCCACCTGGCCCCTCTGCCCACTGGAGTGACACCTGTCTCCCTGTAGTGTAAGACACACGCCTCCTTCTCCTCCTTGTCCCACATCTGCCCCCTTCCCTGCGAGGCCAGGACCACCCCCCACACACTCCCGCGTGCCCTGCTCCCGCGGACACAGGAGCGCGTGCACACTCTCAAGTCCTGGCCTCGGGGTCTGTTCCGGGCACCGCTCCTCCCCGGCCCCGCACCCATGTTGCACGTCTGCACTTCACGCGGGAGACAAGCACAGAGAGGCTGGCAATGGGTCCAGGGCCACACAGCGAACACAGCAAAGCTGGGATTCGAATCAGCTCCACTTCTCCACCGTCAGGCCCACAACCCAGGTCCCAAGCGAATAGGGGTCCTGCGGCCACTGGGTCCCCCCTTGGAGCTTCCCCCCAGGGGAAGAAGGAAGACTTGGCAGACCGCCCGCCACCCCCATCGTGCCCGTCAGCACAACATAACAGCTAATAGAGAAGTAAACGAATTCATGAAGAGGAACAGAATTTTTAAAAAGGAAAATTGAGATGCCCAGAGGGAGTGTCTAATTTTGATCCCGTTTCACAACTGAATTGTAACTCTGTCTTGGAGCTGAGCTCCCAGGCCACTGAGCTGAGACAGGGCTCAGAGGAAGGCCCCGGGGGCTACAGCCAGGACCCCATGGGCACTCTCCTCCAGCCCCTCCAGATCGCAGACCTACGCAGGCGCGGCCCTCGGGCCAACACGGAGCTGTAGGCCTCTGCACGGGGTGGGTCCATATGGGATAGCCGAGCCCTTGGCTCCAGAGGGCACAGCTGGGGACCGGGGGGTCCCACACGTCCCCACAACTTCTGGTTGTGCAGAACCCAGCGGCACAAAGCCGGGGATGTTAAGCACTGTGGGAACAACGCGAACTTGACAGATAACGTCGCCATAGGCCTATGTGCAGTCCTGCCGGCCTCTTCCACGGACCCCGTACCCCCGTTTCATACGCACCCCGCACACGCTGTCACCCTCGGCACCGCTGCTGATTGCCGAAGGCAGCCCCACCACCCTGGCGAGGTCCCGAGGGGTCCCCGCGAGGACATGGACGTCGGGGCAGCGGCAGGAGGCAAACAGGGGCCCATGGAACAGAAACAACGGGGCTTCCTGAAGGGGTGCGCTTCCTCCTGGTCCCCCTCGTGTCAGGCCCAGAAAGCATCCATCCCATTACTCAGACCCTCATGACGGTCCAGTAGCCAAGGTCACGACCAACAGGCTGCCCTTGGCCCTCGTCTGGCAGTGCCCATGCCCGTGACTGTGAAGGCCAGGCTCCAGCCTGAGCCCGTCCCGACGCCCAGACCCACCGTGGCAGAGCTGGGATTCAGACCCAGGTCTGACACCAAAGCCTCTGCTCTCAACTCTGCTCTGAAGACCCTCCCCGTGGGTCTCAGGTTGCAGTCACGTCTGTGCCACCAGACGGCAGGAGGGGCCCAGCTACCAAACGGCCAATCTGTTCTTCCAGAAAGATCCCGTCCACCCTGCTGGCCCCTCAGTGGCCCCAGGCCTCGCCCACCAATGCCAGCATTTGTCCAGTGATCCCGACTCAAGTGTGAGAGAGCAGGACCCGGGGAGCCCGGGGCATAGCCAGCCCGGACAAAGCACTGATGCCCAAGGTCCGGGGCCTTCTGTGAAGGCAGACCGCGACGGTTCACACCTGGAAGGGGAACCTGGAGGAACAGGCCCAGGCCGACCCCACACCTGCCCATCCCTCCCAGGGTTCTCCTCGCCCTGTGTGGCTCAGCTGGCTTCTCTGCTCCCAGAAGCTTGCCCCTCTTCTAACATTCAAGAAGGTTCTTGTGATGAGCATGAATGCCCCTGAGTACTAACGGACAGGTACCCTCGGCAACCCCCAGGCTTTAGGTCCCAAATCTGAGGGATTACAAACATATTTCATCAAAATATCAGTGACAAAGAATCGCCATTCCCGAGGACCGCCCCCCCACCAGCCACCTGATCTCAGGAATTGCTTCCGCCTTCCACCGCGAGAGCCCCCGCAGGGAGCCGGAGCGCAAGTCCTGGGGAGCGTCCATGAGTCCCACAGGGAGTTTGTCCATAAGTGGGCCAGGCCTCTCCACCCCCACGGGTGCCTCAAAACCTAGGTTTTTAGGATTTTCTGTGAAAGTGTGCAATTTCTTACTAGAATTAAAATGGTACATGAAAAGCCTCCACCCATCCATGCGCCTTGTCACCCAACCATGCACCCGCCATCCGTCCATTCATCCGCTCAGCCCCCCGCCCACCCGCTGACCACCAATCCACCTAGACATGCACCCACCCGTCTGTCTGTCCATCCAAATATCCCTCCATCCACCTGTCCATCCACTCACCCCATGGTCCGTTCATCCATCCATCCACCCACCTGCCCTACTGTCTGTCCACCCATCCGTCCGTCCGTCCATGCAGCCAACAATCTATCCATCTACCCATTTACCCATTCAGAATTCACTCGGCTCCCCCCACGTGTCCTACTATCTACTACTTGCAGAGGATACAGATACACCAGCCCAGTGCCTGCCATTGAGGACACAGACACAAAAACAAATACTTACAAAACACAGACAGGGGGACGGGCATGCCCCATCGATGGAACTTCTCTAAAGGGACTGTGTGTGAGCTTGTGCAGTGCACCGTCCCCGCCACGCCTCACCAGGAGCTTCGTGCTGACAGCCCCTTGCAGCCTGCCCTGGTGCCTCCCACCCCCCCTTTGGCATGTTCTAGAGCTAACACCCTTCCCTCTTGTCTGAAGAGTCATATCCTACCTGTCCTCAAGGCACAGCTCCAGCGTGAACCCTCCTGCACGCTTCCGTGCTCCGGCGAGGCACTCCCCACACTGCCTCAAACAGCATAACTTGTCTGCGCCCCTCTAGACTGGGGGTCTCCCTGGAGGGGCACAGACTGGGCTCTGTTCACGGCTGCATCTGGAACAGAGCCCTGCGGGAGCTGATGGTCTCAGGAAGTGTATATGGGAGGGAGGGTGGGAGGGTGGGAGAAATGGCCAGAGCCCCCTTCCTGACCCGCCCACCAGAGTCTTCAGGCTTCTTGTCCTTCTGGGCCTAGGGAGCTGCCTCCCTCCCCTTTCTGCACCCATCCAGGAGACCTGCTCCCCCTACCCCACCTGCCTGGGGACCATTCTCTGAAGCCTTGGGAGGGACGCCCCAGGTGGCCCCAGCCCCAGGCCCAGCCAATCCTCATGTCCTCCTGCTCACGCCCAGGCCAGTCCCCCGGGATGGCACAGAGCTAAAGCCTTCCTGGGAGCCGGGCTTGCCAGGCTCGGCCTCTGGAATTTGAGGAGCCTCTGAAGAGCCCCTGGTCCGACCCTGCCCAGCCAGCTCCCCTCCCCAGCTTCCCGCCCACCAGAGCCATTTGGGAATTTCTTTGAGGGATGGGCCCATTTCTGGGACCGATCAGAGATTCCTAAAAGATAGGTCTCCAGGGTCATCACCTCTCAGGGAGAGCCTCTTAGAAAGCCAGCCTCTCAGAGAACTCTAAAGCCGAGACCAAGGGCCATGGCCTTGACCATCAACCCTGGGCACGAGAGACCATGTTTCCTAGCACACACACGGCTTAATGTTTAACTTCCCGAAAGATTTTTTTCAATCGTTATTGACATTAACTTTGTACATACAAGAGTGTTCAGAGGACCCCACCCGGAAATCCATCGGGCACCAGCCCAGGTGCCACATCCCCTCTGGCCTCGAGGCTCTCGTCTTGTCCTGTCCAGGGGCTGGTGTTAGAGGGCCCTGCTGGGTTCAGGGTGCAGGGATCTCAGGGCACAGAGCTCCAATCTGACTTCCCCTCTGCCAGCTGCTCCTAGACTCTGTTCACAGCACCTGTCCCCTCCCGGCCCCCGCCAGGATCAGCACTTACTGAGATGGTCCCCTACCTGTCCCCTCTGCTCTCTTGCGGGTCTGGGTGATAAACCCCACTTTCTTAGCCAGGCCCCCCTTAAAGCAGACCTGGAGACGAGGATGGAGGTGTGGGCACCTTGCCAGGAGCACAGCGGGGAGTGCCGAGGTAAAGAAAGAAAGGCAGGAAGACAAGACAGGTGCTCTCACGAGGGGGGTGGCGCGGCAGGTATCAGGGGCTCTGGGAGCCTGCAAAGCGCACCCCAGAACGGGCCCCTCCCAGGGGCTCCCTACCCCAACTCACAACACCCTGGCCGAGGGTCATTCGTGACATGAACTGTGGCACCTCCAGCAGGTCTCACCTGCCACTGAGGAAAGGGGACAGCCCCACCGCCATCTCCGGTGGACCCCTATCAGATGGGGCGCCGCGAGCCCTCCTGCCCCTCACTCCTGGGTTCACCCTGCTTACTCGAGAGACCTCTGCCAGGAGACGCAAACCCCCCCATTCAGAAGATTGGGATGCTGAGGCCCAGACTGGTCACGGGGCCTTGACCGGTGGCATGGTCGGTGGGCGGTGGAGCTGGGCTTGCCGGACCATGGGCCACACAGTGTGCTCCGAACTGGTGGGCCACACTCCCTGAATCTCCAGCCGCCCAAGCACGGCTGTATGCAGGCCTTGGAACTCTGCGTCAGAAAGAAACCCGGGGTGGCTGCCTTCTCCCGAGCTGTGTCCAAGGAGGCCACCCGTGGGGACAGGAGACCTGGGATGGCCAACTCTGTCTCCAGGGCGGTGGGACCTCGGCCAACATGGAAACCCTCCGTCTTTCCGTGTGCAAATGGGAGAGGGGCTCAGGGCTGATGAGTGCAGGCACAAACCCTCATGGAAACTCTGAGAACATTCCTGAGGGGGGCGAGGCTGACCGGGCTCTCTGGAGAGTCTTGGACAGAAAGTCCAGTGCTTTTCCTCATGGAAAACTCCACGGCAAACGAAGCCGAAGTCATGCTCAGAGTAACTGGTGGGAGACAGGGAGCCGGGGCCCTGCCTGCGGACCAGGCTCCTGGGGAGGCAACGCCCCCTGGAAATGTTCCCGAGATTCTCCCCTTTTCCGTGCTGCCGTGTGGGCCGAGGGCGCAGAGGGAAAACCAGTCCTCCTGCCCTCTCCGGGCTCTTGGCCACTGGGAGTCATTTCTGGAGTGAGCCCCCTCTCCCCAAGCCTCCATGTCGCTTGGCCTGGAGCTTCTAAAAGCCCCTCTCTAGCGAGCAGGTGTGCGGATGCTGGGGTGCAGCGGTGTACACCCAGCCTTCCGTTCAGAGTTGCGCTGGGCTGGGCTGCTGGGGACGGCTGCGTTTTGTGCAGGAACCTTGACATCAGCCCATCGAGCTTTCTGGAGCACCTGCAGTACTGGCCAGACCAGAGGACGCCCGCGGAGGGGAGGCCGCCACAGTGCCGAGCAGCTGGGCAGGTGTTTGTGGTCCGGGACCAGGCAATCGAGGCACAGACCCCGCCCCAGGTCCCACGGCGGTCTCCGAGGTGGGCTCTGTTCTGGGGTGGGAAGCACGGCCTGAGCACCGTGAGCAAGCCAGTGGGGCTGCCCCATTCCCTTCCAGACCCCGTGCCCAGGGAGAAGGGAAGGCGAGAGCCAGTGTCAACCTTGCACAAACTGAGCATCCCCAACCGGCTTCCTCTGCGGGGAAGGAGACGCGGGTTCTGCCAAGGGAGCTCTTGTTGGCCCCCACTGGGCTCTGGGGGGCTCTGGGCTCTGCGGTTTCTGCGATGCGTGCTTCAGCCCCGCCTTTTTCTAAATCGCCGTGGCTTCTGTGCAGAGCCTCACCCCTGCTCCGGCCTCCGTCTGCAACCACTCGCTTCCTGCCCACCAGCCAGGGCCCTGCCAGCCGCCAGCCGCGATGCCTTCTAGACTCAGAGACACCACGCACCGTGCTCTCCGCGAGACCCTGGATCCCAGAATCGGGATGATGTGAACTAAAATCCCAGCCCCAGTGCTTTACCAGCGAGCGGGGTGCCGGGGACCGAGGCCTGGCCTCCGGTCTTTCCTCCGTAGAACGGACTTGCTACTTCCACCTTGCCGCGCCCCGCCAAGGGAAGGCAAGCCCCATGCCCGGCGCGCGCCGTCGCTGCTGGCGGCATCGTTCTTGTGTCTGTGTGTCTCCCGGGCTTCCCTGGGTTTGCCGGACCACAGGCCACGCGGTGTGCACGAGAGTCCCAGAGCCAGCAAAGCGGCCTTCCAGACCTTCCCATGGTTTTGGCCTCCGAGTCCCACGGCGGGACAGACTGAAGTCCAGGGGCATTAACTGAACTTCTGGGAGGTGCGAGAGGCAGTGCTTTCGCCGTCGACCCACAGGCCGAGACGCATCGCCTCCCCCTGCAGCCTCCAGCCTCGCCTCACTGTCTGCCTGAGCCAAGGTGATGGACTGGCACCCCAGCAGGCGCCCCCCTGCCCAGGGGCGGTGGTGCAGGCTCGTGAGAGCCGGGGCCCAATGGAGGCCCGAGGGGAGCAGGGCCAGCTACAGCCAGGGCCCAGGTGGAACAGAAGAGCCCCACGCTTGAGGGCCTCCCCAGGGCTGTCCCCCAGGGACCGTGCCCCCAGCCCCCATTCCATAGATGGGACCATTGGGGCCTGGAGGTGAGGGACTGGTACCCCTCACTGCCCATTAGAAGCAGGGCCAGGGATGGATGCCAGGTCTTCTGTCTCGTCAGCAGGAAGGGAACCCCAAGCTCGGAGGCCTGGGGCGGTGGGACGCTCCTCAGTCTGTACCCTGACCTGGGCCCGCTTCACCTGTAGCTCGAGGTCTCAGCTGTTGCACAAAAAGCTGAGGAGGGAGGTTTGGATCAGTGCCATAGTGGTTTTGCCAGGAACATCCTCTCTGCTGGGCACCGTGCTAGACCCTCCAGAAATTTCTGAGGGAACCGAGACCCAGGCCAGCCCTTCTGGGCACCGTAGTCTGGGGAGTGGTGGTGCGGGGAGAAGCACACAGATTCACAAATGGTTCTAATTCCAGAAGAATCGATGTGGTTTGGGGCAGAGGGACAAACACAGTGCCCCGAGGAAAGACCCTCTCTCATCCCCAGGGAACCAGGAGAGGCTGGCCCACCCTTCCCGCGCCGCTCACCATCCACCAAAGATGGCTATGGAACTGGGGCGAGCTTGGGCTTCGATCTGCAGGTACAGGGGAGGTGAAGGCCTGGCCCGCAAGATGGCCCAAGCCCACCCCGCCCCGCCCAACCAGTGTTCACACAAGGAATGACCGCCCAGCCCCTGCAGCTCACCTGTCAGCTCGGGGCTGGCACGGCCACCAAGCCCTCCCCGTCCATCCTCCCAGGCTCACAGACCAACAGGAGCCCCATCCTCTCGCCTTGACCCGCAGAGCCAGGCACAGGCCTGCCTGGAGCCCCCCAGCCCCCTCCTCCCTCCGAGGGACTAAGGGAACACCCATTCCCCCACCCAACCATCGCTAACCCAGCACCTGACAGGGGTGGCCACCGAACTTGGCCCCCAAGAATGCAGCAGTGAGCAAGGTGGGTGTGAGTCCTGTCCCCAGAGGCCACTCTCCGGTCTGAGTCTATGTGGGATTCCACAGCCCAAAGTCAAGACACCTGCTAGCAACAGCCCACCCCTCAGAAAACCCTCAGCTTCCACTGTGAACCCACGGGAGGGAAAAAACCACCCTCTTGCTCTTGCACGACGAAACATCCGAAGAAGCAATGCTGGGCTCTGCTCCAGGAAAGCCAGTGCTCCGGGTGACGGCTGTCTCACACAGTCACGACGGCAGACTCACCACACTTTCTCTCCTTGCCAGGGGTGCTAGGAAGCTCGAGCTCACGTTAACTGTCCAACAACACATTCTCTGGTTCCTGAGCTGATTCTCTTTCCGCTCTCCTTCTAGATTGTTCCGGAGCTTTCTCTTTGATTTCTGGGTTTACGTTCTGTTTCAGTATGTATTTTTTTCAAGAAGATTCCCAACTTAGACATATAAAATGTCGAATTGTGTGAGAGTCCCAGGCACCTAACCTTGTATAACAAATACCTTCCCGCTGTGTCCTCAGAGCGCTCGTGAACGCGCACACTAAGCCCTCCCCTTAGCCCTCTCTCCTGGATCCATCCCACCCGAAAAGTCCGAGCGTGCACACGCTGGTGTGCAGACAGTCGTGTATCATGCGTGCACTGGACCGAACGCAGCAGAATCGCGAAGGCGTGGTGCAGGGGAGGAGGGAAGCACAGAGGAGAGGCCCTGCGGAGTGGTTGCTCCAGACCTGGACGGCACCGGGGGGAGGGGGGAAGGCTGGGCTGTCCTAGATTCTGTTTTGGATGGAGAAAGGGAGGACGGGCTGCACGGCCTCTTGTCTACAGTTACAGCCCTCCCTGCACCCGCGGGGCCAGGCAGTGGTGTGTGGACTCAGGCGGGTGGGGGACCCTCGTGGCCACCCTGGGAAGTGGGTGCTGCCCTTGTTCTGTTTTCGGAGGGAGAAACTGAGGCCCAGAACCTCCCATAATGACAGACTGGAGGACCCAAGAGGCTCCCCGGGGACCCACGCCTACTCCGTGCCTCCCCTTCCGGTATATCTCGTAAGTACCAGCCCCTGCACCCCGAGCCCCCGCGAGGCCCACCGCTCTGCGTCAAACCACACCCCATCTGCTGTGCATGCTGCTGGGGTGGGGTGGGCTGGGGGCCCGGCAGACAGAGGCCGGGGCCTGCTTTCCCCAGTGAATATGCAGCCTCGGGGTCCCCTCCCAGCCCCCCGCTGTGCCCCTGGAAGATGGGAGTCAGGGACTGTTCTTCTCAGAGGGGAGAGACGAGTCACCACTTGTGGCAGGTGCTATCACTTTTCTGACTCTGGGCTCCCACCCTACAGGCTCTGGCCCCAAAAAGGACCCCACAAAGAGCAGGTCTGAGCCCGAAGCCCCACTCTGGGGGTGTGCAGGAGCTGCACGGGCTATTCCCCTCCTCTCCACCTCCATACTCGGGGCTCAGCGAAGGCCGGGGCCTGCCCTTCGCCACCCAGCAAACCCAGAGCAGGGCGATACAGGCCTGGGGAACTAGCCCCACCCCAGGCCCCTTCACAGCACCCCGTCCCTGGGTCGTAGCCTCCCCCCGCCCCCCCCAGCCCAACACGCATCCTAGGGTCCCCGGGAAAGCCGCCCGGGGCCACGGTGTCAAGCCCCCTCAGCTAACCCTTACGAACAATTCATCCCCTCTGCAAAGGGCAATAAAGAAAGGGTGATCAGTGTTAATATTACTTATGGTTATTGATTTCAGCTTTAAAGAATTGATTTCCAGTCTGGGCCCCTTTTATGAGGTTCTTTGCAGAAGACACATAGATACGGCCCACCACCATCATGGACGCTGCCCCTTCCCCAGGCCCCGGGCTGCAAACCCCCCCAAGGGGAAGGGAGGTGTGGTGGCCGGGAGGTGGCCGGGCAGGGGGCGGCGGGTGGGGAACGCTGCGAGGGGACACTGACCTGCCCTGTCCTCCAGCATGCACGAACATCTGGGGCCGGGAAGACCCCCATTGCCCAGGGACCACCTGCTGTCTCTCTGAGCTCACCACGCCGGCTCAGCCCACAATATTTGTGGGGCCTGGCTCCCTGGGCTCCTGCTGAGCTCTTCCCGACCAGAGGCCCTCCCCTGCCCACCCAAACCCTTTAGTTCCCCAGCCCCATTTCTCCTGGAACCCTCAGGGTCCGTGGGGGCCCTGCTGTGGGCTTCCACGGCCCCTGGGCTCCCACCCACCGCAGCCCTGCCGAGCGCCCCCTGAGAAGCTTGGGTCCCACAAGCGTTTCTGAGCACCTGCTGCACGCCCAGTTACAGAATCCTAGGGTGTCAGATTTAGAGGACGATGTGACGGTTCAGAGACACGTTAGAGATGAGACCCGGGAAGGGAAGATGAGGCCCCGGTTACTTGTGCTCTCGGAGCACACAGACCACACGGTTCTGCCAAAGGCAGGGGCAAGAGCGGGACGGAGCCACTGTCTTCGCCTGGGACCGTCGCACCTGCTAGCGAAGCCCTGTCCCAGCCACATGCCGGCTCGCCCCCAGGCTGGCCTCCTGGGAGGGTGGAGGCCCTCGCGCTCACGCTCGCTCACGCTCGCTCCCTCTCTAGAATCAGCTGGCTCCTGTTCGAGAAAAGCCAAGAACTGAGATTTCTAGTTGTCTCCGAGGAACAATTTCTGGCAAACGACGTGACTCCAGGACTCACTCGCTCCTTCCCTTAAGAATTCCTCCCCTTGTGGAAGTATTTACCAGCAACGGCACCAGGAGCGCCAAACAGGGGCCACGGCGTGACCCAACACAAACGCAGGCATTTTGTAATGACCTTAAAGGATTAAAAACCACAGCCCTCAAGACTAGAGGGGGGCAGGAGCCTTTGCTCCCCGCTTTCCATGCTGCTGCCCACGCGTCTGCCCTCGGGATGCAGATTCCAGGAACCTCTTTGGGGCTGAGACCCCCTCCCTGAACTGCCAGGGGGCTGACAGGCTCCCAGCCCAGCCCAGGCCAGCCGTCCACACTGGCCATGCCCTTCTTTCGGTGCTTGACAATCGGCCCCCCAGGAGGACGCGGAGGCCCGGCAGCCGTCACTGGCCTGCCCAAGGTGGGACAGTTCTGAGCTCCTGTGCCTGGGTCTCAGATGGCAGTGACCATCCTCTGTCCACCACGGCTGAGTCACAGACATAGAGTAACCTCCCTGCACAGAGACTCGTCCTCCACGCCCAGTGCCCTGCAACCCAGCGAACGCAGCAGGCTTGGGAGGGGTCCCGCCAGTCATCCCCCCCGAGTGACCCCGCCTGCTGAGCGGCCAAGAAACTCTGCCCTGATTCAGTTATCGGGGAGTCCGCGGGCCGCTCCCGTCCCCCTCAGATGCCCACCCTGACCAGGGCCCTCGGGTGGCAAGAACAGGGGCGGGGGAGTGCTGGGGTGGGGGTGTGGAGAGCGGGGCTGGCGGTTTGTGAGGCCCGGGGCCAGGCGGAGAGGCTGGTGATAAAATGGGCCTTGAAATAATTATTATCTCAGATCCTCCTTAAAAGCTACGTAGGGCAAACTGACTTTAAATACTGTTTGAGCCTATTACCAGCCTATAAATTAATCGCTCACAGCTCAGAGAGGCTTCGTGAGGGGGTGGCCGGGAGTAATTACGCACAAGGCGGGGAAGTCCCCGGAAGAGGCGTATTTTACACTTAAATTATAATTAAATTCCGAGAAGGCTCCTGCATCCAGTGCACAGACAGAGTCCGCGTCAGCCTGCCCAAGAGCTTGACTCTAACCGGGTTGTTTATTTGCTGTTGGAAGATACAAAGCCCGTGGCCCACCGGGGTCTGCGCGTCACTGCAGACTTGGAAAAAGCCCAGATCACGGCCTCTAATGCAGGTCCCAGAGCCCTGAACTGAAGTTATTAACCCCAAAGATCCAGAACCCACCCAGCGGCATGCAGGGGAGAGAAGCGCAATGATCCTTCGGCCCAGGCCAGGGAGCCAAGCATCGGGGCCCTCCCAGGTCTGAGAGTGGATGTCCCCGCCGCCGGAAGGGGTGGGGGTGGGTGGTGGGTGCCCCCCGGGGCAGGCAGCACCCCTCCCAGGAAGGTCTGCAGACATGACCAGCTGAGGTGACAGTCTGAATGTCCCACCAGGATGACATCAAGAGGCAGGCTCTCTGGAGACAGAGTTTTGCTCTCCCTCCCCACCCGAGAATGTGCCTGTGGCCCATTTAAGGAGAGGGCACAGGAGGCCGGTGTACCAGTGTTTCCCCTTTAAGGCCCCAGTCACTATGGCTGGCATCAAGGTGGGATGGGGACACTCACCTTCTGCGTCCTCTGCTGCCCTTCTAGACTCCTTCTTCTGCTGGTCTGGGAGGCTCACCTAGTGGGCTGATCCAGACCCTCACCCCCCTTCCCCCCAGGTTCGGAGACCCTGGTGGCTCTGCCCTTCCCGGGCTGTGGCTGCCCGTTGGTCTGCTCCCTGAGAGAACGGGGCACAGAAACACCAAGAGATGCCTCCAGTGGACAAGCAGGTACCGAACGCATCCTTCCCTGGGCCAGAACATAGCATCAGCCCACTGCCTCCTGATGCTCTGGGCCAATTACCCCTGCGGGATGGTCTCTGGGCAAAAAAGAAGCCTAAAGGGACCAGCAGACAAGCATGAGTTCACGTTTAGTGGGGTTTGAATGGTGTCCCCTGGTGGAAGCCTCCCCTTCTGGGAGGCAGGACCTCTAGACCACAGAGCCCAGAGTCATGGGATGGAGAAGGCAAGTTTCCCCAGTGCGTCACTGGGAGTGATGGTGAGTGGAACCACTCCTATCACAACCCTTGGCTCCCAAATCCAGGACTCTGACTACTGGGGTCCCAGCAGCTCCCATCGGAGGGATGGCACCACGAGTCACAGGCGGCATCTCCAAGCCAGGTGTCACAGGGCTGCTCAACCCTCCCGCAGCCCCGCAGCTACCCCACGTGCTGTGATCGTGGCCAGATGCCCGCTGCCATACCTCCCTGGTGTCATGTTTGCCCTCCTGTTCCTGGTTTCTTTTCTTTTGTGGGGGAGGGGCAGGGGGAGGGGCAGAGGGAGAGAGAGAGGATGGCACCGCTGAGATCATGACCCGAGCTGAAATCCAGCATCTGGAGCTTAACCCACTGAACCACTCAGACGTCCCAATGCAGTTATCTTTTAAAATCAGATATTTTTTAAGTGGAGTGACAAAGGAAAAACACATCATCTGTTCACTGTACTGGCGACCGCCTGCGCAGGACACATCACTTCTCTCTTGTTTCGTCTTCAGTGTTTGCCGGTTTGACTGTGATGTCTCTAGGTGTGAATCTCTGAGTTCTCTGAGTTTCCGCAATGTCGAAATTAATGCTTCTTATCAAATTTGGGATGTTTTTGGTCACTATTTCCTCAAATATGCTATCTTTCTTTTCCTTTCTCTTCTCCCCTTCTGGAACTCCCATTATACGTATTTTGATATGTTTGATGGTATCCCCTGGGTCTCTGAGGCTCTGTTCGTTTTTCTTCTATTTTTCAGGCTGGATAGCCTTAACTGACCTGTCTTCAAGTTTGCTGACTCTTTCTATTTCCTCAAATCTGCTGTTGAACTGCGCTAGTGACTTTTTTTTTTCCCCATTTCAGTTATTGTGCTTTTCCATTCCAAAATGTCTTTTTCTTTGCTATATTTTCTGTCTCTCTCTTGATATTCTCAGCTTAATGAGATATTTCGTTCTTTCTAAAGAACTAAAACTATGAGACAAAGTTTCCTTTAACTCATTGAGCATATTTAAAATAGTTGATTTACAGCCTTTCCTAGAAAGTCTAGTGTCTGAAGTTCTGGGGACAGTTTCTACCAATTTCTCTTCTTGTGTAGGAGGCATGCATTCTTGTTTCTTTGCATGCCTTGTAATTTTTCACTGGAAACTGGATGTTTTGAACATTATAATGCAGCAACCCTGGAGACCAGACTCTCCCTGATCCACAGGATGTGTTGTTGCTGCTGGTTATTGTAGTCATTGGGTTCTTTGTTCTGGTTGTTATTGGTAGTGATTCTTCTGAACTAATTCTGTAAAGTCTGTATTTGTTGCCATGAGTGGCCCCAAAGCCTCTGTTTTATTAGTTTATGGTCAGCTTCTGATTAAACAGAGATTTCTTTAAAGGCTCCAGGTCATGGGATCGAGTCCCGCATCGGGCCCTCTGCTCAGCAGGGAGCCTGCTTCCCTCTCTCTCTGTCTCTCTCTCTCTCTCTGCCGACCTCTCTGCCTACTTGTGATCTCTCTCTGTCAAATAAATAAATAAGTAAAAATCTTTTTAAAAAAATAGATTTAAAAGGCTCCAGGTCAAAAAGATATCCTCTAATCTCGGCCAAGAGGCTCTGTGTATGTCTGCAGTGACCTTCAACTTTCAGCCAGGTGGTCTCCAACTCTGCCTTAGACTTCACTTCCTACTCCTCTCAAGCCTGGAGGTCAGCAGGAGGGGAGAGCTAAGGACCTTCACAGTCTTTCCTGACGATATGCTCTTGGATGTTCCCCTGCCCTAGGGATAATTCAGAGCTCTCCAAAGCCCTTAAGGACATCCCAGTCCCCAGCTTTTCCTCCCAAACATTGATCGGTCTCCTGTCTGCCTCCACTGTTGTCTATCAACACTAGCAGCCGTCAGTAAAGGGTTTGCACAAATGCCCCTGGGTGTGCCTCTTTAGCACTAGGCCAGTTCGGAGTTGGTGGGGGCTATCTCTTGAGCTGGTCTTCCGGAGAGTGAAAGACAAGTTCAAAGAGAGGACTGATTCTGACTCCTTCTGAGCGAGCTCTGTTCTGCCTTCTCCAGTACTGGGAACGTGGGCTCTTACTTTCACAGCTACTGCTGAGCTGAAGAGCAGGGGATGGGACTGGGCTAAGTTAAAATGCCAGAAAGTCCACCGTTCTTACCAAGAATCAGCCACAATTCGTAAATAAGTGCTCCCTGGGTGGCTGCAAGGTTACAGTAGCAGGGAAAGGGAAGTAGATACTAACAGATTTTGCCCATTTTTCTCATTGTCTTACAGAAGGGCAGAATTTTGAGTCCACCTTTGTCACTGATGTCACCCCACACTTAGCTCTAAATTGCAGAATAACCACACTCAGACTTTCCTTATTTCCCCAGCCCTGGGAACACCCAGCCACAGCCACCCAAGGCTATCCATAGGCTTTATAATGACCACTTCTCCCCACAAACATCAGACACTTGAGATATCCCAGTCCCTTCTACATCCCAGCCCACCCCTGGGTAAAGTTCAAACACTCACGCCGCTCTCACGGACCAGGCTCTGTCACTACTTCAAGTACAACCAGCTACTCAGCTCCAGATCCTGACCTAGAATTTGCTTCCTGAGGCCACTTCCTGGGCCAACCGCCTTCAGCGAGATTCTCTAGGAACCAGATTCTGAAATGGAAATTTGCAAGCAGGAGGCTCACCGGGAGGCAGGACCCATAAGGGAGTGAGGATTGCAGGACTGGCCAGAGGGTGGCCCGCCACAGGGTCCTATGCTAATTGCATGGGAGGCTTTGCCGTTTCCCCAGGTAAGGCAAGGGGCCTGAGACTGTGCCCCACACCTGCCAGTCCGGGAGGCAGGTTGTGCTTGGATGAGGCGGCCCCTTCCACCCAGCCAATTCCCAGAAAAGTACTTAGCTGTGAGCTGTCAGCCGACGGCACTCCCAGCAGCTTGGAGGACGGGGACCTCAGCCCTGAAGCGGGGATTTGGGCAGTGTGTCATGGCAACCACCTCTGTGGTTCAGCCCCTGCCTGCCAGGCGGCTCCTCCTTCCTCGGAAACACCCTCGGCCCCCAGAGGTGCTCATCTCCAGGCGCCTCACTGTCTCAGCTGGCCTCTTTGGCACATTTCCCCCGTCCCAACTTCTCTCTGTCGAGCCTCCTGACATGGGCTCTGGTGTCCTTGCTGAGCCCCGGCTGGTTGCTGCGTGACTGCTCAGTCCCCTCCACACGGATATTCTCACCCGGGCTGCCCAGGGAGTTTATGGCAGGGTGGAGAGGGAAAGCCAGTCCTCCCACTTCCCTCTTCCCAGCCTGTGCGCTCTCTCCTCTGGTCCCAGTTGGACCCACACCTGCTCGGCCCCTAAGTGGGGTCCCTAACCTTGACCTCCAGGGCCACTGGGACATCTGATGGCCTGGGAGACACAAAACTTGAAAGCACTCGGGACGGTTAAGAGCAATGCACAGATCGAGACAAGCCAACTCCGCGGACATGGCTCTCGCCTCCTGGATGGGCGTGCGGGGATCCCACCCCTCCTGCCCTCACAGCCCAGAGAGCCTGCTCGGACAGCAAGCCTGGAGGGACCAAGGTGTTCTGCTTGGGCTCCGACCTCCCCCAAGGAACAGAAACTCTCTGGCCGGGCTTCTGAACCTCCTCCGACAGGGGGATGGGAAGAGAGCATGTCAGCGAGCGGGGGCCCAGGGGCTCTCTCCCTCCTGTCCTCAAAGGACTAGCTTTGCTGATGATAAAGGGAATCCGTGCGCACGGTGAAAACATAAATAATACACTTGAGCAAGACATGGTGTGTGAATTACCAGGAACAAGGACCCCACGAACGCCCTGCCCTGGAGAGCACCAGGCAGCGCTGGCCGGCGGCCCTGGTGTCTTCGCCTCACCGGCACAAATGCGGCTTCTGCAGCCACCCTTGCTCCTTGCTCGCCAGCAGGGGCCTGGGGCTGGCTGGAGGCCGGCCCTTCCAGTGCAGAGATCTGGCCGGGACTCCCAGCCCTGCCACCGGCGCCGTGACCCCCGGGTGCTGTGCAGGAAGCTCGTCCCCGGGGGGGCGGAGGCGGCATTGCTTGCCTCACCGGGCGTGGACACGCGACGCGGGACGCAGGCGGAATGTAAGCGGTGAGCCAGGCGCTTGCCAGCGTCTCTGCTGACATTCTGGCTCCCGTCCCTCTACCTCCAAAAGGGAGCTCAGGGCAGCAGAGTGTGAAGGGACAGCCCCTGCAGGGTCACCACCTTGGCGTCCCGGTTCCCCTCTAGCGGGTCGCCCGGGAATGGTGCACTTGGGAGATGCGGGCCGGTCCCGCCTTGCACGCAGCAGGTGCCTAAGGAGCCATCCCGGAATGAAGGGAGGACAGAAATCAAACCCACGGGGCGGCCTCCGTAGGAGCCGAGCTTCCTCTCGACTGAAAGCCCTCCGGTCTGGGGTCTGAGCAGCTCACCGCTGCCTCGGGCCTGGCTCTTTGGTACAAGTCATGCCCCACCAGAACCCCTCACTGCCAGCCTCTGCCCCCCAGGAGGCATGTGCCCCCAGGCAGGGAGACCTCTCTCTCTCTCTCTCTCTCTCTCTCTCTCTCACACACACACACACACAGACACACACACTTGGAACCACCACATAGACGTCAAAACTGCACCCCCCAGAAAGTTCCAGAGAACCAACAGAGAGGGGCTGTGGCTGTCCCTGCCTCCTTCAGTGACACTGGGCATTTCAGAGAGAACTTTGTCTGCATTCTGGTTCCTTCTCAGGGTGGACTTGGGGCCCCTGCCTCCCTCAGAGTGGGGAAGGAGTCGATTGAGTCTGGTTCCCTTGGAGGCCCAAGAAGGAGGCGTCGGGGTGCCATGGAGCCCCGAGAGGAAGTCACGGATACAGCCTTGAGGCCAGTAGGCAGCTGAAAGTGGGGTGGGGGTCCCCTGGGTGGGAAGGGCTGTGAGAAGCATGAGGTCCAGGGGTGGGGGGGCCACTGGAAAAGACGATGGCCGCTGTATACCAGGCTCTACCTCCCGCCTCCCCGGGGGGCTCTCCTTGGTTTCAGGGGAGGAACGGGGACAGGGCTGAGCAGGCCCCCTGGCCCCCTCCCACAGCTCTAACTGCGGGCTTTGCCCATAGCGTTCAGTCCCCACACGCTTGGGGTGGCTTCGGCTGTCCTGGACGTGGCATCCACCCAATCCACAACCAGCCGGGGAGCCCATGCTGAGCCCCAGCACAACCTGAACAAACCCTGGCATGGCTCTCACTCTGCCGGGTAAACTGAGGCTCAGAGGGAGGAAGTGCCCTGTGTCTGGTGGGGAGGCAGGATCTGGACCCAAGCCCAGCCCCGCAGCACTGAGCAGGGCACCCCTCCGATCCGGGTCTGAGCAGGAATCAGGATGCGTTCGAGATGGAAAGAAGACCCAGCTTGTCAGGCTCCGGGGAGCTGGGCCACCAAGCCTGCGGCAGGTCCGGGGCAGGGGTGCGGAGGACTGGGCGGAGGGGCAGAGACAGGGGTCCGGGAAAGGCTCTTTTCCAAAGGTGGTTTGGGCAGAAGCTGTCGCCCCTCCGCTTTTCCAGGCTGCGAGGGACCCAGCACCGGGGTCTTCCCGGACTCTGTCCTTTACTTCCATGGGGCTTGGGTGGGAGCCGGCCAGCCTCATCCAGGGCAGGGCAGGGCCAAAGTGGGGGACCCTGACAAACGCCGTGGTCACTCCCTGCCCTTGCCCTCCTGTGGCTCCCCATCGCCCCGGCGGGCCTGACCAGATTGTTCACCTGATCCCCGCCATCCCGTGTTGTCTTCTGTAGGCACAGCCCCAAGGCCCGAGTACTAGTGACTGTCTCAGGGAACCCCAAACCTGCACGCCCTGACCGTGCTCACTGCGGTTTTTTCTTAAGGAAGCTTCTCCAGAACAGGGAGCTTGGGATCACTGTCTGTGTGGGTCAGCTGGCTGGAGCCCCCCCACCCCCACGCAGGCAGGTGCTTGCTGGCCAGGGGCATGGCCTCGCCCTTGGGCAGGACTGAAGGTCAAGCACCAGAGTGAGGCGGCCTCTCCTGGGGGTCTCTGTTTCCCCAGTCTGGGCTCTGAACTTCCAGGAAGGCTCTGCCAGCCAGTCCTCCCCTCTGCCTGGGGCAGCCCCGATGCTT
Organism: Enhydra lutris kenyoni; assembly: GCF_002288905.1. Lineage (NCBI taxonomy): Eukaryota > Metazoa > Chordata > Mammalia > Carnivora > Mustelidae > Enhydra > Enhydra lutris. The sequence goes on from NW_019154097.1 coordinate 38,466,286, forward strand.
ATCCCCGTGTTACAGAAGGGAAACTGAGGCACAGTAGGTAAGTTGTCCCCTTTGAGCCAAGGTCATAGCGAGTACTGGGCTCTGCTGCCTCCCAGCACGCGGACGTGGTCCCTGTGGCACGGAGGGGCTCGGGGTGGGGTGGGGGGGCCTCCAGCCCTGCCTGTGGTCCGACAGCCCAGGCCTGGCTCAGAGACGGCCTGACCCGATGTCTCTGTGTGGTCATCCTGGGAGGGGTGGGACTGGATAGGGACGGAGCAGGGGGCAGGCACTGGGGAGAATCTGGGCTGCCCAAACTGGTGGGGAGGGGGGAAGGGATGCCTCTGGCATGGGGGAGGTCGGGTCAGCCCCCTTGCCCTGCAGCACCCCCCCCAAATGCTACTCCCACCCTGGAGAATTTGCTCCTTCCAGAGAGTCTCCCTAGCCGCTGTTTCTCCGCGAGCCTGGGCGGGAGCCGGTGGGAGCAGGAGCACCAGTCGGCAGGGCACGCTGCGGGGCCCGGAGCGGCCCTCAGCCTCACTGAGCCCGCGTCCTTCCTCCAAGGGCAGCCGGGCCTCCAATGCCGCCGGGAACAGCCGCTGGACTGGAACCCAGCCCCAGGGTCCCACCGCCTGCGCCAGAACAGCGCTACAGCACCGAAGTGGGCCAGTGGGGCGGGCAGAGGAGGAAAGAGAGGCCGGGACCTGGGGCTCAGCCCGTCCCCGCTGGAGCCTGCCGAGAGGGCACAGCTCGAAGCCCCTTCCCACCACGGGAGGCCCCGTTCACTGCGTTTCTTTCGCACACCACGCACCACCCCTGCTGCCTGAGACCCGCAGACCCCCGGCCTCCCTCGAGGTGGGCTGTCCTCGGCAGAAGGACACAAAGGGCAGCACGCAGGGGTCCGGGCCAGCAGGTGGATGCAGCACCCCACCCAGGCCCCGGGGTCCCCCGCTCCCAGCCTCGGAGAGGAAGCCGCCGCCCGGGGTGGGGGGGTGGGGCGGGGGTCGGGCCCTGGGCTCTGCTGGGACAAGCCGTCAGATGCGGCCACAGGACCGGAGCGGGAGCGGACATCCACGCGGGGCTGGGGGAGCCTGGATGCGCTGTGACTGATTCCCCGGGACGGAGGCCGCCCACCGGCGCGAGAGGGACCGCTGCTGAGGGTCCCGCCGCCGTGGGGGCTGGGGGGCTCTCGTCCGCAGGAGGGGGTTAGTAACCTCACGTCTCGGACCTGGGGTGGGAAGGAAAGCTGGAGGCTTCGGTGGGCCATCCTTCAGCTCAGGCCCCCACAGTGGTCTCTGGCCATTGCTGGGGTTGGGGCACAGAAGTTGCCAAGGTCCTGGGACAAGCCAGTGGCCCCTGGGGATGGGTCAGGGCAGCGCTGGCTGCTCTCCCGCAGTCACTGAGTACTCCAGCCCCTCCGCCAGGGCTCCCGCCCCATCTCACACCCCAGGGATCGAGGACCAGACTCAAAAGGTCCACATCACAAGGCCGCCGTGAGGAAACAGGCACAGGGAGGCAGTTGCTTGCTCCCACCTCACAGGCCCCTCTGACTCAGGCCAGTGAGCTTAACCTGGACCTGAGCTGCCCCGGGCTGGGGCGGGGGTGGGGGGAGGGGGCAGCCTCGGGGGGCAGCCAGACAGTTAGGTCCTGGTCCCAGCAGACTGACAGCTGTGGCTCCCTCAGCCCCTCGTGCAGACGTCCTGCCCTCAGCACCAGCCCTGAAGGCCGTGTGATCAGGGCCCCTGGAGCTGAGCGGGACAGCCCTCTGCTCCCAGAATAGGCCGGGAGCCAGGAGCACTCCTGGAGGCCAGCCCTAGAGACCCGGGTGCACCATCAGAGAGGCCATGTCCAGGTTGTGTCCCCGACACGGGCTGGGTTGGCGCAGGAACACAGCAGACCCCTTGCCTCTGGCCCAGAGGTGTCAGGTCTTCGGTGCCCCGGATCAGGCCCATTGCTGGGAAACCCAGGGCTTGGCCCAGACCTGCAGGCAAAGGGAGGGGTGGGAGCATCCCGGGATGGCCCACGCCTGCCTTGTGCTCGTGGGAGCTGCTGCCTTCCTCAGCGTGAGGGGCACAGAGCAGTTTGGAAAGGAGAAAATGCACTCGGGGTCTGGAGGGGGAGGCACCGGCAGGGATGGAGACCTCGGGCAGGCAACAGGCCCGGAGGTGTGTTGGGGAAGGGTTGGGTGGAACTGTGGGGAGGAGCAGGAGGAAGAAGAAGCCCTGTCTGGGGTCTGGGCCTCGTGTCCTTGGTGTCACCGTGGGCCGAAGGAAGCTAAGGACAGGCCACGCCGGGGCTGGTTCACCCTTTGTGCACACAACCCTGGAAAATGAAGCCTCCCTCCAGCCGTGGTGGGGAGAGGTGTCAGGCCCACGGCAGGGACAGGTGGCGGTGGCCAGGGGATTCAGGGAAGCCAACTGGGTGGGCTGTGCCCTGTCTCCCCAGAGTGGCCCAAGGGTAAGGCACCCAGAGCCCCAGGGAGGCAGGAGTTGTCTGAGGCCTCTGCACACCTAGGCCCGGCAGACTCAGAGGCCCCCAAGGACCATCAGCCTCAAACGTGCCCTGTCGCCCAACTCTCCCCTCAGCCTGGAGCCCCACCATGGCTCTCCCTCCTTGGGCTCCTCCTGCCGGAATGCAAATTCGCGCACCTTGAGCTGCCAGCGAGTGGCACCTCTTAGAGCAAGAGCCCCAGGAGGAGTACGGCTGCCTCTTCTTCAGACCGCCCGCCCTTCCCGGCCTGGATTACAGATCCTCCAGATAACATCACAGAAGTCTTCTCTCCTGAGCAGGAGCAGCTCTCTTTGGTCATGTGTCCCTTTTTGCCCTGGCTGCCGGGAAGGTCAGCACCACAGTCAGGACAGGCTCTGCTTGCGTGCCCGCCCGCTCGTGCTCTCCGGGGCTGGCTTTGCTGCTCTGCTGCCTGCCTTCGAGATACCTGCGACCTGGCAAACCTCCTCAGACCCCGCAGGGAAGAGGCGCGTTCGGAGGCACTTGCTATAAGCACTGAGCAAGGCAACGAGACTAACGTCCAAAAGGGGCTCGAGCTCACGAGGCAGCCGACCTGGGTCCAGGGCCAGGAGGGAGAAGGGGTGAAGGGGAAGGTTCTGCGGGGTTGCTCAGGTGCCTTGCTGGATATCAAGGGGCCATCACTGTGGAGGCTAGAACGTGGTGGGGCTGGCACGGGACACTGGACAGGGGATGGGGCTCCGGGAAGAGGCCACGTGGGAAAACCCAGACCAGGGTCCTTCTCCAAATCAGCAGCATCTGGGGGATGGGGGGGACTGACCCCCTGCACCTCCCCTCTCTGCAGCCCTCTGTGTCCCAGCCCACACGTCCCGCTCTGGGGTGCACCCAGTTGTCCCTTTAAGGCGCTGGGGGCTGCTGCTGGCACAGCGCACCCTGGGCCAGCGCAGAGACGGGCACGCTCCTGATCCTTCTGGAAGGCTGGCTTGCAGAGGAGACAAAATGTTCTTGCTCAGCTCAGTAAACAAGCCTGAAGTGCTTTGAAAGCGACTGCGGCTGCCGATACAAAGGACTGAAATGAAGGCTCGCGTTGCAAAAGGGGGCCCAGCTGCAGGGAGGAGCGGGCGCGGGAGGGCATCCCGGCCGCTCGCCACCCCAGCTCCCGGTGGGTCACCTCGAAGGTCACCGTGTGCGTGCCTGGGCTCCCCGCCATGGCCTGAGCGTGCAGATGTGGTTCTGTATGCGAGCTGGTCAGGACGCATGGGGACCCGCATCCCCAGGCTGGGAGCCCGGGAGCCCATCCTCCCCCACGGGGTGCCCCGTGTCTGCACGTGAAGTGGGGGCGGGTGTGTTTGCACACACACGGACTGCATGCACGTGGGGACACGCAGCTCCCCGGCTCCCCCCAGCACTTCCCGGGAACCCAGCTGGAGGAGACCCAGGTTAGCACCACCCTCAGAAGGGAGCAGGGAGCCCCACTCCCCAAGGAGCTCATTAAAGGCCTGGGAGCAAGGAGACCTGGCGTCTGCAGGACGAGGCGCGTCAGGTGAGAAGACATGCTTGGGGCCCAGCCAGGAGGGTTTCACACAGTAACCACGGCGCAGAGGGCAGAGGCGATCCTACACTCACCCCCGACCCGGCACGAGGGGAGAGGCAGACGCCAAAGCCTGGCCTTCCTGGCAAAGACCAGCCTCTAGTACCAGGTCAGCTACGCCCAGCTCAGCTGACCCAGGGCAAGTGGTCAAGGATTCAGGCTCACTTGCCTCGTCTGTAAAATGGGCAGAATCCCACCTTCCTCCCAGGGCCTCGTGAGGTTTTAGAGGAGAGGCGCTTCGGCTGGACAAGGTGCTGGACAAGGTGTCTGCAACACGGCTCCCAGCAGCCACCTCAGTGCCACAGCCGGACGGAGTGTGCCCAGGTCCCGGCCCCACTGCTCGAGCGTGCTAGGACACGGAGCCTGGAGAGGATGTCACGCCCCTCCCCATAATCAGCACTTCCCCACCGTCGCTCCCCAACACGCAGAAGCCACCAGACCTGGCAGTCTGCCCCACTCGGGGCTGGGCGCCGGAGGGACGACACACTCCCCAGGCCAGCTCACTCTGCTGGTGGCATGGGCACAAGCCAGAGCCCGGGCAGTGGGAGGGGCCAAGCGGTGGGAGGGCCTTGGGGCCACAGCAGGGCAGCAGCCTGGCCTGGGGGCAGGGGAGGGGGGCGTAGGGCAGCAAAAGCTCCAGGGAAGAGATAATGCATGAAGCCTGCAGGAAGGGGGGCAGGGTGAGAGCGGACAGACCAGGAGAACTCGCCAGACCGCACCAGGCACATAGTAGATGCTCAGTTAATGCGTGATGCGTCTGCCACTGAGCCCTGGGAAGCTGGAGAAAACTGAAACCCAACGGGATGTCCCTCTAAGGTCACAACATCCCCAGTTTGCCTCGCCCCAGGGCTGTGCCCCTCCCGAGGCACAGGGAAGCCCACTCTGTCCTCTGTTTTGTTTGCAAGCCAAGGCCCTGAATTCCTGCCCAAACCCCGCGGGGCGGCCCCAGGGAGACAGAGGGGCGTCTTCCTCGCCTGGCTGAGGCAGGAGACGTCCCAGCCAGGAGGCCCATTTAGGAAATGGGTGGCGGGGAGCTGCGGGGGCGGGAGGGGCTCCTGTTGCCAGCCAATGCCAGGGCTGCCAAGCCGTCCACCCCTTGGACTCCTGGCAGCTGCTGGGGGGAGCTCCCCAGCAGGGCCCAGCCTCCGGGTACCTGCGAGCCAAAACCACTCAGAAACCACAGGCCAAATGAATCCACTTTCTCAAGTGCCCAGGGAGTGAGGGAGACATGCGGTTTCGGTGCCAGCGCCCTGGCCCAGGAAGCATGAGATGGCGCCACCGTTGGGGGGCAGGGCGCGGGTCACGTGCCCTGAGCTGCCCCCACCTCCAGGGGCCTCAGTCCCCCCCCACTGACTGTGGGCGCTGGGACGTGTGTTCAGGACACCCTCTTGTCTGCCCAGTGTTGGTCCTGGCCCCGAGAAGTCTGCCGGTGCCTGCCGCGCCCTCCCCAATCCCAGGAGAGTGACGAGGGCACCCGGCATGTCCCAGGCCGGGAGGAACAGCGTGAGGACGGGGTGACGTGGCCAAGCCATCGAGACAATCTCACGGGGACCATCTCTCAGCCACAGCAGTGTTCCTCCCACAGTCTGGGGCTCCCTCCTAGGGGCCGGGCTTTGTCTCCCCTCCCTAGGCCCCAGTGTCCACAGGGCACCTGCTGTCCCTGCACCCTGGGCAGGGCACCCTGGGAAGGGGAGCAGCCTCGGGGCCCGGCCGGGCATGCACTGCCTCACACCACCGTCAGCTAGGAACGGGGTGCCAGGACCACATCAGTGAAGCTGTGGATGTCCGCCTGACAGGTCCGGGGCACACAGCAGCTGGAGGGGCAGGCCTGGAGCCCAGGGTCTGCCTCTGTCCCCAAGGGCCGAATTGCTAAGTCACAAAGGCTTGGCCACTAAACCCCACCTTGGGAAGGGAAGAAGGGAGGAAGGGGAGAAACAGCTCCCCACACACCCAGCACCAAGAAGCAGGGAGGGGGCGGGGGGTTAGGCCAGAAACCAAGTAAGGGTGTCACGGGAGAGCGCAGGGCTCCAGTCTGTCCTGGGGCAGGCAGGATGGGGGCAGCTGCCGCCCACAGAAGGTGGTGACTGGGCAGGAGGCAGGGCCTCCCCTCCCTGTCTGTGAAGGAGGAAGTCCGGGAAAATTCGGGGGAGGGTGCAGGGGGAGGATGGCGCAGGTTGGAAAGATGGGGAGGTAGGAGGATTCGGGGTGGGGGAGGGTGCTGGCTACAGTAGCCCTAGCCCAGCACCACTGGCTGGATGACCCTGAGCCCCTCAGCCCGTCCCTGGGCTTCCATCCCCATCACGAAAGGAGAGGGCCTGCTGGACTAGGGTCCTTCTCACCAGGGTCAGTGCAGGGGAAGCTCAGCAGGAGGGGCCCCCCAGCTCATCAGTCCATCGGGGAGTGGGAGGAGGTGGCCCAGGCCCTGTGCCAGCTTCTGGCATCCGTGCGACCCCAGCAAACACCAGTCCTGCCTCAGAAGGCCCCCAGGTGGCCTCGCCTGCCATCCCCACCCTGCTGCGCAGACCGCCATGGTCCTCGGGAGGAAGGGTGCTGGGGCTGAGGGGTCCCCTTGGGACTGGCACCCAGAACATAGGACTCTGGCACACCTTGCCATACCCGACAAAGTCCTGGCCTTACAGGGAACAGGGCCGGCTGCAGCTGGACCCAGGGGGCCTGGTGGGGCCTCCAAGGCCGAGCCTGTGAAAACTCACGGGGGCACTTGGATCCCTGAGCGAATTCTCTAAGTGAAGCCCCTGGGAGCTGCTGCGGAGAGAGGCGGAAATGAGCTGAGAGGGGATGGGGAGAAGGGAGGAGTGCGGAACGGCCCTCTGGGGACTCGGGGGCATCTATGCCTCGGAGCGGAGCGGCCTGCCGAGAGGGGAAATCCAGGCCAGAAAGGAAAGTGGAAAGAAAGCTGACACTCGGAAGGGGCAGAAGGCTTCCCTAGCCCCTCTCCCTCCACAGGCCTTCGGGGAGGGCCGAGAGGAGGGGGTCGTGACCTCTGGAACAGGAGGGGTCGTGGGCGGCCGTGGGCGGCCGTGGGCGGCGGGGCCGTGCTGCTTAGAGCTTCTGCCTCCGTCTCTGCTGTGATGGAGATGCCAATTCACCTGCCCCCGAGTTCTCGGGGCCTCTGTACCCCCCGAGCCCTTTTCCCAGGGAGGCTGCCGACACATCATAGACCTGGTATTCCAGGAGCAGCTTCTAGAAGCTCAGGAGCACCCCGGTGCCTTCCCACTCCCCCCAGCGGAGCACAGATCTTCACCCTCAGGGAGGCAGGGGCCTTGAAGTCTGGGGGCCCCCATGTGACAGAGCCACCAAGTCAGCCTGCCCCTGCCACTCGAAGCTGGCGAGCTCTTCAACACTGGGCGTGCCTCAGTGGGTTCAGTGGATGCTTACAAGCCTAGAGCCCCGCCTCTGCATCCCCCACCTGCCGTCCAGCGCACACCGGCTGGCAGCCTCACCTTCCCAAAACATGGGTGCTAGCCCACCCCACGCTTGCTAAACGACACTCCTCAGCCGCCTGTCACGCCCGCATGGATGCTCTCACCGCTGGCAAGCTTCATCTCCCTCTCCCAGCACAGCTCCCCTGCCCGACGTCACACCTCCTCCTCCTGGGCCCTCTTCCCAGGGACCCCAAGGAGGGGCAGCTCCAGGACTCACCTCCGGGTCTGCCCCACTCCCCTGGCCATAGAGGTTCTGCACCCCGTCCCCTCCCTCCATGCCCTGTGCACAAGCCGGCAGAAGAGCTAACTCATACTAGAGTGGAAAGGGCTGAAACTGGATTGCTGAGCAAGTTTCCTCTGGAAACACATCACTATTGATTAGGAAGTCGCCCTTCAGCCAAAGGCATTCAGTCTCCGAGCAGAGAAGGACCCCGGCCCCTGAGCTGGGGCGCTGTCTAGTCCACCACGACCCCTGCAGCTCTGTCGGCTCCCCTCCTTCTTCAAGGCCCACAGTGGGACAGTGACTTGACCGGCCTCTACTCGAGTTGGCGGCCAGGCTGGGTCAGGACCCCAGGGGCGCGGCCTGCACCCAACCCAGCTGGAAGCAGGAGGCCTCTGACCCCCCGAAGGGTCCCCTGGCCGTGGGACTCCAGGATCAGAGCAGGTCCCACGGGAGCGGCCTGGGGGAGGGTGGATCCGTGGCCCCAGTCACCAGCCAGGCAGGGAGGCCACAGGCCTCCAGATTCCAGGCTAATTGGTGTCTGGTCGAGCTCGCTCCCCCACAGCAGGCCTGGTTTCCCACTCCGTGCTTTGACACCACCCCCGGAACACCCCCCAAACTCCAAACTGACCCAGCTCTGCCCTGCCCGGGCCACCCCAGGAAGCCTGACCCCGGCCCTCTCCGAGCCCAGAGGCACCACGGTGGCGGGGGCCACAGGCCTGGAAAGAACGTCTGACCGACCGGGCCGAGCACCGCGGGGGACCGAGCCCGAGACAGACACAGGCTGCGGAGGGCCAGGAGATTAGAGCCGGCCGCGTAAACAGTGAGAGGGACGGCGTCCGCTCTGATCTGGAGGCCCGGGATGAGGAAACTGAGCTCTGGCAGAGAACGGCCCCGCAGGAATTGCCCAACGGGTCTGTTGCAACGGGCTTGGATTCCAGGGCCAGACCTCCCAGCCTCCCTGCCTCCCAGCTGAGCATCCAAGGTTTGGGGACAACAGTTGCCAAGCAGGGGGGAAAGGTCAGGTGTCCCTGGGCCCCCACCCCTGTCATCTATGGACCGGACATGTCAGGGCAGGAATGGGACCTTGAGGGCAAGGGTGACTCAGAACTGACACTTCCCCTCCTGGCACAGTCCTGGGATGTCCCCTGGGAAGCAGGGAAGAGGCCCGGCATTGCCCCCACGGGTCCTGCCCTATCGGGGCTCCCCGACCTTGTCTGCACAGTGCCAGCCCTGAGGAGCAGACTGCTCACCAGCAGGAGGGCCCTTCCCCTGCCCACAGATGTGGCTCGGGCCTTGGGAGGCCCCTTGAGCTCAGAGGGGTCCACCCAGGTGGCTGGGCCGCGCCCTTCCTGTCACACACAGGCTGCAAGGCCACTGTGGACCTGCCAAGGCTTTCTTCTCCCCGGACAAAGGCAAGGCAAGCCCATCAGGCCCCAAATCTCCCCTTTGCTCTGCAGACACTCATTTCTTTTCAGTCCAGCAGACACTGACGGCTCTCGCACGTGTGGACGGGTGGGACGCTCCCTCCCTCCTGCCCCGCCCCACGCCGCCACCCCCTCCACAGGTGAGGCCAGGACCACACCCGGAGCTGGAGCCGTGGGGTTTCCTTCTTGTTGCTGAGCGGACAGCGAGCCCTGCAGCGGCAGACGTCCCCCGGTGGGGCCTCAGGGGCAGGTCAACCTCCTGCAGCCTGTGCCTCCGGGGGCCTCTGTCCCCCTTCCGAAGTGACGGTCCTGGATGGAATCAGGAGCACTGTTTACAGAGCTGTGGCTGCCTCCCCATGGTCTTCAGGGTAAGGGTCCCCCCTCCGTTCTGCATTCATTTCCCTGGTGAGACGCCTACCATCCTGGGGCTCAGCCTCCCACCCCAGGGACACAGTGGGCCTGGCACCCCAGCTCGAGCACATGGCCCACCAGTCCGGTGTCCCGAATACCCTTCCAGAGGCTCAGTCTCGTCTGCACAGCAGGAGGGGTGCCGTGCCTACCTCTAGGGCCCGCTAGGAAGACACGTGCTTGGGACCTGTGCTTGGCCCACGGCAAGCCAGCCCCTCCTCTTTATCAGGGGCTCCCTCCTTCCCACGTCCTGGGACAACCAGCTCCGCCTTCTGCCGGTCCTCTGCAGGCTGCCTGGTCCGCTGCCCGCCTCCCTGCCGGGGGTTTGCCGTGCTCACACTGGGGCACTGTCCCAGGCTCCCACCCGCCCGCTGGATGGGCACCTCTGTGACACGCCAGTCTCTGCCCACCTCCCCCTGCACCCCGCCGACTCCATCCTCCTCGCCGGCACAGAACCGCAGGCAGGAAGCAGAACCTTCAGGAAGGCTCAGGAGACCCGCCATGGCCGAGAGCCCCACGGTCCAGCGATGGCCGTGCTCAGGGCGTGTCCAGGCGCGTCCAGTCGGCCTGTCCACTGCAGGACCCATGTCACCTGCCCAAAGCAGTCGCCTAGTTAAAAGTTTTATTGATTGAACACAATTGAGTGTAAGTAGTAAAAGTTCTCCCAATACAACCCACTTTTTCATAATGGGTAATCTCAGACACTCGAGTTTGTGTGTTAAAGGAGCTTTAGGACAATTTAATAGCTCATAAAATTTTATAGTCCCAGTTGAAATCAGAGTGATAACTCTGGCCTGCACAGCCATCGTTCGCTAAACGTCCCTCATCTATTTTTTTTTCCCTCTGTTTATTGGAAAGTTAACATCTGCTCTGCTACAGGGATTGGGGGTGGAGGATGGGAAAACAATGATCTATTTTTCCAGAAGAAAGGTAAGACATTCGGGCTCTCCTGGCAACATTCTCTTCTCCAAACCCACGGTTTTCCTGTAGGTTGGAAGGAGGTCTCGTAACCGGCTGACCCACAGGTGGCCAACAGCCACAAGCACTGGGGGCCCCGCGGGGACCGCTAATCTGGGTGGACCCAGGCCACCACCTCAGCCTGGGGTTGGTGGGAACCTGGAGGTGCCCATTGACAAGGCACAGCCTGGTCCTTTACAAAGCGCCCACTGTGTGCACAGCCCGGGACGGAGGGGGCGCGCGAAGTGCACGGACCCGCACCAGCACCGGCCCAGCACGGTGGGGGTCGCCCGCCGGCCACAGAGAGGAGTGATGTCGCCATGCAGTTCCCGCGTGGGGAGCCTCAGACACGTCGCGGGATGCGAAAGGAGGCGGACGTGGTGTCGGATTCCCCTTACAGGAAATGTCTGGAACTGGTAACTCTTCAGAGGCAGGAAGCTCACTGGGGGTCGCTGGGGCTCGGGGAGCTGGAGGGGGCTCCCTGTGGGGCAGGGCACACGTTTTGGGACTAGATCCGAGGAGGCAGGGGACGCCAGCCACGCTTTCAGGTGGTTCCTTTTACGGTGCGAGAATTTCATCTCAATGAAACGAATGTCTTTTTGAAAGAAGGAGATTCAGCCGGGCAACATGACACGCGGGACACCCACGGGGGACAGACCCCAGACACCGTGCCTCCCTTACCCCTCCAGCCTGGCCGAGGTCGTACCCTGGAAGCTCTGTGGCCAGTCGGAGGGGCCAGGACGGGCAGGTGGGAGCGAGGGGCGCAGGCTGGCTGCTCCGGGAAGTTCGATCGCCAAGGTTGGGCCCTGGCACCGTGGGAAGGGAGCTCACTTATGGGAGCAGCAACTCGAAGACCCGGGTCAGCACAGAGGATGCTCTCAGGCACACCGAGGGGGCCCCGGGGGTGAGAGGACTTGCTCAGCTGGGAGAACCACAGGGGCCACCACCAGCTGCCACGGAGGAGGCCCCAGCCACACGTGGCCTCCTGTGAGACGGGTCAGTGGGAGAGGACCCACTGCTCCCTGGACAGCCTCCTGGGCTTTTGCCCACTAGGGAAAGGGACAAAATGAGGCCACAGGACTTTTGTCTCCTGTCACACGGGGGCCCGTGCGCTCGGTGAGGCAAGGCTGTCGCACAGACCCCAGATGCCAAAGACCTAAGCGGCGCGTAGCCGGGCTCGTTGCAGTGGGATGGGCCCCCCTGCCTCACGGGATTCAGGGGCTCGGGGAGGCCACACCACCACCCACACCCCAGGTCTGGCCGGACCGGGGCAGCCATCCAGAATTCGAAACCTTGCTCAACCGGCAAGAAACGCGTCTGACTAAGGAATCAGCTCACCCCAACCCCGTGAGACGCAGGCAGGTCTCAGGGAAGCGTGAACGGGGCCGCCCCACTACTCAGAATAATCCCACACGAGCAGGAGGGTCCTTTTCAGAGCACGTGGCTTTTCTTGGGGTGGGCTTGCTGTTTTCTCTGCAGGGCTGTTTCCCGTCCCCCCAGGCCGCCTGCGCCCCTGAGGAGGGTCCACGTCACAAGCCTGCGTGGAGCCCTTGCGCGTGGCTGTAACCGTTCGGGGCCCTGTTTGCCACTCTGTCCGGCCCCCCTACCCCCCAGCCTCTGCTGCCTCATCTGTCCAGAGCGGATGTCTGCCACTCCCTGTCCCATCTCCTCCTCCTCCTCCTCCTCCTCGAGGCCTTCCCGACCCCCCAGTCACCGAGGCAGCCCCCGGTGGCCTTCCCTCGCAGCCCGTGGCCGTATTCAAGTCATTCTGCTCCGCGATCTCATCTGTGGTGCTTTTCTGCCTCGGCCTCCGTGGGGCCTTACATGGTCCCGGCCCGACCTCCGGGACACCGAGCCCCAGAGGCAGGGAAATATTTGTGGAGCGGTGCCTGAGGGTTGAAACGGGGAATCTGTGATCAGGACACCTGAGCTTGTGGGCAAGCCCTGCGGCTGACTTGCGTGGTGACCGTGGGCCACTGACGTGGTCGTGCCCGTCCGCGGAACAGAGAGCACGTCCCGGAGACCGCAGGCCGGCCTCTCCCTGCCACCTGCCCGGCCGGCTCCCGTGCTCTCGGAGAGGCTCGGATGTGTGGGCACGAGGGCATCGTGGCCGCCGAATAATCGGATTGTGGGTGGACGACCAGCAGGAAGGGGAAGACAATCAAATATCCGAGAGGAAGCCATCCTCAAGCGGCCGTATCCAGTTCCTTCCCGCATTCGTGCTCTCCAAGTGGCGGGAAGACAACGGTGACTCACGGCCACGGCGCCCTGGCCACGGGGCCGCCTGGTCTCAGCCCCAGACTGCCGCGTGGGAGGCCGCCCCCTCCCAGCCCTTCCCAGACTCGCCGGCCCCCCGGGCTCAGCCGTCTCCCATCATGCTGCGGCGTCACACGACTGCTCATGTCCGAGTCTGCTTACCACAGATGCAAGATGAAAAATGAGCCAATAACTCAGTAAATCCAAGGCGCTCGGCGCGAAACGCAATAACGGAGGAAGACAGCGCCAGCCAGACTGATTTAGCGGCGTCGCAGCCAAGAAGCTGCCCTCTCGGGCCCCGGGTGACGTTGAGAGGGCACAGAGCGGTCTCAGCTCGCCAGGCGGAGAGGGTCACAGCCTGGACGGGGGCAGGTGCCCAGCACCCCACTCCTGCTCAGACTCGCGGGCGGGACCCATGAGGGGCCCCGGGCCGCTGACTCTGCTCCTGGTGCTCTAGCTCCCAGGGCTGCAAGACGGGGCAGCCCGCTGGCGCTACGCTGGGCCCCGGAGAGCACACACGGCTGGAAAGTTCTAGAACAGGGTGAGGACCCGAGAACGTGCCCACCCCCGTCTGTGCTGGGGGTGGCACGATCTCGCTCACCCGGAATGACTACTTCCCGAGGGAGAAGGGTGATGAAGGCACTTCAAAGACAGCACGTGTATCATCCAAGTCGCCGGGCCTTCGCACACTGCCTGCCCCCCCACTCCTGGACAGGGTCGGGGGTCGGCTTGACCTCAGCTCCAGATCATTTAACCTCCAGACTCAGAGCTCCGCTGGCTCTCAGCCCTAGCTGAACCTCCTAGAGAGGGTTCTAGACGTTCTCGCCCAGGCCCAAAGATGAGTTCACTGTGGGGCCAGTGGGCCAAGGACAGCCAGAGCCCGTGACCCTTGCGTTCCTCCGGACACCCAGCAAGCGGGCCCCCTGCCTGTGTGTGCTCCTGAGGGGCCCGGGAGTCTCCAAACCCCCTGAATGGGCCAGTATAGTCCAAAGCCACACGGCCACTTGCATGAAGGTCACTGCCCAGATGGGCCACACAGATGCCCACGCGTGTTCCAGGAAGTCTCATTGGAACATGGGAGCCAACAGGCCGCCCCCCGGGCCTCCTGCCTCCCACGGGAGTCCGTCAGACGGGCAACAACGCGGCCAAGGAAGGCCGCATCCGCACCGGGGCCCGGCAGTGAGGCCAAGAAGGGTCTGGAAGGCTCTGAGCCTCCCAGGAACGCGCCCCAGGGCCACCCGAGCGAGCGAACCCCTGCCCAGGAGAGAGCTCCCAGTGCCGAGCGCCCCGGCCGCAGCCTGCCCCGCGGAGGAGAAGGGGAAGGTCGGGAACGCTGGCCCTCTCTATTTTTTTTTTTTTTAAGATTTTTATTTATTTATTTGACGGACAGAGATCACAGTAGGCAGAGAGGCAGGCAGAGAGAGAGGAGGAAGCCGGCTCCCTACTGAGCAAGGAGCCCGATGCGGGGCTCGATCCCAGGACCCTGGGATCATGACCTGAGCCGAAGGCAGAGGCTTAACCCACTGAGCCACCCAGGCGCCCCTGGCCCTCTCTATTTATTGGCCGTTTGAGGTATTTTGTTCATTGTGGATATTTCACGTTAACGGTGATGTTTAAAAATATCGCGGGAAAGCATTATTTCTCTAGACTGAGGCGTTTCCTGGAGCCTGGCTCTCCTCACCCGGGTCCACCCCACAGCTCCCGCGCTCTGTCGCCTGGGGCCCCCCGCCCGCTCTCTGGGCCTCTGGACCCCTCGCGCTGTGACCCGCCAGGCCCCCCGGCAGGCGAAGGCTTCCTCCGGTCGGGCTCCTCGTGTCCCCCAGAGTACGTCACGGCGGTTAAGAGCTTCCCGTCCGATGGCACATTTTGGAGACTCGGGAAATGCTCCTTGGCATCGTCGAATGACCCCGCGGGGGCAGCGAGCAGCGAGCAGGGCCCCTCCGTGCTACCGACCCCGCCACCCTCCCCTCCGGAGTGCCCCGCCTGAGTCTCCCACCAGGCGCTCTGGTCCGGGACAGACTGTCCTTCCCAAACCACAGATCCCAGAGCGTCTTCTGCGCGGCCTTCCCGGGAAAGTGCCCACCTGCGCACTAATGTGTGGAGCTTTCCCTTCGGGGAAGGCGCGTCCCAGACACAGCCCACCGCCGCGTCAGCAGTCCACGCCGTGCCCAGCGCCGCCCAGAATCCGGGAACTGGGGAAGACATCCGGCAGCCCCTACTGGGGACAGGGCAGGGCACTCCGGGATCGACATGCATGTTATTTTGTTATCCATCATTTTCTCTTAATGCGTCCTTATGTTGCAGTGAAAGCACGCTACTGATTTTTTTTCTGAAATTCTACATGAACAAGTTCTACTTCCCATGGTTTTCCTCTCAGACCATCAGTTCTCAGTCAGTTCGGGATCCAGACTGCCCCCACCGTAGCCCCTAGGAACTTGGGAGCACGCTGGAGCCCAGGCCAGGATGCTGGCATACTGGGTCTGGGCAGGGTCGGGCAGGGGGGCAGAGGGGTTGCTCCCCTGCACAGCCACCCTAGGGACGGCCGCCAAAACCGCCAAAACCAAGCAGGCAGGTGGCCCCGGCCCTGCTGGCCTCCAGTTCCTCATCGGTACAAGACAATGTTCCTGATGCCCCTAGAGCCAGGCGCATGGACCCTGGGAGGCAGCTGCTGTCACTCCACATCGTGGCCTCCGGACCCCCCAAGAGTGCATCTGTCTGGTGGCCTCAGCCCTTGCACGGCCTAGGTGCTGAACGCGTACACAGTAGGTGCTCATCTAGTGTGTGCTGCCATAATGTGAGCCTTCCTACAGCCCAGAGGGAGGGGAGAGGCTCCCATGGCTCAAGGGGACTGGGGGGACTCCCCATTTCCTTTGGGGCAAAGTAGCACAGTGACAGGTGGTCAAGGAGGTTTTGTCTAGCAGATGCCCCCCCCCCACCGCCATGTGAGCAGCCTCATGCTCTGAGGGCCCTTCCAAAGGCTTGGGATTCCCAGGGAGGGAGGGAGGGAGACCCATGCGGCCTCACACTCGCTACTCCCACCCACAGGCAATTCGGTGGTGAGGGGGGATGGAGAGACACTGGTCCTGCATGGGGCTCGAGCTGGGCTGGGGGCAGGCGGGGGTGGCGGGCTGGCAGGAAATGAGGGACGGACACCTCCCCAAGCCTCCCTAGAATCCCAATTACAGTTATGGAGGAGCAAATGGGAGGCCCCCACCTCGGGAGACAGCCCCCAAGGCTTAATTAGCGCATTATCTCCCAGCCCGTCCCGCGGAATGGGAAAGCAAGCTCCGTCCTCCACCCCCTCCCCCGCACAGCGTCTTTCGGGGGCTGGTTTGTCTGGGCATCTGGTGAAAGTCCTGGGCAGGCCGGGGAGGACGGGAAGCTGGGCCAGGGGTGGGATCCCCCACGCGGACAGACCACCCGCCGAGAGCCCAGAGATCGGCAGGGCCAGGAGGTCCGGGTCTATTTCCCTGTTGTCACTGCTTCCTGAGCGGTGTGTCCAGCCCAGACCCGTCCCAGGCTGCCCACTGCGTCTGCTGAAAAGGAAAAGAATCCTTTTCCGTATTCCGTCCTGGGACCACGTACCTGCAGTAAAGCCCACCCTTTCTCGTGTCCAGATCTGAGCGTCTTGACACACGCGTGTAGTCACGTAACCCACTGCGGGCCCCGGCACCCCCGTCCCAGCCTCAGACGGCGTCCGCAACACTTTCTGGGCCGATGGTTTGGCCCTGGCCGTGGACCCAGGCGGCCTGTGGCCTTCGGAGCGGACTTGTCCGTGGAGCTGCAGCCTTTCTGCGGCCGAGCTGTATCCCACGCAGGCACGGGCCCGGGCAGCCTGTCCACCTCCCCGTGGGAGGACATCCGGGCAGCCTGTCCACCTCCCCGTGGAAGGACATCGGGCAGCCTGTCCACCTCCCCGTGGAAGGACATCGGGCAGCCTGTCCACCTCCCCGTGGAAGGACATCGGGGCAGCCTGTCCACCTCCCCGTGGAAGGACATCGGGGCTGCTTCTGGTTGTCCACTCAGCCGCGCTCCAGAAAACCGTTTCCCAGCCTGGAACAGAGCCCCCTCCACACGGGTGGCTGGGTGCAGACATCCGGGCAACCGTGAGATGTGCCGGGGGGCAGTGGGGCTTGGGGACCCCCGTCATCGGACACCCTCCCCAGGACACCCCACACGGGGCAGGTCGCCACAGACCACTGCCGACCACCTGGAGTCACGGGCCTTTTCTAACCCTGGGGTCCAGGGGAGTCTGCGGGCACCAGCTCAGCCGCACCCTGTCCCCGGGCCCTCCCCCGGCTCTTCCAGACGTGCCCAGGGTTAAACTGAGCACCAGCGAGAGGGACGCAGGAGTCTCGGTGTTGCCGTTTCCCAGCCCTGCTGGCCATGCGGTGCTGTCCCTTTGTTCCCGACGGAGGGCCGCTGGGTGGCCGGGCTCGCTGCCCCCTTGCGTCCCTGCCGCCTGCCAGCAAGGAGATCACTCAGGCGCTGATATGATCGCCGCGGGACAGGCGGAAATTGGAGTGTCCCCGGTGCTTGATCGCGCCCGCACCAGCCGCGGCCGCAGGGACATTAGAGGCCCGCGTAATGGCCCACAGTCAGCTCCCCTCGCAGCCCCACCATGACCTTGGGCGGCTCGGAGCCCGCTGCTGTTTTAATGAAAAATCAGGAGTTAGGGAATGGCTATGGCTTAGAGGGGACAGGGAGGGGGAGGGCTCTGTGTGGCTGCCCTCAATCCATCTGTCCTCGCCGGCCGCTGGCCATCGGCCACACTGGGCCCTCGTGGGGGCTGAGGACCCCAAAGAGACAAAGACAGCCCCACCCCGTGGAACGCTGGGACTAACCTGTGAGCTGGGGAGAGGCTGGGGAGGGATACAGGGACAGTTGTGGCAGGGGTGAGGAGCTGCCCCGCCAGGACAAAAGGACACTCCGTCCAGGCTGGGCTGAAGTTCCCGCTCCACTCACCGGCCTCGGTTTCCCCGTCTCAAATAGCTTGGCCCCCTCCAGCGCTCCAGTGAGAACTGACAGCTGTGGCGAGCATCTACACCGTGTCCCCGCTGTCTCCACAGCACAGAACGGTCCTGGGTTGCCGTTCGCCCTATTTTCAGACGAGGAAACAGAACTAACTGCCCAAGGTCACGCAGCAAAGGGAGAGCAAGCCGCTGGGGTGCAGAGCTCTCTGCCAAGGCGGGTGTCCAGGGTGCTGCCCCCTCACCTCCCATCCCCCAGCCATGCCAGTTCCCCTGGGCCGATGGCTCTCTGCGGCCACCTCCAGGCCTAGGGAGAACTCAAAGTCAGGGGAAGGGCTGAAGTGTCTCTCCTGGGGAGCCTCCCAGCCCTCCTTCCCCCCCCAGGGGCCTGGCAGGAAGGCCCACCAGGCAGCCACCCCCTTAAAACACACACATGGCGAGCGACCCCAGGCTGACCCTGGAACAGCCGCCAGAGCTGATGGAGTTGGGGAGGGGAGGCTTTGCTGTCAGGGGCCCCTCTCTCTGGCTGGGCTGGGGTGGGCAGAGCCTTCCCGCACCTCCCTCCCATCCCCAGAAGTGCAGACATCATCCCGGAACAGAGTCGGGAAATGAGGCCCTGGACTCGGGTCGGGGAGGGTCTCAGATCAGATGTCCCCACCAGACCCAGGATGCCGGCGTCCCTGGGCAGGGTCCCCAACCCCCAGACAGAGCCTCTCTCCGTTGAGTCCTCCTTCCCACTACAGCCCAGGGCTTGCCCACAGACAACCAGGCCACCTGCCTGTAGGAAGTTTACTGGAAACCTTGGCCTTGGCCCTCTCTTGCTGCCTCTTCCTTCTCTCTCCTCCTTGGCCTCTCCTGGGGTTCCGGAAGGCGGACGCCTAATTAGCTTCAGTCACTCCGAGCAGGATGAGAAGGACCCTATCCTGGGGGCCCATGACTCCCTCAAAACCCCAGGCCAGCTGCCTGCTCTGAGAGAGGTACATCTGAGTGGATTCCTTGGGGACATCAGCCCTGCTCTGAGGTCAGAGAGAGAAAAACGCTCTGTGATGACGGCTAACAGGTACATGGCCCTCCCCCGGGGCTGGCCCAGGACCTCATGTCTGTTCACACTCTAAAGCCCACAGCAGGGGCGCGTGGGGGCTCAGTCAGTGAAGCGTCTGTCTTTGGCTCAGGTCATGATCCCAGAGTCCTGGGATCGAGTCCCACATCGGGCTCCTCGATGAGCGGGGAACCCGCTTCTCCCTCTCCCTCTGCCTTCTGCTCTCCCTGCTTGGGCTCTCTCTCTCTGCCAAATAAATGAATAAAATATTTAAAAAATAAAAATAAAACCGACAGCAACCCCAGAAGACCGAGGACAGCCTGATCCCCATTTTTCCAATCGGAGCACAGAGGGATAGAATGACGTTCCCAAGCTCACACAGCTCCCGGGGGTGGGGCCAGGATGGAAACCCAGATGCTGAGTTCCAGACCCCATGCCCTTCACCGTCCCCCAGACCGGGACGCTGAATACCACCCTCCCACTGCCTCGTCCTTCTCTACATCCCACGTCTTTTCAGAAAGTCATGGAACTCTGGTTCCATTTCCCTAACGTGACCTCTTGGGAGCATTCCTGGCTTAGCACCATTCACATCCCAATCCTGCCCCGGCCTCAGGGCCCCGCCCCCAATACCACGTGGGCTCTCACTGCCGCAGGAAGCCTTGGATGGTCCAACCACCACCCCGAGACGGCGCCCCTGGAACCACTGCCTTCGCTTCTCGTTCTTGCTCCTGGCGCACAACCCAGCAGGCTGCGTGGAGTAGGGGTTCAGAAGTGCTGTCTCCCTCCCGAAAACTGGAGTCATGGAGAGACTCTACCCCATAGCAGAGCCGGAGACCAGGCGCCCACGGGTCCTCAGGGGCCCAAGGGGGGCCGGGGAGACGTCCCTCGTGAGTGCTCCCGTGGTCCAGCTGAGCCGACCACTCCGTCTGCGTCTCCCCACGTAGCCTGTACGAGCCTTGTGGCCCCGCTGAGTCACATGATCCCTGCTCACAGGTTAGGAAGTTGAGGCCACATCAGCCGGAGTTTGAACCTGGCCCTTGACACCACCGGCACTAACGCCGCGATCCTGGCACGAGGTAGGTGTCCACGGTACGAGACCACAGAAACCCCCCACAGACGGCTCCTCCAATAAACACAGCCCACAGGCGCCCGAGCAGCCAAGCCCAAGGCCAGCCAGCAAGGGCACCAACCACCTGGCCCTAGCACGGCCGTGGTTCAAAGCCCTGCGGGGTTTTTAATCAGCTCCCACGCGGAGCATAGGCGTGACTTACAAAGTGGGCCTGGGCCACGGCTGGGCCACGGGCGCCTCCACTCAGCTAACGAGCACAGGGCGTGGGTGGCACCCGCCTGCCGCGTGTTTGGTTCAGAGGGAACCGCCCCCGGACACTCCCCACCACCTGCCAGCAGCAACCCGTAGTCTTGGCATCTCCTTCCCACGGTGGCAGGACACGACCTGGCCGTCTGCCCCGGAGGGGAGGGAGACCTGGCAGTCACTGCTGACCCTCCCCGTCCCCGGCCAGGTGGCCTCAGGGTCTAAAGCCAGTGAGGGCTGGAGCGCTGGGCTGGAGTGAGCCCCCACCCCCACGGAGGAGGGAAGCAGAGAAGGACCGTCCTCACTGGAGCCTTCCTCCCACACCAGGACACCAAGATCAGCAGCCCATCTTCTGGCCCCCAGTCACGCGCACCCCCCGAGGATGCCCTTACCCTCCAGACACCTCTGAGGTCACCTCAGACGCAGCCCACCCCCAGCCTACCTAGCGTCGGGCCCCGGAGCCCTCCCTCTGCGAACAGCCAGCACCGACTGGCAGCACCTCTCTGAGCCTCTGTCTTCTCGTCTGTAAAATGGGCACTTATGCCACAAGGTCCTGGTATGCTTTCCGTGAGGGGAGAGGAGTCATGCAGTAGGTCCGGATCCCGGCTCTGGCTATGCCCCACGACCAGAAGCCACGATCATCAGAGTCCTCCCTGGGGCCTGGGGCCCCACGGCCCCATCCAGAGCTGCCCACGCTCTCTTCCTGAGGCTGAGCGGCACTCCCTCGCCTCACACAAAACCTCCCAAATGCCTCCTTCCTTCGCCAAGCCAGCTGCACTCCTCCCCAGCCTTCTCGGCCCACCGAGAGCTGGCTTCCTCCAGCTGCTGGTCCCCAGGGACCCTGTCCTTGCCCCGTCCGCCCACGCGGCTCCCGGCACCCGAGGCCCCGCGGAGCCACGGCCCACTCAGCCACATGTTTGCCCACGTGGTCAGGCTGGTTTGCGGTGGAAAGGACGTGGGGCCAGAGCCCAGGAAGGGACCGACACCTCCTGGGAGCGGGACGACTTGGCTCGGCATCCGTGAGAGCCCGCGAAGGCCTAGGAGAGGGAACTGGCTGCGTCGGGGGCCGCGGCGTGCGCGCCAGAGCCCCGGGGCCCACAGGCAGCCGGGCGCTCCGAGGGTCTCTGCCCTGCTTGGAGACCAGCTAGGCCAACTCTATTCTTGCCACGCCGTCAGCCAAATGGGCTCCGAGGAGAGTTGGCGGGGACTGTTCAAGCTGCAGCGTGTAAAGAAGACGGAAGTGGAGAGTCAGCGTTTGCCCGGCGTGCTTTCGCCCCTGGGGAGCATTTTGGGGCCAGAACGACCGTCACAATGTGCTTCTGGGCCACAAGATGACGCAACACGGGAGGGCGCCGGGCTTGGGCTCCAGCTCCCCCGGGATGCCCGTTCCAGCTGCTGAAGGCCTGGCAACTGCGTGGGCACAGCTGCGGGAAGTCGTGGGGCCCGTGGCACGCACAGTGGCAGGCCACCGCCACGGCAGATGGCCTGAACCCCGGCACCCATCAGAGACTGAGTCCAAACCATGACTGCCCAGGTCCGGCCTCCAGACCAGCGGTCAGGGACAAACAAGTCCAGGAGGTGTGATGGGAGCACCCTGGGCGCAGAGTTCATGTGGCTCGCGTGCAGGGACGCTTGGAGGTCCCTTGTTGTCATCATGGTGATAGCGCGGTCGTGGGCTTTGTTTTGTTTGTTTCAGTGTCTTTGCTCAGTAAAGGAAGACCCCAAAAGGCTCTCTCGACCCAGTCTCGTCTGGGAGCCGAGGGACTCCAGCCCTCACGTTCTGGGCCATCCCAGGAGTCTTACCCGTCACCAAAACACCAGCTCCGATCTTTCTTACGAATTCAACAAGTCCACAGGGAACCTAGTCATGAACAAGGCAGAGAAACCCGCTGCTTTAATGGAATTTCCGTTCTAGGGAGAGAGTTGGACAACTCATAAGTAAATAAGGAATGTAGTTTCTGCTGAGCAGCCTGGATATCACAGAGCAAACGAGGAGGGTCAGGGATGGAAAGGGTGCAAAGAGGGAGGCACGGCAGCCCCCCAGGGATAGGACCCTTGACCTGACAGCTCATGAAGTGAGGGAGTGAGCCATAAGAACATCTGAGGAGGCACTCCAGGCAGGGAAACAGCAGGTGCAAAGGCCCTGGGGTGGGAAGGAACCAGTGCGCACAGAGAGGACAGTGTGTCCAGGAGAGTCACAGTAGGGCCGGATGGAAAATGATAGCACCCTCTAAGGGAGAGGCAGATACCGGGAAGATCAGGTCGCTGGTTTAGACATGTGAGGGGCATAGAGGGGACCAAACCCAGGACAAGGACAGGAGGACGCAGAGCAGGGAGCAAGGGCTCCCGGCAGGTGGGAGAATGCCTCGGGGCGCTCCTGAGGGGCAGGTCCATCTCCATAGTTGTGAGGAGGAGTTTGGAATGAGAGCGGCTGAAGGGTGCATGGGGCCGTGGGATCAGCTTGGTGGGAGGTGGCCGGGAATGAGCCTGCGTGGAAGTCCATGGCCAGGCCCGAAGGGCTCCGAGGTTGGGCTGGCCCCACTCCAGAGACCAGGTGCAGACGCCTACCCCCACCCCAGTCACCTTCAAGCCAGAGCCAGAGGAAGCTGGTTTTCAGGGATCACGGAGCTGCAGGCTTCCTCCGCTGATGCCCCTGGGCTCTCCCGCGTGCTCAGGGCAGAGCCCTGGCCTCCTCACAGCTCCGGAGGACGCGCTCTGGCCTTGCCCCTCTAAAGCCCCTCCAGGTAGCCCTCCCCTGTCACTGGGGTCCATTTACCTCTGCCCCCTTGACCTTGAGTTCCTGGAGGCCCCAGCTGTGTGGCCAGGTTGGCTGAAAGGGGACGCTGAGTCACGGCCACAGAACTACAGAACGTGACAGCTGGGAGGGACTACGGCGATCGGTGAGTCAACCACGCCCCCCTCTTCCTCTCCCTGCTCTCTTGCCTCTCTGCCAAGTCATCCAGCTTTCCCTTGAATGCTCCCTATGACGAGGGGCTCAGCCCAATCAGGACAGCCTTGTCCCTGCTCAGTGTCTGTTCCAGGCTAGAGCCGGGGGCTGGCCTGTCATGGCCGTGAGTGGGGGTGCACACCCCACAGCTGGGGGCTTGCCTCTCCGAGGCCCGGACACCGTGCGGCTGCCCTTCACCAGCAGGAAGACCGCACCTGCACTGGCCAAGCCCCCAGACGGGGCCGCGGCACACACCTGCTCACTGGGCTCCGTCACCCAGTGGAAATAAGGCCTCTGTCACCTGAGAAGGACTCGCACAGGTGTTCCCAGATCTTTCTCGGACCCCCCCACCTTCATACCCATCATCCAGGAGAAAACCACGTCCTCTCCGTAACGCAGGCCCTCTCCGCGGAGGCGCTATAAATACGGAGATGACATCGCGGGCCGTGCGGGCCTGTGAGTGATGTCATCGTGGGGGTTGCCTAGCAACGCCAACAACGTTTGGGAGGCTCTGATTCTCGAGTAGGGTGAAGTCCCGTCCCGCAGCTCCGTTAATCAGCTTCCTGGCAACTCCGCCAAGATGATCTCATTTTATTCATGATTATTTTATGTGAAATGCGCTTTTAGCTCTAAGAGAACACAAAGATTTAATTCAAAAACCCGCTATTGCTTTATGTTTCCAGGGTGCCGTTAACACGGCCTCCGCGCAGATAACCATGGTAACACGCGGGTAATTAGTCTACACCGCGCGGGCGTTAGCGCGGAGCCGGGCCAGCTCCGCCATCCGCGCAGACTGCCGCGCGCTATTACTGGAGTAATTACCCGCAGTAACACACAAATTGAACTAAATGGTCAATTGAAGTAAAGTGAATGGCTTTTTATTCTAGTCCCTAAATAATGTGTCTGCTTGGCTGAGCCGTTCGTTCGAGGTAAATAAAAGTCTCCCACAGGCCTCGCCCCGCCCGGGGTGTGGGGTGTCGGGGGGGGAGACGCCCGGACAGGTGCGGGCACCCGGCAGGCTCCCCGCCACCCCCGCCACCCCCGTGCCTCACGGACCAAACCTCGGCCCGTCCAGGGACCCTACGTAACGCACCGCGGGACGAGGACGCGCGCGGCTGCCACACTCACTCCTCCCCCCGCCCGGGAAGAGGGCACAGAACTTTCCAGAGAGACGATGGGGTGAAAAGGCAACAGGCCTTCCTCCCAGGGATGTTGTTCTTGCCCCTCTGGTAGGTGGGGCTTCCTGTGGCAGGATGCGAGGGGGAGGGGGTCAAAGGTCACCTCTGCCTTATTAACACAGCGTTTCTCGAATTCCATGAACTTAGAAGATCTTCAAACAGGAAGTGGCTCGGGGCTCCTCCAGGATTCGGAGCGGAGCTGCCCGGCCTTCCCGGAGAGCGGGAGGGAGGCAGAGGTGGAAGGGGCCGCTGGAAGGGGCCAGCAGTCCTGGTCCCGTGTCCTGCTGTCCTTTCCCTGGCGGCAGAGGTGCACCCACGAGGGCGAGGGGGCCTGGACTTTGGGCGGGAAACACCCGGTCCTCCGTGTTCGTTCATGGGACGGATGCAGTGTGGCTTCTCCACAGGCCTGGCCCCGGGGGCTGGCCCTCACCACAACGGCCACTGCCCCACGGGCCACCCATCCAGGCCAGACGTGGAGCCGTGAGGGCACCCGGTGCCACGAAGGTGAAGGACAGGGGAGGGGGCACCAGGGGCTCCCCAGAGGGAGTGAGGTTGACGCAGCAGCTGCCAGGGGGAGGCGGGGAGGAGGGAGGCCCAGCCCGGGAGCGCGGGCAAGGCTGCAAGTCAGAGAAACTGAAAGAAGGCCTCGGATCTGAGCACGCCCTTGATGTGCCCCGGACACACACACCGAGGGAGAGGGAGACGCAGACGGAAGAAAAACGTGACTTAAAACCCACAGCCGCGGGCGCCTGGGTGGCTCAGTGGGTTAAGCCTCTGCCTTCGGCTCGGGTCATGGTCTCAGGGTCCTGGGATCGAGCCCTGCATGGGGCTCTTTGCTCAGCAGGGACCCTGCTTCCTCCTCTCTCTCTGCCTGCCTCCCTGCCTACTTGTGATCTCTGTCTGTCAAATAAATAAATAAAATCTTAAAAAAAAAAAAAAAAAAAAAAACCACAGCCATATCTGCACTCCAGTGCGGTGGGGCAGACTCCTGGCGGGGAAAGCTAAGCTGCTGTTTTTCAGAAAACGCCCTGAAAGACTTTGGTTTTCGAGATAAAGACACGGCATCTGCTCTGGGTTGGAGAGGCCGAGACAGGCGCGGGCAGGAGCATGCACTCCTGATCCGAGGGGGACGCCCAGCCACAACCGCTCGTGGGTCAGGGTCTCTCCCATCCCACTGCGGGGGCCGAGTGAGCATAGCTAAGGCGACCCCAAGCTCGCAGCAGGGGCTGCAGACACAGTCAGGTCTCCAGAGGGGAGGAGCAGAGGCGGAGGATGGTGGGCAGTGTGGCCTGCTGAGCCCAGGGGGCGGCGCGTGGACTCTCGGCACCCCTGCACACGAGGGGGACCAAGCCAAGGTGGGGCCAGGACACAGGCCTGTGGGAGGACGCAAGAAAGAGCGGGGCAGCCCCCACACCGAGGCTGAGTGCAGACCATTGCTCACAGACACGGAGGCAAAAATACAAAGCAAACGGCCAGCGAATGGAATCCAGCCGTAAAAAGGACAGTGCGTGAGGAAGGAATCGCGCGCGTCAGAAGTGCGGAGTGGGTGATCACCAGGAAACATGGATGTGATTCACCGCGCCAACACGCCACGCAGGAGAATCAGACAGCGTCTTACCGCGAGCAGCGAAGACGCTTGCAGGAACTCAACATCCATGTGCGACTAAAAGCAAAACGGCCCTTACAGACCAGGAACAAAGGGGAAATTTCTTAAGCCATTTAAGGGCATCTGCCAAAGTCAGCCTACTTAGTGGCGAAATAGTGAAAGCTTTCCTTCCAAACTTAGAAGCAAGGCAAGAATTTCTCCCCTCACCCTTTCTGTTCGACATTCCAATAGCAGCCCTCACCAGCGCAATACGGCAAGAAAAATAAACAAAGGGTGGAAAGACTGGAAAAGGAGAAAAGAAAATCCATTTTTCATACGTATGTGATGGTGGACACAGAGGATCCAAAATGACCCATGGGTCAGTAACTAGGACCACTAAGAGTTTAGCAAGGTTGCTGGATGTAAAATCGACACATAAAATCAGATTTATGTCTATGTGGTGGGAGTAAACAGATAGAAAGTGAGAATTTTTTTTTAAAGAATTTACTTACTTATTTGACAGACGGCGATCACAAGTAGGCAGAGAGACAGGCAGAGAGAGGAGGAAGCAGTCTCCCCGCCGAGCAGAGAGTCTGATATGGGGCTCGATCCCAGGACCCTGGGATCATGACCTGAGCCGAAGGCAGAAGCTTAATTAACCCACTGAGCCACCCAGGCACCCGAAAGTGAGAATTTTTAAATGATACCACCTGCTACAACATCCAATGAGATCAGGTACCTGGAACTACATCCGGTTCTATGCACAAGACCTCTAGAGAAAAAAACAATGTAATTTTATTAATAGACATTTATGAAGACCTAAATAAACAGGGGGCATAGATCGTGTTTATGGTGCAGGAAACTCAACATTATAAAGATGTTAATTCTCCCAAATGGATTATTTTCAGATCACGTTCATTGAAGTATAATGATCTATAGTAAAAATTTTCCTATTTTTAGTGGACAGTTCTCTGAATCTTCACAACCTCAAATAGCTGTGTGACTGTCACCAGAACCCACATAGAGAACACGACCGTCACCTCCCAAACTCCGTGCCGGCGACTAGCAACCTCGGATCTACTCTTTGTCCCTACAGTTCTGCCTTTTCCAGAATATAATTTAAATGAAATCATACAGTGTGCAACATTGGAGGCTGACTCCTTTCACTTAGCATAACTCCTTTGAAATTCGTCCCTGTTCTCGCATGTATCCACAGCACATTCATTCTTATTGCCGAACAGTATTTCATTAGATGGACGTACCACAGTTTGAAAAATATATGAATTGCTCCCAGCTTGGAGCAATTACAAATTGAGCTGCTGTAAACATTCATTCACACACAGATTTTTATGTGATTTTCTTGGGTAAATATGCAGGAGCGGAATCAACTGGGACATACCATGAGCACGTGTTTAACTTTGTAAGAAACCGCTGAGCTGTCAGCAGAGCGGCTGGGCCACACTGTGTTCCCGGCAGTGAGGTATGAGAGTTCCAGGGGCTCCGTATCCCCACTCGCCATTGTCAGTTTTTAAACGCCGTGATTACAGGTTAGAGCAGTGCATCATTCCGCAACGATGTAATGACTAATTATTCTGAGCATCTTTTTATGTGTTTACTTGGCCATCATATATGTTCTTTTGATGATGTGTCTTGTAATGCATTTGTCGGGTTTTGGTATCAGAATAATGTGGACCTCATAAAAAGAGTCGATTCTTCCCTCCTCTTCCATTTCCTGGAAGAGGTTGGGCATGACTGGTATTCTTTCTAATATATTTTTTTTAATTTGAGGGCAGGGGGGAGCATGAGTAGGGAGAGGGGCAGAGGGACAAGCAGACGCCCCAGCTCAGCAGGGAGCCCTACTCTGAGAGCAGGACCTGAGCCAAAGTCAGACACTTAACCAGTTGAGCCACCCAGGTGCCTGGTGTTATTTCTTTCTTCAGTGTTTGGTATAATTTGCCGGAAAGCTCACCTAAGTCTGAATTTTTTGTTTCTGGAGGGTTTTTAACAAAAACTCCAACATATGGGAGTGTGATATGTATGGGACTGTCATCTTTTTTTTTCTTCTTGAGTGAACTTTGGTAGCTTACATCCTTAAAGGAATTTGTCTATTCATCTCTAAACTATAGACTTTGTGGACACAAAACTGTAATAACATTTATTAACATTTTAATATCTACACGATCTGTAGTGATGTCTCCTTTTTATCCTGATATCAGTGATCTGTGTCTTCTGTCTTGGTCTCTTTGCCAGTCGGACTGGAGATTTGTCAATTATATATGGTCTTTCCACAGATGCAACTCTGACCTTGTCGACTGTATTTTCCCGTAGCCTTTTTCTTTCCTGTCTCGTTGACGTCTGCTCATGACTGTTTCCTTCCTTCTATTTGCTTTGTATTTAATTTGCTCCCTTTTCTAGTTCCTTGAGGTGGAGCTTAGATCATTGATTTTCTTTAGCTTTTCTTTTTTTTCTTGTCTTGACTGTAGTTGATGCACCGTGTGATGTTAGCGTCAGTGTACAACTTAGTAACTGGACAAGTCTACACATTGTACTAACTTCACCCCAAATGTAGTAACTGTCCATCTGTCCCATTACATCACTGTTACAATATTATTGACTGTACTCCTCGTGCTGTGATGCTTAGTCCTATGACTTACTCATTCCATAACCAGAAGCCTGTCTCTCCCTCTCCCTTCCCCCATTTTGCCCATTCCCCCACCCCCTTTCCCCTTTGGCAACCATCAGTTCATTCTTGGTATTTATACATCTGCTTCTGATTTTTGTTCATTCTTTTTTTAGATTCCATTTATGATTGGAATCATACGGTATTTGTCTTTCTCAGTCTGACTTATTTCACTTAATATTATACTTTCCAAATCCAACCATGTGGTCGCAAATGGCGGGATCTCATTTATCCTTGTTTACGGCTGAGTAATATTTCATAGTATACCTACACCACCTCTTCTTGATCCATTCGTCTACCAATGGACACTCAGTTCCTTCCATGTCTTGGCTGTTGTAAATAATGCTGCAATAAACATAGGGGTGCAGATATCTTTTCAAGTTAGTGTTTTCCTTGGATATATACCCAATAGTGGAATTACTGGATCATAGGGTAGTTCTGTTTTTAAATTTTTTTTTAAAGATTTTATTTATTTATTTGACAGAGAGAGAGAGAGAGATCACAAGTAGGCAGAGAGGCAGGCAGAGAGAGAGAGAGGGAGAAGCAGGCTCCCCGCTGAGCAGAAAGCCCGATGTGGGGCTCGATCCCAGGACCCTGGGATCATGACCTGAGCCGAAGGCAGAGGCTTTAACCCACTGAGCCACCCAGGCGCCCCCTGTTTTTAAATTTTTGAGGAACCCCCATACTGTCTTCCCCAGTAGCTACACCAGTTTGCATTCCCACCAAGTGCATGAGCATTCTTTTTTCTCCACATCCTTGCCAACACTTGTTATTTCTTGTGCTTTTTATTTTAATCATTCTGACAAGTGTGGGGTGGTATCTTGTTGTGGTTTTGATTTGCATTTCCCTGATGATCAGTGATGTTGGGCAATCTGTATGTCTTTTTTGGAAAAATGTCTCTCCATGTCCTCTGCCCATTTTTTGATCAAATTATTCGGATTCTTTTTGGTGTTGTGGTTTTCTTTTCAGTGTATTTAATTATAAACTTCCCTTTATGAACTTCCTATATATAAATTTTCCACAAATAAATTTAAGCTATGATTTTCCCTTAAACGTTGCTTTAGCCGCATCATACAAAGTTGATAAGCTGCTTTAATTTTCAGTCAGTTTGAGATATTTTGTCATTTGCCGTGCTCTACCCTCTCCCCTACACTCGCCGCTCAGCCCTGGGCAGCTGCGGCAGTCAGGGTTTGGGGACGGCTGGCACAGGGGAGCTCCAGTGGGGATGCCGGCACTCCGCATCTGGTGTCCTGGCAAAGACGACATTCGGCCCCAGGCCAATCCCCAAAGGAGCTGTTCAAGGGAGAGAGTGAGTTGGGGCTCACCGTCCATCCCGGGTGTCCCAGCCTCAGGGCCTCAGCCTTCCTGACGCTCTGGCAGCCGTGACCCCCCCCCCCAAGGACCACTTATCCCATGATCCAACCCCATGAACCAGTCCAAGCACACATGACAACAGCCATCAAGAAGGCCTCACTGGGCGCCAGGGGGACCACAGGCCAGCGCTGCCTTGGGGACCCCCAAGTCTGCAACATTCCCTTCAAGTGGAGAATATTATGGCTCCTTTCCCATGTTCCCATGGTCACTGCGCCCATGGGGTCCTGTATCAGAGCAGAAGCTGCAGGGCAGGGGACTCACGGAGGCTCCCGGATCGCTCAGGGAGCGTTGCCACAGGAAGGAATGAAGCAGGGAGCCAGGACCTCTATCGCCCTGCCCCCGGTCCCCTATTTCTCTCCTTCCAGTCTGGAAGCCAGGTGTTTCTGAACCAAGGACATGGATGTCTATGAGGAGGAATGCCCAGTCCTGGGCCGGGAGCTTCTCCCAACAGCTGGCAGGGACAATCACCCAGGGGGGGCCAGGTCCTCCCAGGCCAGGCACAGGGGTGCTCCCCATGTTCCTTGGGGTCCCTGCCAGGCCGATCACACTACATTCGCCCCAGGCCCTCCTGTCCATCCCCGTAGGAGGAGAACGAGCGAGACATGGAGATGGGGACCACGCAGGACCCACGGCGGCAAGCTCAGGGGGGCCCAGGGCCAGCTCATGGGGCCCACGGGCAGGCATGGGGCTCAGCTCTTCCTTCCCCATGACCAGTGAAGGAAGAATGTCCTTTCCCACTGGCTCCCGGTGCCCCACCCTGGCGTCCAGGCAGGGGAAGAGGCTGCCAGGGCCTCTGTTGTCATCCCAACAGCAGCCCTCTCGAGCAGCCTCCCCCGCACACACCAGCCCCACATTCTTGCTGCATCTGGAACAGGCCTCATACTGTCCCTTGTTTCCTCCGAGATGCAGAAATTGCCGGTGGCGTCCGTGTTCTTATACCAAATTAGCCACACTTAACTCAAGTGCCTGCCTCCTGCCCACCGCCCGCCCGCCGGCCCACGCGCCCGAGCCCACAGCGGGCCTGACTCGCTCACTTGATGTCACTCGAGGTTCCCAGGCAGGGAGCCGGCGGCTCTCCCCAACCCCGTGATAACCAGGCTGTGATGATGGGGCGCCAGGTCCAGCTCGGGGGCACTGCTGGGTGACTTGGGGCAGTGTGCCTCTCCCCCGGGCCTCCCTAAAACAGGGGCTGGGGGTAAGCCGGGCCTCTCCCTGTTGAGGACCTCTGTACAGAGGGGCTGCCCCCTCCCGGAGAACCCCTGAAGCACTGAGCAGAGTGGCAGAAGGCTTTCTGGTCGGGGCCTAGACACCGAGGGGTGGAACTTGAAGAAAATGGGTCTGGAGGCTTTTGGGTGACACCCGCTGGCAATACCCCACCACACCACACCCGGGCTTTGTGACCCTGAGCAAGCCTCTTCCCTTCTCTGGGACCCAGTGTCCCGGCGCACAAGATGGGGACACTCATCCCCGCACCAGGAGGCACGGCATCTAAAGGGTGTGGTGCGCGGCCTGGCACCCGTCGCAGGCTTTGGGGGTCTGCGAGAAGCCGAACGGAAGCAGGGACGTGTGTGTGCAGGCTAACAGCGCCAGGGCTGGTGGCCTCCGTCCTCAGGGTGCTCCTCGCGGACCCCGAGACAGTGCGTGGCTGTGCAGAGAGCACCGGCCTGAGAGTCCAGAGGCCTGAGTCTGCGCCCGGCTTGTGTCCCCGCCTCCGCCTCTCTGCTTCCCCTGAGCCCATTCGCTCACCCACGGACCCCAGAGAGTAACTCGGGGTGAGGATGCTGGGAGGGTAAGAGCCAAGCTCCCAGCCAAGGGGGCCGGGGTGGGCGCCACCTCCTTCCCCCTCCGCACAGCAGACACGATTCCCATAGACTCTTCTAATGCCCATGATTTGTCACATTTAAAAAAACTATACACGGAAGGTACGTAAAATCTCGCGGGCCCGTGCACTTGTGATGTATGCGCTTGACTGTCTATAAGTGAACCTTAATTCTTTTTTTAAATTGTTTTGTTTTGTTTTTTTTATTTTTTTAAGATTTTCTTTATTTATTTGACAGAGAGAGACACAGTGAGAGGGAGCACAAGCAGGGAGAGTGGGAGAGGGAGAAGCAGGCTTCCCCCAGCAGAGAGCCCGATGCGGGACTCGATCCCAGGACCCTGGGATCATGACCTGAACTGAAGGCAGAGGCTTAACAACTGAGCCACCCAGGCGCCCCCCAAAAATAGTTTTTTAATAAAAACACGAGTTCAGCTCATCAGGCGCAAAGCCGTCGCTACAGAAACAACTGCCTGTCTCAGCCCCTGATTTCCGTCCCCCAAGGGTGGCCAGGCTCGGAGAGAGTCAGGGAGGGAGGCCCAGACCCGGGCCAGGCGGACACTCCATCCCTGTGCCGAACACCTGTCCCCACTGGGGCGCTGGGGACATGCCAGGGCTGCCCGGGGAGGAGGCTCCGGGCCTCCAGGAGGGAGGAAGGCCCAGCGACGCCCACAGGTGGGCAGGGCGGAAGGGAGGCCGCGGAGTTTGGAAGGGAGAGGCCGGCCGGCGGGGACCACTCAGTGGCACCGGTAGCTTGGCTGCCCTCTTTGAGGCCTCTTATGGCCAGAACGTGTCTTTGCGCATCAAGGGATAGTCCTGGGCAGCCCGCAGGTCCCAGAGCCCTCGGCCCCCCGATTCCAGGAAGCCCCCTCAAGGCGCGGCTGCCAGGAGCACGGGACATGCACCAGGGTCCTGCGGCCTCACCTAGACCCTCAAGAACAAATTGGCCTCGGGCTGTAACGGAAAACGGGGCAGCAGAGGATCCTGAGGCCCTCGGGAAAGGGTAGCTGAGGGATCGGATGTTCCCGGTCCCCGGCCCTTCTCTTCAGTCAGGAGCACCGAATCGGGAGCTACGGCCGGGGTACACTGGCCTTGCTGGCCTGCCTTCCCGGGAAGGTTCTGGTGCGGTGCCTCAGCCAGAAACGAGGGAAATTCTCCAACGGATAGAAGAGACACCGGCCTCCTTGACTTGGTCCCCCACAGTCCAGCCCTTTGCTCCGACCGTCCACCCCCAGCCCATCCTTCTGCTTCCTTGGCCCCCCTCCCCCGGCCCAGGGCCCAGCAGCCTCGGGCACCCACTCGCCTCGGCCTTCAGCCCCCCTGCCCACAGCCAGCCAGCAGCTCCAGCCCCCTGCCTCTCCCCTGTGCACTTCCGTGCCTGCTCTCCTCCCCCAGGTGACATCCACTCAACCTTCAGGAGCTCCCCGTCAAGGGTCCCATCGGGGCATCCCAGTGCCCACGGTCAGCAAGCGCGCGGGAACGTTTGCCAAAATAACAGGCAGCGGGGTCCTAAGGGGACAGCAGACATCGGCCTCGTGAAGGAAGGAGTAGCCTTGGCCGAGGTCCAGAGGTGAGGCGGAGCTGGGTGTCACCCTTCATGGTCTGAGGGCACTGGGGAGCTATGGAGGGCTTGCAGCAGGGGAGGGCCAGGTCAGAGCCAATGGTCCAGGTAGCTGCTGCTCCCCCAAACCCACCACGCCATCCCTCCATCCCGCGTGCCAGTGCAGAGGGCAGGCCGGAGCTCCAGGCTTCGCTTCGGGGGGCTGGGGGTGGGGGCTCCGATGTCCACGCGGTCCCCACGCCCTCCCACTGCAAGGACGGGCAAGGAGCAGGCCACATTCACACCCCCATGCTTTCCCAGTACCCGGCCACATACCAAAGGCCACCCACGTGAGCCTGTGCAGGGGTGACGGTCCTGCCCACAGTGAGCCACTACCGTTGGATGCCAACAGGAGAGGCGACGGCACCGTGATGATCACCGGTGGCAATCACAATCCCAGCAACCAGCCGCTGCCCCTGCTCCCAGCCCCCGAGATGCCCCCTGCAGGTGGGGAGTGCGGCAGAGGGGAAGCCGGGAGGTGACGGAGCTGGGACTGTGGCCCTGAGCACGTGGCTCTCTCCTCACACCAGCCTCCTCCCTTCCCTCCGCAGCAGCACTGGGGCCCCTCACCCGTAAGAGGAGGACTCCCTAGCTCCCAGGACTAAACAGGGTGCCCGCACTCGGAAGACCAAGGCCAATGCCAAGCGGGCCCAGAGCCACCCATCCAGCACGGCCTCCTTGCCACGCCGGCCACCGAGCACCTGCGTCGTGGCCAGCCCCGACCGAGAGCGCACGCATATGAAACACACTCCTGGTCGCAAAGACGAGCCCGAAAACAAACAAACAAAAAACAGAAAACCGCACAAATCCTTGTTTTCTCACGGCACGTTGAGATGATCTTGTGGGGAGTGCGTTTGGTCACCTAAAATACAATTCTTGAGACTAATTTCACTGGTTTCTTCTTTTTTTGATGCGGCTGCTAGAAAACGTTTGTGTTTCTGGTTCTCACACATGGGGTTGCGTGGCGCCTCCCACAGTCACCCTGGGGAGCTGCGTGCATTCACGCGGGACAGAGGGCCCGGGCTGGGGAGGGGGCGACCTGTGCATGGGGACCAGCCTGGGAGGCCCCCAGCGCAGGGACTTGGATCCCGCCAAGGGGTGTGGCCACGGCAGCGGCTACCAGGGCTCAGCTTCCCCGCTCTGGGCTCTGGCGCTGCTGGCCTCGCTTTGCAGGGGCTGGAAGGACAGAGGGGCCGGGCCACCAAACCAGCGGCTGCTGCAAGGCCCACAGTGCCCCCCCGCCTGCCATCCTACCGTCCCCCCGTCGCCTGCCAATTGCCAGAGAGAAAAAGAACCAGTTAGCACCTCCCTCCCTCCCCCAGCCCCTGCGACCCCACCACCTCCCTCCATCCCTCTGGTTTTCTCCTCTCCCTGACCTCCTCTGCCTGCCCGCCCGCCGCCTCCCCCCGCCCCGCCCGCCCCTGCCCGCCCGCTCCCTCCAGCACCAGCCGAGCGAGCGGGAAACAGCCACAAATCTTCGGCGTTACCCCTCCTTTATTTACACCGGGCGCACAGTAGCAATTCAGTCTGAAAAAGTGCCGTGTTTTGAGAGGCGTGCGGCCCGCGAAATTGATGTTTGTGTTAATCAATCTTGTCGGAGCCTGCGGGGCCCAGAGAGGAACCACACGGGAGATTTCTTCTATTGATTAATCACAATCCGAGCGGGGAGGGTGGGAGGGGATCACACACTCCGAGTGCCCGCAGGCTCCAGAGACCGGCGGGTCCTGCCCCCACCCTGCACCGCCCCACGCGCGTCTGGGGGCCGTAACTTCGCCCTCACTCAGCGTCCGGCACCTGCTGGGGGCAGGACCCCCAGCTCCAGGGTCGGCTCTGCCTGACTCTCTCGTCTGGGAACACCCCTGCTCTCGCCGTCACCCTCCCGCCACCTGCCTGGGTGACCCCTCGGCCCCCGAAAGTGCCAGGCCCTCCATCCAGACAGGAGCCCATGAGGCCCCACGGCCCCCCGGTGGGAAGTCTGGGCGCTGGCACCCACGCACGGGACCCAGTCCGTGTTCTCCGAGGCGGGCCAACGGTCAGCCCGGAGGCGCGCCTCCTTGTTTCAGGAGTCAGAGGCCCAGGCTCTGAAGCCACCTCCGGGAGCACCGGCGGACCCGTCCCCGGGCCTGGGAGGGCCAGGATGTGGCAGGCAGTGTGGGAAAAGAGTGCGACCCTCTACCTTCCCGTGAGGCTTGGAGGGCTGACCCAGACCGACCCTGCCCGGTGGTTCTCACCAGCGGGGTGGGACCCACAGACCCATTCTGCAGACACGGACTCAGAGGCTCCAGCTGGAGAAAGACGGGGCCAGGGCTCTGCTCCGAGGCACCTGGTCCCCAGGAGTCCTGCGACCCGGGGCCTGGACGACAGCCTCAGCCCCCCAAGTCGGTGGTGGGGATGGGTAAGCAGGCCCACTCTGGGGCCACCCTGGGAGGCTGCCCGTCTGACCGCTCCCTGAACCCTGACACCTCTGAGGGCAGGGGCACCAAGGAGGACCCATCAGGAGAGCCGCTAGTCTGTCCCTTCCTCTCCACGCCAACAGCTTCATGGGTGTCACCGACACCCATGGGGTCATGAGATAATACAGATCCAACCCTCTCTCGTGATTGAGCACCTACTGTGTGCCACGCTCGTCATCTGATTCGATCTGTGCAATCATGACCCTTTGCTGGAAGCCCCTCCCCCGCCTTGCCATGGCGAAACCCGAAGGCGTGAGACGGACGACGCCTGCGCGGCTCGTGGAGGTCTCTGCCTTCCCCGCAGCTGGGTGACGGCGGGGCAAGACCGGGCAGGAGCTGGAGAAGGGCCCAGGCCCGCAGAGGCCCCCCAGGCACCCGGCCTCAGCTTCCCCATCCGCATTGGGTCTGAAGCCAGCCGTCAGCCGGGGCCCGCGAGGGCGTCGTGCCGGGAAGCCGGTGGGCCCAGCGGGCCTCGTCCGGAGCAAACGCGATCTCCGGCTAACCGGATGGAAAGCCCCGGAAACGGCCCAAGGACCCCGTCTTCGCTGGCCCCGGGGGGCGCCCGCGGGTGGGGTAGGGAGCATCGGCCTGGACAGCCTGAGAGCCGGTCTCCCTTGGGCCGCCCACAGCCTCCCACTTGCCACGTCCCGTCCAGAGGCCCCGCCGCGACCCGGGGCCGCCGAGAGCTCGGGGCAGCCCCCCCACCCCAGCCACACTGTTCTTGGATTTGTAAGGATAGCCGAGGCTTGCTTTTTTTTTTTTTTTTTTACTGCTAATTGGGTGAGTCTTGCCCCATTTCCTGCACACACTCACGCACACACACTCACATACCTTTGATTTCCCAACAAACAAACAAAGCGTCGTCTCTGTTCCTAGGCACAGTGTCCTCTTCGGTTGACGAGAGCCAAAAGGGATGACCCCGAGCTGTCCCACCACGAAACGCATTTCCAGGAAGAGGTCAATGGCCCCAGCGCCTGACCCCACCCCACCCCACCCCACCAGAGAAAGTCCCCGGGAGGCCGGGTCAGCCCCCAGAGCCGCCCTCCAGCCCACAGAGTCTGCCCTCCCCACCGCCCCAGGCTCGCCCTAAAACCAGCCCCACACGCCGAGACCACCGTGACCAAGGAGAGCCAGCAGACTGAAGAGAGAAAAAACTTAACACCCCGCGAGAAAAACAGATCACAGACAAAGCTAAAGGACAAAGGACACATTTGGGAAAATATGTAAAACATACATGGCTGGGAAAGGCGTCCTGTTACTCAGACCGACGGGTTCCTTTCAAAGTGCTTAGTCGCAAAACTCAGAAGTTCCAAGAACACAGACATCTTTGCCCGTACCGAACTGCCAGTGTTTTGCTTTGCTTTGTTTTGCTAACACCTAAAATTAATAAGACAGAGGGAAAAGGCACTCGGGGACCCCCGACCCCCACCTACTCTCCTGGAAGGAAAAAGGGCAGTTCCCGCACACACAGAGTGACACGCGGCGTCCCCCACCACCTGCCACTTTCCGCCTTTCTCCATCACAAACGCGGATGTCGGCGTTCGCTACAGTAAAGGTAGTCACACGGTTCGCGGCGGGGCGGGGTAGGTAAATCGCCAAACTTTTACACAACGCGACGCCTCCTGGACATTTAAAGTCATGTGGTCCGGGCACTTGGGAGTCTCCGTCGTTAAGCATCTGCCTTCGGCCCGGGACCTGACCGTGGGGTCCTGGGATCGAGTCCTGCATTGGGCTCCCTGCTCCGTGGGGAGCCTGCTTCTCCCCCTGCTTGTGCTCCCTCTCTGACAAATAAATACATGGAATATTTTAAAAAATTAAAAATTTAAAAAATGAAGCCCCGTGGTAGAAGGACCTCACAGGAAAAGGTAAGAGAGAGGCAGCAACCACGATTCTGGTG
This sequence comes from Enhydra lutris kenyoni, assembly GCF_002288905.1. NCBI lineage: Eukaryota > Metazoa > Chordata > Mammalia > Carnivora > Mustelidae > Enhydra > Enhydra lutris. The sequence goes on from NW_019154097.1 coordinate 38,503,881, forward strand.
ATGCTTATGTGCACACGCGCACACGCACCTGCGCACACGCCCACGTCCACACCGCGCACAAGTACACCCGCCCGTCATATACACACGCGCACACGCACCTGCGCACACGCCCGTCATATACACACGCGCACACGCACCTGCGCACACGCCCGTCATATACACACGCACACACGCACCTGCGCACACGCCCGTCATATACACACGCGCACACGCACCTGCGCACACGCACCTGCGCACACGCCCACGTCCACACCGCGCACAAGTACACCCATGGAGGCTGGGGGTCCCGTCCGAGGCTCTGGACCAGCTTCACCATGATGTAGGTGCCCCTTCCTGCCTCCCTGCCCGACTTCGCCCGGTTTCCCTGGCATGCCCCTGCAGATGGGAGCCTCACTCCTGCCTGAGGCAGTGGTTAGAAACGTCTTCTTCCTTTGACCTAGCTGTGCCCTGGGGTCCCACTTCCTCCCCCCAGTGTGTATTGGGCCTCTGCTGAAGGCAGTGCCCGGCCCCACAGCACAGAGGCCTGTGCCCACAGGCAAGGGAGGAAAGAGAGGGTGAGGGGAGGAGGGGGGGGCAGAGAGGAAAGGGAGGGTGAGGGGTGAGAAAGGGAGGGAGGGGAGACAGGATGGAGAGGGAGAGGGGAAAAGAAGAAAGGGAGGTGGGAAGGGGTGAGAAAGAGAGGGGAGAAGGAGGGAGAGCAAGGAGGGGGAGGGAGAAGGAGGGGGAGGGACAGGGAAATGGAGAAGGGAATGAGAGAGGGAGGGGAGGGGGGGAGAGGAGAGGGAGCAAGGAGGAGAGGGAGGGGAGGAGGGGGGGGAGAGGAGAGGGAGCAAGGAGGAGAGGGAGGGGAGGGGGAGAGAGAGCGAGCAAGCGGCTGCTTCTGCCTGTGTCTGTCCTGGCACCACTCAGCCCCGAGGCGATCAGACCCAGGGGAACCCAGAAATCTCACTGACCCCCCCCAGTCTTCTCCCCTCCTGAAACAACAGATACTATTTCGTTGGTTGCAGCCCAGACTCCCAGGGGCCTTTCTGATAAAAAGCCACATCTTCAAAACATCAAACCCAAGTCCTTTCAGGCAACCACGGGGTCAGCCTTCCCTCTGGGGGTGGAGACAGGAGGCAGCGGGTGTCTAGGTGGGCCTGCCCGCCAGTCCGCCGGTGGGGGGCCCACGCCGAGGCCACGGGATCCACGACCGTGTCCTGGCCCCCTCGAATCTCCAGGACACCCCTGGGGGACAGCCAGCTGACCTCAGCTTGGTCACCGCTAGCGGCGAGGGGCTCACTCCCCAGCAGGTCCTGGGAGGACCCTTCCAAAGGCAACTGTTTCTTGCATGTCTTCACGTCTGCCTCCTGGAGCACGGCCCGGGTCCTGGCTCCCTCGGGGGACACCCAGAGCGCCCGCTCCTCTGTGCCTTATGCTGCAAGCCCTGGCAGCCAGGACCCTCGGAGACATGGAGTGGGGACCCTCGGCTGGGGGTGGGGAGGGGAGGGGTGGTTTCATTCTGGGCAGGCTTTATCCTCCGACATTGCAAGGGTTTGGGGAAAGCCCGGGGGATGACTCTGATCCTCTCTGCCCCGCTCATCCCCCACCTCCGTCTCGCCTGCACACCCCCACCCCCAATTTTCTTGGAGCCCCACCGCCCATTCCCCCACCTTCCGTGGAGGTAATGCCTGTGTCCACCTCTCAGGGAAGAGCCTGAGGGCCTCCTAGGAAGCGGTGGGGTCGGGGCAGGACCCAAAGGAGATCCCTCAGTCTGTCCCCAGTCCCACTTAGGCACCTGCTGGGTCCTTGCTTCCAGGCACGACCGACCGACAGCTCTGCCTGACACTAGGGGTGGGGCGGCTTCTGCAGAGCCTGTTCTGCAGACGGAGACCGAGGTTAGCTCCTCGGGGAGCCCCTCTCGGCCTGTCCTACAAGCTGCAAGTGAGGCTCCAGCTCCGAACTCTGGGATCCAGTCTTGGGGGCAGGCCAGCGCCCAGGGTCCCCCATGCCGGGCTCCTGAATCTGCAAATTCATGTCCCCTCGAAGGCCCAGGACACCTCTGGGCCCCATGTCTTATTTCTGCCCGGAGCTCACTCTGGTGGGTTTGTCTTATGTTCAAGAGACGTGACCTTGCTCCTAGAGCAGAGCTAGGCCCACGGGGCTGAGCGGCCCTTCCAATCCGTGGGCTCTGCAGGAAGGGGCCAGTGTCAAGGGTTGCCCGGGGGAGGGGCCTCTGCTTCCTCCACATCTGGGGACCCTCGGATGTGGTCGTAGGAGGCCTGCAGGGAAAGGAGCACACGGCCCCAAGCGAGCTCAGCTCCTCTCTGAATGGGAAATCTCCAGGTGCTTCTGCTCATCACGCCTGTCCCCCCACCCCGCCCCCGCCCAGCCCTCATCACGGGCACAATCAGACTCAGAGAGGCTCGGCCACTGGCCCAGGATTACTCAGCAAGGACACAGCCGAGGCAGGATTTGAACTCAGCTCTGCGTGGGTCCCGAGCCCAGATTTGTAACTCCATACAGGGGAAGATTCCTTTAAGGACATGGAGAGGAGGAATCCACAGAGGCTCCCCCTTTGCAGAAGGCGAGACCGAGGCCCAAGATCACACAGTGACCACAGAGTGGGACCAGCACCTGCATTTCTGGACTCCGGTCCAGAGTGAGCCCTGTCCATGGGTCAAGCCCACAGCCTGCCCCCCTCACCAAGGGACATGTCAGGAGGTCCCCTGTGAGGCCGGCTGAGGGAAGCTGGCCTCAGGAACCGCCACCTCCACCCCCATCCCAGATGTGCCCAGCTGGACACCAGCCTGACCCTCTTGCTGGGCAGCAGGGGCACCATCCGCCAGCCTCAGGCCTGACTGTGTTGAGACCCAGGGCCCCAGCAGATCAGGCATGAGCACCCTGTGCTCCTTCATGGGGCCTGGGATGGGCTGAGTCCTTCCCCAGGCTGACCAGCGTCTGTGCCAAGTAGCCCCTCGGCCCGCTCACATGGGCCTCACGGGCATTCAGGGAGCCCCCCCAGCCAGGGCACATCGGCAGCTCCCAGCAGGAAGCCCTATGGCCGCTGCTCGCTCAGTCAAGAAAATCTGACTCCTGGATAGCCCCAAGCCTGAGCGCTGGGACGTTTTGTTGGCTCCCTCATTCCCTTGTTTACTCCTTGAGCACTAGACGCAGTCCTGGGCGGGCCTCGGAGAGGCCATGGCAAGCACGAGCGCCTTCCGGTTCCTGAGGTCTCTGGGCCTCGATGGACAACATTGATACCATGTTGTGGGGCCTTGGCCATGCTGAGCTCAGAGTGCGCATGGTTGGGGGTCCTGATCCAGGCTGGGGGCAATCAAGGAGGGCTGCCTGGAAGAAGTGCCATCCCAGCTGAGACAGCAAGGATGGGAGGAGCTGTCCAGACGGGGAGGAGAAGGAGGCGAGGGAACACCTGGCACCAGTAGGAAGAGCGGGTCCTGTCCTGGGGCGGATGGAAGCTGGTGTGGCCAGAGCGCAGAGCAGTGGAGGTATGTGCAGGGCGAGCGTTGGGACTCTGTCCTTAGGGCCGTGGGCATCTCCCCAAGCCAGGCTTAGTGCTGCAGACGTCACGCTGCTCCCAAAGGCTGCAGGGAGCAGGGGCTTGCGTCCAGAGCTGCACGGCCCAGGAGGGCCACGGAAGGCTGGGGGCAAGTAAGGAAAGGAAATCCGGCGTCAGGGCGGGACTCGCTCCAGACCCCCAGGAGAGCAGGGCGCCGGCGCGCACCGGCCGGGATGCCAGGCGTCTGGAGACCGTGCCGACCAGTCTGCAGCCCAGAGAGCTGAGACTTTCAGTCCCCAGCACGGCACGGCCCGGCCCGGCGGGGCCGTGGGGATTCTCGGTGAGTCGGGGCCAAGATGCTCCTGGCTGGAGACGGGCTGGCCAGACCGAAGCCGTGGCCTGGGGCCTGCAACCCACGGCAGGCAGTGGTGCCGAGCGCCGGCTCCTCGGCTCCTCCCCGTGTGCCCACCGTCCCCTCTTGCACCCGCACAAACAGTGGCAAGCGCTCCGCCAGCCCCAGAGCCCGCAGACGTGGGATGAGGCTCTGGAACACCCTTCTGGTGGCAAATGTGTCCGAGGAAATTGAGTTATTTGTGGGCAGCGTGGCGCTCCAGCCCAAATCCAGCTCCAAACCAGGAGAGTGAGAAGCAGGGATGATGGCTCCAGAGCCAGGTGACCTCCGTCCCACCACTGTCCTTTGCCCCACGAATGTGGTCCCGTCTAGAGGGGGCTTCCGAGGACCCCCACCCTCCTTCTTGTTGGTGACGTCTGGAGGAGCCAAGGAAGTACATGGAAATAACCTGCTGGTCAAGCCAGACCGTCTGTGGCACCCTCCCCTGAAACCCTCAGGGGGCCCCACTACAGGCCTCCCTTGCCTCTCCTGCTCCCACCCCTGCGGCCCTCCCCGCCGACATGGCCACTGCCTTGGCTCACAGCCAGGCCTCTCCTCCCCACCCTGTCCCTTCCCGCAGCCACCTGGCCCCTCTGCCCACTGGAGTGACACCTGTCTCCCTGTAGTGTAAGACACACGCCTCCTTCTCCTCCTTGTCCCACATCTGCCCCCTTCCCTGCGAGGCCAGGACCACCCCCCACACACTCCCGCGTGCCCTGCTCCCGCGGACACAGGAGCGCGTGCACACTCTCAAGTCCTGGCCTCGGGGTCTGTTCCGGGCACCGCTCCTCCCCGGCCCCGCACCCATGTTGCACGTCTGCACTTCACGCGGGAGACAAGCACAGAGAGGCTGGCAATGGGTCCAGGGCCACACAGCGAACACAGCAAAGCTGGGATTCGAATCAGCTCCACTTCTCCACCGTCAGGCCCACAACCCAGGTCCCAAGCGAATAGGGGTCCTGCGGCCACTGGGTCCCCCCTTGGAGCTTCCCCCCAGGGGAAGAAGGAAGACTTGGCAGACCGCCCGCCACCCCCATCGTGCCCGTCAGCACAACATAACAGCTAATAGAGAAGTAAACGAATTCATGAAGAGGAACAGAATTTTTAAAAAGGAAAATTGAGATGCCCAGAGGGAGTGTCTAATTTTGATCCCGTTTCACAACTGAATTGTAACTCTGTCTTGGAGCTGAGCTCCCAGGCCACTGAGCTGAGACAGGGCTCAGAGGAAGGCCCCGGGGGCTACAGCCAGGACCCCATGGGCACTCTCCTCCAGCCCCTCCAGATCGCAGACCTACGCAGGCGCGGCCCTCGGGCCAACACGGAGCTGTAGGCCTCTGCACGGGGTGGGTCCATATGGGATAGCCGAGCCCTTGGCTCCAGAGGGCACAGCTGGGGACCGGGGGGTCCCACACGTCCCCACAACTTCTGGTTGTGCAGAACCCAGCGGCACAAAGCCGGGGATGTTAAGCACTGTGGGAACAACGCGAACTTGACAGATAACGTCGCCATAGGCCTATGTGCAGTCCTGCCGGCCTCTTCCACGGACCCCGTACCCCCGTTTCATACGCACCCCGCACACGCTGTCACCCTCGGCACCGCTGCTGATTGCCGAAGGCAGCCCCACCACCCTGGCGAGGTCCCGAGGGGTCCCCGCGAGGACATGGACGTCGGGGCAGCGGCAGGAGGCAAACAGGGGCCCATGGAACAGAAACAACGGGGCTTCCTGAAGGGGTGCGCTTCCTCCTGGTCCCCCTCGTGTCAGGCCCAGAAAGCATCCATCCCATTACTCAGACCCTCATGACGGTCCAGTAGCCAAGGTCACGACCAACAGGCTGCCCTTGGCCCTCGTCTGGCAGTGCCCATGCCCGTGACTGTGAAGGCCAGGCTCCAGCCTGAGCCCGTCCCGACGCCCAGACCCACCGTGGCAGAGCTGGGATTCAGACCCAGGTCTGACACCAAAGCCTCTGCTCTCAACTCTGCTCTGAAGACCCTCCCCGTGGGTCTCAGGTTGCAGTCACGTCTGTGCCACCAGACGGCAGGAGGGGCCCAGCTACCAAACGGCCAATCTGTTCTTCCAGAAAGATCCCGTCCACCCTGCTGGCCCCTCAGTGGCCCCAGGCCTCGCCCACCAATGCCAGCATTTGTCCAGTGATCCCGACTCAAGTGTGAGAGAGCAGGACCCGGGGAGCCCGGGGCATAGCCAGCCCGGACAAAGCACTGATGCCCAAGGTCCGGGGCCTTCTGTGAAGGCAGACCGCGACGGTTCACACCTGGAAGGGGAACCTGGAGGAACAGGCCCAGGCCGACCCCACACCTGCCCATCCCTCCCAGGGTTCTCCTCGCCCTGTGTGGCTCAGCTGGCTTCTCTGCTCCCAGAAGCTTGCCCCTCTTCTAACATTCAAGAAGGTTCTTGTGATGAGCATGAATGCCCCTGAGTACTAACGGACAGGTACCCTCGGCAACCCCCAGGCTTTAGGTCCCAAATCTGAGGGATTACAAACATATTTCATCAAAATATCAGTGACAAAGAATCGCCATTCCCGAGGACCGCCCCCCCACCAGCCACCTGATCTCAGGAATTGCTTCCGCCTTCCACCGCGAGAGCCCCCGCAGGGAGCCGGAGCGCAAGTCCTGGGGAGCGTCCATGAGTCCCACAGGGAGTTTGTCCATAAGTGGGCCAGGCCTCTCCACCCCCACGGGTGCCTCAAAACCTAGGTTTTTAGGATTTTCTGTGAAAGTGTGCAATTTCTTACTAGAATTAAAATGGTACATGAAAAGCCTCCACCCATCCATGCGCCTTGTCACCCAACCATGCACCCGCCATCCGTCCATTCATCCGCTCAGCCCCCCGCCCACCCGCTGACCACCAATCCACCTAGACATGCACCCACCCGTCTGTCTGTCCATCCAAATATCCCTCCATCCACCTGTCCATCCACTCACCCCATGGTCCGTTCATCCATCCATCCACCCACCTGCCCTACTGTCTGTCCACCCATCCGTCCGTCCGTCCATGCAGCCAACAATCTATCCATCTACCCATTTACCCATTCAGAATTCACTCGGCTCCCCCCACGTGTCCTACTATCTACTACTTGCAGAGGATACAGATACACCAGCCCAGTGCCTGCCATTGAGGACACAGACACAAAAACAAATACTTACAAAACACAGACAGGGGGACGGGCATGCCCCATCGATGGAACTTCTCTAAAGGGACTGTGTGTGAGCTTGTGCAGTGCACCGTCCCCGCCACGCCTCACCAGGAGCTTCGTGCTGACAGCCCCTTGCAGCCTGCCCTGGTGCCTCCCACCCCCCCTTTGGCATGTTCTAGAGCTAACACCCTTCCCTCTTGTCTGAAGAGTCATATCCTACCTGTCCTCAAGGCACAGCTCCAGCGTGAACCCTCCTGCACGCTTCCGTGCTCCGGCGAGGCACTCCCCACACTGCCTCAAACAGCATAACTTGTCTGCGCCCCTCTAGACTGGGGGTCTCCCTGGAGGGGCACAGACTGGGCTCTGTTCACGGCTGCATCTGGAACAGAGCCCTGCGGGAGCTGATGGTCTCAGGAAGTGTATATGGGAGGGAGGGTGGGAGGGTGGGAGAAATGGCCAGAGCCCCCTTCCTGACCCGCCCACCAGAGTCTTCAGGCTTCTTGTCCTTCTGGGCCTAGGGAGCTGCCTCCCTCCCCTTTCTGCACCCATCCAGGAGACCTGCTCCCCCTACCCCACCTGCCTGGGGACCATTCTCTGAAGCCTTGGGAGGGACGCCCCAGGTGGCCCCAGCCCCAGGCCCAGCCAATCCTCATGTCCTCCTGCTCACGCCCAGGCCAGTCCCCCGGGATGGCACAGAGCTAAAGCCTTCCTGGGAGCCGGGCTTGCCAGGCTCGGCCTCTGGAATTTGAGGAGCCTCTGAAGAGCCCCTGGTCCGACCCTGCCCAGCCAGCTCCCCTCCCCAGCTTCCCGCCCACCAGAGCCATTTGGGAATTTCTTTGAGGGATGGGCCCATTTCTGGGACCGATCAGAGATTCCTAAAAGATAGGTCTCCAGGGTCATCACCTCTCAGGGAGAGCCTCTTAGAAAGCCAGCCTCTCAGAGAACTCTAAAGCCGAGACCAAGGGCCATGGCCTTGACCATCAACCCTGGGCACGAGAGACCATGTTTCCTAGCACACACACGGCTTAATGTTTAACTTCCCGAAAGATTTTTTTCAATCGTTATTGACATTAACTTTGTACATACAAGAGTGTTCAGAGGACCCCACCCGGAAATCCATCGGGCACCAGCCCAGGTGCCACATCCCCTCTGGCCTCGAGGCTCTCGTCTTGTCCTGTCCAGGGGCTGGTGTTAGAGGGCCCTGCTGGGTTCAGGGTGCAGGGATCTCAGGGCACAGAGCTCCAATCTGACTTCCCCTCTGCCAGCTGCTCCTAGACTCTGTTCACAGCACCTGTCCCCTCCCGGCCCCCGCCAGGATCAGCACTTACTGAGATGGTCCCCTACCTGTCCCCTCTGCTCTCTTGCGGGTCTGGGTGATAAACCCCACTTTCTTAGCCAGGCCCCCCTTAAAGCAGACCTGGAGACGAGGATGGAGGTGTGGGCACCTTGCCAGGAGCACAGCGGGGAGTGCCGAGGTAAAGAAAGAAAGGCAGGAAGACAAGACAGGTGCTCTCACGAGGGGGGTGGCGCGGCAGGTATCAGGGGCTCTGGGAGCCTGCAAAGCGCACCCCAGAACGGGCCCCTCCCAGGGGCTCCCTACCCCAACTCACAACACCCTGGCCGAGGGTCATTCGTGACATGAACTGTGGCACCTCCAGCAGGTCTCACCTGCCACTGAGGAAAGGGGACAGCCCCACCGCCATCTCCGGTGGACCCCTATCAGATGGGGCGCCGCGAGCCCTCCTGCCCCTCACTCCTGGGTTCACCCTGCTTACTCGAGAGACCTCTGCCAGGAGACGCAAACCCCCCCATTCAGAAGATTGGGATGCTGAGGCCCAGACTGGTCACGGGGCCTTGACCGGTGGCATGGTCGGTGGGCGGTGGAGCTGGGCTTGCCGGACCATGGGCCACACAGTGTGCTCCGAACTGGTGGGCCACACTCCCTGAATCTCCAGCCGCCCAAGCACGGCTGTATGCAGGCCTTGGAACTCTGCGTCAGAAAGAAACCCGGGGTGGCTGCCTTCTCCCGAGCTGTGTCCAAGGAGGCCACCCGTGGGGACAGGAGACCTGGGATGGCCAACTCTGTCTCCAGGGCGGTGGGACCTCGGCCAACATGGAAACCCTCCGTCTTTCCGTGTGCAAATGGGAGAGGGGCTCAGGGCTGATGAGTGCAGGCACAAACCCTCATGGAAACTCTGAGAACATTCCTGAGGGGGGCGAGGCTGACCGGGCTCTCTGGAGAGTCTTGGACAGAAAGTCCAGTGCTTTTCCTCATGGAAAACTCCACGGCAAACGAAGCCGAAGTCATGCTCAGAGTAACTGGTGGGAGACAGGGAGCCGGGGCCCTGCCTGCGGACCAGGCTCCTGGGGAGGCAACGCCCCCTGGAAATGTTCCCGAGATTCTCCCCTTTTCCGTGCTGCCGTGTGGGCCGAGGGCGCAGAGGGAAAACCAGTCCTCCTGCCCTCTCCGGGCTCTTGGCCACTGGGAGTCATTTCTGGAGTGAGCCCCCTCTCCCCAAGCCTCCATGTCGCTTGGCCTGGAGCTTCTAAAAGCCCCTCTCTAGCGAGCAGGTGTGCGGATGCTGGGGTGCAGCGGTGTACACCCAGCCTTCCGTTCAGAGTTGCGCTGGGCTGGGCTGCTGGGGACGGCTGCGTTTTGTGCAGGAACCTTGACATCAGCCCATCGAGCTTTCTGGAGCACCTGCAGTACTGGCCAGACCAGAGGACGCCCGCGGAGGGGAGGCCGCCACAGTGCCGAGCAGCTGGGCAGGTGTTTGTGGTCCGGGACCAGGCAATCGAGGCACAGACCCCGCCCCAGGTCCCACGGCGGTCTCCGAGGTGGGCTCTGTTCTGGGGTGGGAAGCACGGCCTGAGCACCGTGAGCAAGCCAGTGGGGCTGCCCCATTCCCTTCCAGACCCCGTGCCCAGGGAGAAGGGAAGGCGAGAGCCAGTGTCAACCTTGCACAAACTGAGCATCCCCAACCGGCTTCCTCTGCGGGGAAGGAGACGCGGGTTCTGCCAAGGGAGCTCTTGTTGGCCCCCACTGGGCTCTGGGGGGCTCTGGGCTCTGCGGTTTCTGCGATGCGTGCTTCAGCCCCGCCTTTTTCTAAATCGCCGTGGCTTCTGTGCAGAGCCTCACCCCTGCTCCGGCCTCCGTCTGCAACCACTCGCTTCCTGCCCACCAGCCAGGGCCCTGCCAGCCGCCAGCCGCGATGCCTTCTAGACTCAGAGACACCACGCACCGTGCTCTCCGCGAGACCCTGGATCCCAGAATCGGGATGATGTGAACTAAAATCCCAGCCCCAGTGCTTTACCAGCGAGCGGGGTGCCGGGGACCGAGGCCTGGCCTCCGGTCTTTCCTCCGTAGAACGGACTTGCTACTTCCACCTTGCCGCGCCCCGCCAAGGGAAGGCAAGCCCCATGCCCGGCGCGCGCCGTCGCTGCTGGCGGCATCGTTCTTGTGTCTGTGTGTCTCCCGGGCTTCCCTGGGTTTGCCGGACCACAGGCCACGCGGTGTGCACGAGAGTCCCAGAGCCAGCAAAGCGGCCTTCCAGACCTTCCCATGGTTTTGGCCTCCGAGTCCCACGGCGGGACAGACTGAAGTCCAGGGGCATTAACTGAACTTCTGGGAGGTGCGAGAGGCAGTGCTTTCGCCGTCGACCCACAGGCCGAGACGCATCGCCTCCCCCTGCAGCCTCCAGCCTCGCCTCACTGTCTGCCTGAGCCAAGGTGATGGACTGGCACCCCAGCAGGCGCCCCCCTGCCCAGGGGCGGTGGTGCAGGCTCGTGAGAGCCGGGGCCCAATGGAGGCCCGAGGGGAGCAGGGCCAGCTACAGCCAGGGCCCAGGTGGAACAGAAGAGCCCCACGCTTGAGGGCCTCCCCAGGGCTGTCCCCCAGGGACCGTGCCCCCAGCCCCCATTCCATAGATGGGACCATTGGGGCCTGGAGGTGAGGGACTGGTACCCCTCACTGCCCATTAGAAGCAGGGCCAGGGATGGATGCCAGGTCTTCTGTCTCGTCAGCAGGAAGGGAACCCCAAGCTCGGAGGCCTGGGGCGGTGGGACGCTCCTCAGTCTGTACCCTGACCTGGGCCCGCTTCACCTGTAGCTCGAGGTCTCAGCTGTTGCACAAAAAGCTGAGGAGGGAGGTTTGGATCAGTGCCATAGTGGTTTTGCCAGGAACATCCTCTCTGCTGGGCACCGTGCTAGACCCTCCAGAAATTTCTGAGGGAACCGAGACCCAGGCCAGCCCTTCTGGGCACCGTAGTCTGGGGAGTGGTGGTGCGGGGAGAAGCACACAGATTCACAAATGGTTCTAATTCCAGAAGAATCGATGTGGTTTGGGGCAGAGGGACAAACACAGTGCCCCGAGGAAAGACCCTCTCTCATCCCCAGGGAACCAGGAGAGGCTGGCCCACCCTTCCCGCGCCGCTCACCATCCACCAAAGATGGCTATGGAACTGGGGCGAGCTTGGGCTTCGATCTGCAGGTACAGGGGAGGTGAAGGCCTGGCCCGCAAGATGGCCCAAGCCCACCCCGCCCCGCCCAACCAGTGTTCACACAAGGAATGACCGCCCAGCCCCTGCAGCTCACCTGTCAGCTCGGGGCTGGCACGGCCACCAAGCCCTCCCCGTCCATCCTCCCAGGCTCACAGACCAACAGGAGCCCCATCCTCTCGCCTTGACCCGCAGAGCCAGGCACAGGCCTGCCTGGAGCCCCCCAGCCCCCTCCTCCCTCCGAGGGACTAAGGGAACACCCATTCCCCCACCCAACCATCGCTAACCCAGCACCTGACAGGGGTGGCCACCGAACTTGGCCCCCAAGAATGCAGCAGTGAGCAAGGTGGGTGTGAGTCCTGTCCCCAGAGGCCACTCTCCGGTCTGAGTCTATGTGGGATTCCACAGCCCAAAGTCAAGACACCTGCTAGCAACAGCCCACCCCTCAGAAAACCCTCAGCTTCCACTGTGAACCCACGGGAGGGAAAAAACCACCCTCTTGCTCTTGCACGACGAAACATCCGAAGAAGCAATGCTGGGCTCTGCTCCAGGAAAGCCAGTGCTCCGGGTGACGGCTGTCTCACACAGTCACGACGGCAGACTCACCACACTTTCTCTCCTTGCCAGGGGTGCTAGGAAGCTCGAGCTCACGTTAACTGTCCAACAACACATTCTCTGGTTCCTGAGCTGATTCTCTTTCCGCTCTCCTTCTAGATTGTTCCGGAGCTTTCTCTTTGATTTCTGGGTTTACGTTCTGTTTCAGTATGTATTTTTTTCAAGAAGATTCCCAACTTAGACATATAAAATGTCGAATTGTGTGAGAGTCCCAGGCACCTAACCTTGTATAACAAATACCTTCCCGCTGTGTCCTCAGAGCGCTCGTGAACGCGCACACTAAGCCCTCCCCTTAGCCCTCTCTCCTGGATCCATCCCACCCGAAAAGTCCGAGCGTGCACACGCTGGTGTGCAGACAGTCGTGTATCATGCGTGCACTGGACCGAACGCAGCAGAATCGCGAAGGCGTGGTGCAGGGGAGGAGGGAAGCACAGAGGAGAGGCCCTGCGGAGTGGTTGCTCCAGACCTGGACGGCACCGGGGGGAGGGGGGAAGGCTGGGCTGTCCTAGATTCTGTTTTGGATGGAGAAAGGGAGGACGGGCTGCACGGCCTCTTGTCTACAGTTACAGCCCTCCCTGCACCCGCGGGGCCAGGCAGTGGTGTGTGGACTCAGGCGGGTGGGGGACCCTCGTGGCCACCCTGGGAAGTGGGTGCTGCCCTTGTTCTGTTTTCGGAGGGAGAAACTGAGGCCCAGAACCTCCCATAATGACAGACTGGAGGACCCAAGAGGCTCCCCGGGGACCCACGCCTACTCCGTGCCTCCCCTTCCGGTATATCTCGTAAGTACCAGCCCCTGCACCCCGAGCCCCCGCGAGGCCCACCGCTCTGCGTCAAACCACACCCCATCTGCTGTGCATGCTGCTGGGGTGGGGTGGGCTGGGGGCCCGGCAGACAGAGGCCGGGGCCTGCTTTCCCCAGTGAATATGCAGCCTCGGGGTCCCCTCCCAGCCCCCCGCTGTGCCCCTGGAAGATGGGAGTCAGGGACTGTTCTTCTCAGAGGGGAGAGACGAGTCACCACTTGTGGCAGGTGCTATCACTTTTCTGACTCTGGGCTCCCACCCTACAGGCTCTGGCCCCAAAAAGGACCCCACAAAGAGCAGGTCTGAGCCCGAAGCCCCACTCTGGGGGTGTGCAGGAGCTGCACGGGCTATTCCCCTCCTCTCCACCTCCATACTCGGGGCTCAGCGAAGGCCGGGGCCTGCCCTTCGCCACCCAGCAAACCCAGAGCAGGGCGATACAGGCCTGGGGAACTAGCCCCACCCCAGGCCCCTTCACAGCACCCCGTCCCTGGGTCGTAGCCTCCCCCCGCCCCCCCCCAGCCCAACACGCATCCTAGGGTCCCCGGGAAAGCCGCCCGGGGCCACGGTGTCAAGCCCCCTCAGCTAACCCTTACGAACAATTCATCCCCTCTGCAAAGGGCAATAAAGAAAGGGTGATCAGTGTTAATATTACTTATGGTTATTGATTTCAGCTTTAAAGAATTGATTTCCAGTCTGGGCCCCTTTTATGAGGTTCTTTGCAGAAGACACATAGATACGGCCCACCACCATCATGGACGCTGCCCCTTCCCCAGGCCCCGGGCTGCAAACCCCCCCAAGGGGAAGGGAGGTGTGGTGGCCGGGAGGTGGCCGGGCAGGGGGCGGCGGGTGGGGAACGCTGCGAGGGGACACTGACCTGCCCTGTCCTCCAGCATGCACGAACATCTGGGGCCGGGAAGACCCCCATTGCCCAGGGACCACCTGCTGTCTCTCTGAGCTCACCACGCCGGCTCAGCCCACAATATTTGTGGGGCCTGGCTCCCTGGGCTCCTGCTGAGCTCTTCCCGACCAGAGGCCCTCCCCTGCCCACCCAAACCCTTTAGTTCCCCAGCCCCATTTCTCCTGGAACCCTCAGGGTCCGTGGGGGCCCTGCTGTGGGCTTCCACGGCCCCTGGGCTCCCACCCACCGCAGCCCTGCCGAGCGCCCCCTGAGAAGCTTGGGTCCCACAAGCGTTTCTGAGCACCTGCTGCACGCCCAGTTACAGAATCCTAGGGTGTCAGATTTAGAGGACGATGTGACGGTTCAGAGACACGTTAGAGATGAGACCCGGGAAGGGAAGATGAGGCCCCGGTTACTTGTGCTCTCGGAGCACACAGACCACACGGTTCTGCCAAAGGCAGGGGCAAGAGCGGGACGGAGCCACTGTCTTCGCCTGGGACCGTCGCACCTGCTAGCGAAGCCCTGTCCCAGCCACATGCCGGCTCGCCCCCAGGCTGGCATCCTGGGAGGGTGGAGGCCCTCGCGCTCACGCTCGCTCACGCTCGCTCCCTCTCTAGAATCAGCTGGCTCCTGTTCGAGAAAAGCCAAGAACTGAGATTTCTAGTTGTCTCCGAGGAACAATTTCTGGCAAACGACGTGACTCCAGGACTCACTCGCTCCTTCCCTTAAGAATTCCTCCCCTTGTGGAAGTATTTACCAGCAACGGCACCAGGAGCGCCAAACAGGGGCCACGGCGTGACCCAACACAAACGCAGGCATTTTGTAATGACCTTAAAGGATTAAAAACCACAGCCCTCAAGACTAGAGGGGGGCAGGAGCCTTTGCTCCCCGCTTTCCATGCTGCTGCCCACGCGTCTGCCCTCGGGATGCAGATTCCAGGAACCTCTTTGGGGCTGAGACCCCCTCCCTGAACTGCCAGGGGGCTGACAGGCTCCCAGCCCAGCCCAGGCCAGCCGTCCACACTGGCCATGCCCTTCTTTCGGTGCTTGACAATCGGCCCCCCAGGAGGACGCGGAGGCCCGGCAGCCGTCACTGGCCTGCCCAAGGTGGGACAGTTCTGAGCTCCTGTGCCTGGGTCTCAGATGGCAGTGACCATCCTCTGTCCACCACGGCTGAGTCACAGACATAGAGTAACCTCCCTGCACAGAGACTCGTCCTCCACGCCCAGTGCCCTGCAACCCAGCGAACGCAGCAGGCTTGGGAGGGGTCCCGCCAGTCATCCCCCCCGAGTGACCCCGCCTGCTGAGCGGCCAAGAAACTCTGCCCTGATTCAGTTATCGGGGAGTCCGCGGGCCGCTCCCGTCCCCCTCAGATGCCCACCCTGACCAGGGCCCTCGGGTGGCAAGAACAGGGGCGGGGGAGTGCTGGGGTGGGGGTGTGGAGAGCGGGGCTGGCGGTTTGTGAGGCCCGGGGCCAGGCGGAGAGGCTGGTGATAAAATGGGCCTTGAAATAATTATTATCTCAGATCCTCCTTAAAAGCTACGTAGGGCAAACTGACTTTAAATACTGTTTGAGCCTATTACCAGCCTATAAATTAATCGCTCACAGCTCAGAGAGGCTTCGTGAGGGGGTGGCCGGGAGTAATTACGCACAAGGCGGGGAAGTCCCCGGAAGAGGCGTATTTTACACTTAAATTATAATTAAATTCCGAGAAGGCTCCTGCATCCAGTGCACAGACAGAGTCCGCGTCAGCCTGCCCAAGAGCTTGACTCTAACCGGGTTGTTTATTTGCTGTTGGAAGATACAAAGCCCGTGGCCCACCGGGGTCTGCGCGTCACTGCAGACTTGGAAAAAGCCCAGATCACGGCCTCTAATGCAGGTCCCAGAGCCCTGAACTGAAGTTATTAACCCCAAAGATCCAGAACCCACCCAGCGGCATGCAGGGGAGAGAAGCGCAATGATCCTTCGGCCCAGGCCAGGGAGCCAAGCATCGGGGCCCTCCCAGGTCTGAGAGTGGATGTCCCCGCCGCCGGAAGGGGTGGGGGTGGGTGGTGGGTGCCCCCCGGGGCAGGCAGCACCCCTCCCAGGAAGGTCTGCAGACATGACCAGCTGAGGTGACAGTCTGAATGTCCCACCAGGATGACATCAAGAGGCAGGCTCTCTGGAGACAGAGTTTTGCTCTCCCTCCCCACCCGAGAATGTGCCTGTGGCCCATTTAAGGAGAGGGCACAGGAGGCCGGTGTACCAGTGTTTCCCCTTTAAGGCCCCAGTCACTATGGCTGGCATCAAGGTGGGATGGGGACACTCACCTTCTGCGTCCTCTGCTGCCCTTCTAGACTCCTTCTTCTGCTGGTCTGGGAGGCTCACCTAGTGGGCTGATCCAGACCCTCACCCCCCTTCCCCCCAGGTTCGGAGACCCTGGTGGCTCTGCCCTTCCCGGGCTGTGGCTGCCCGTTGGTCTGCTCCCTGAGAGAACGGGGCACAGAAACACCAAGAGATGCCTCCAGTGGACAAGCAGGTACCGAACGCATCCTTCCCTGGGCCAGAACATAGCATCAGCCCACTGCCTCCTGATGCTCTGGGCCAATTACCCCTGCGGGATGGTCTCTGGGCAAAAAAGAAGCCTAAAGGGACCAGCAGACAAGCATGAGTTCACGTTTAGTGGGGTTTGAATGGTGTCCCCTGGTGGAAGCCTCCCCTTCTGGGAGGCAGGACCTCTAGACCACAGAGCCCAGAGTCATGGGATGGAGAAGGCAAGTTTCCCCAGTGCGTCACTGGGAGTGATGGTGAGTGGAACCACTCCTATCACAACCCTTGGCTCCCAAATCCAGGACTCTGACTACTGGGGTCCCAGCAGCTCCCATCGGAGGGATGGCACCACGAGTCACAGGCGGCATCTCCAAGCCAGGTGTCACAGGGCTGCTCAACCCTCCCGCAGCCCCGCAGCTACCCCACGTGCTGTGATCGTGGCCAGATGCCCGCTGCCATACCTCCCTGGTGTCATGTTTGCCCTCCTGTTCCTGGTTTCTTTTCTTTTGTGGGGGAGGGGCAGGGGGAGGGGCAGAGGGAGAGAGAGAGGATGGCACCGCTGAGATCATGACCCGAGCTGAAATCCAGCATCTGGAGCTTAACCCACTGAACCACTCAGACGTCCCAATGCAGTTATCTTTTAAAATCAGATATTTTTTAAGTGGAGTGACAAAGGAAAAACACATCATCTGTTCACTGTACTGGCGACCGCCTGCGCAGGACACATCACTTCTCTCTTGTTTCGTCTTCAGTGTTTGCCGGTTTGACTGTGATGTCTCTAGGTGTGAATCTCTGAGTTCTCTGAGTTTCCGCAATGTCGAAATTAATGCTTCTTATCAAATTTGGGATGTTTTTGGTCACTATTTCCTCAAATATGCTATCTTTCTTTTCCTTTCTCTTCTCCCCTTCTGGAACTCCCATTATACGTATTTTGATATGTTTGATGGTATCCCCTGGGTCTCTGAGGCTCTGTTCGTTTTTCTTCTATTTTTCAGGCTGGATAGCCTTAACTGACCTGTCTTCAAGTTTGCTGACTCTTTCTATTTCCTCAAATCTGCTGTTGAACTGCGCTAGTGACTTTTTTTTTTCCCCATTTCAGTTATTGTGCTTTTCCATTCCAAAATGTCTTTTTCTTTGCTATATTTTCTGTCTCTCTCTTGATATTCTCAGCTTAATGAGATATTTCGTTCTTTCTAAAGAACTAAAACTATGAGACAAAGTTTCCTTTAACTCATTGAGCATATTTAAAATAGTTGATTTACAGCCTTTCCTAGAAAGTCTAGTGTCTGAAGTTCTGGGGACAGTTTCTACCAATTTCTCTTCTTGTGTAGGAGGCATGCATTCTTGTTTCTTTGCATGCCTTGTAATTTTTCACTGGAAACTGGATGTTTTGAACATTATAATGCAGCAACCCTGGAGACCAGACTCTCCCTGATCCACAGGATGTGTTGTTGCTGCTGGTTATTGTAGTCATTGGGTTCTTTGTTCTGGTTGTTATTGGTAGTGATTCTTCTGAACTAATTCTGTAAAGTCTGTATTTGTTGCCATGAGTGGCCCCAAAGCCTCTGTTTTATTAGTTTATGGTCAGCTTCTGATTAAACAGAGATTTCTTTAAAGGCTCCAGGTCATGGGATCGAGTCCCGCATCGGGCCCTCTGCTCAGCAGGGAGCCTGCTTCCCTCTCTCTCTGTCTCTCTCTCTCTCTCTGCCGACCTCTCTGCCTACTTGTGATCTCTCTCTGTCAAATAAATAAATAAGTAAAAATCTTTTTAAAAAAATAGATTTAAAAGGCTCCAGGTCAAAAAGATATCCTCTAATCTCGGCCAAGAGGCTCTGTGTATGTCTGCAGTGACCTTCAACTTTCAGCCAGGTGGTCTCCAACTCTGCCTTAGACTTCACTTCCTACTCCTCTCAAGCCTGGAGGTCAGCAGGAGGGGAGAGCTAAGGACCTTCACAGTCTTTCCTGACGATATGCTCTTGGATGTTCCCCTGCCCTAGGGATAATTCAGAGCTCTCCAAAGCCCTTAAGGACATCCCAGTCCCCAGCTTTTCCTCCCAAACATTGATCGGTCTCCTGTCTGCCTCCACTGTTGTCTATCAACACTAGCAGCCGTCAGTAAAGGGTTTGCACAAATGCCCCTGGGTGTGCCTCTTTAGCACTAGGCCAGTTCGGAGTTGGTGGGGGCTATCTCTTGAGCTGGTCTTCCGGAGAGTGAAAGACAAGTTCAAAGAGAGGACTGATTCTGACTCCTTCTGAGCGAGCTCTGTTCTGCCTTCTCCAGTACTGGGAACGTGGGCTCTTACTTTCACAGCTACTGCTGAGCTGAAGAGCAGGGGATGGGACTGGGCTAAGTTAAAATGCCAGAAAGTCCACCGTTCTTACCAAGAATCAGCCACAATTCGTAAATAAGTGCTCCCTGGGTGGCTGCAAGGTTACAGTAGCAGGGAAAGGGAAGTAGATACTAACAGATTTTGCCCATTTTTCTCATTGTCTTACAGAAGGGCAGAATTTTGAGTCCACCTTTGTCACTGATGTCACCCCACACTTAGCTCTAAATTGCAGAATAACCACACTCAGACTTTCCTTATTTCCCCAGCCCTGGGAACACCCAGCCACAGCCACCCAAGGCTATCCATAGGCTTTATAATGACCACTTCTCCCCACAAACATCAGACACTTGAGATATCCCAGTCCCTTCTACATCCCAGCCCACCCCTGGGTAAAGTTCAAACACTCACGCCGCTCTCACGGACCAGGCTCTGTCACTACTTCAAGTACAACCAGCTACTCAGCTCCAGATCCTGACCTAGAATTTGCTTCCTGAGGCCACTTCCTGGGCCAACCGCCTTCAGCGAGATTCTCTAGGAACCAGATTCTGAAATGGAAATTTGCAAGCAGGAGGCTCACCGGGAGGCAGGACCCATAAGGGAGTGAGGATTGCAGGACTGGCCAGAGGGTGGCCCGCCACAGGGTCCTATGCTAATTGCATGGGAGGCTTTGCCGTTTCCCCAGGTAAGGCAAGGGGCCTGAGACTGTGCCCCACACCTGCCAGTCCGGGAGGCAGGTTGTGCTTGGATGAGGCGGCCCCTTCCACCCAGCCAATTCCCAGAAAAGTACTTAGCTGTGAGCTGTCAGCCGACGGCACTCCCAGCAGCTTGGAGGACGGGGACCTCAGCCCTGAAGCGGGGATTTGGGCAGTGTGTCATGGCAACCACCTCTGTGGTTCAGCCCCTGCCTGCCAGGCGGCTCCTCCTTCCTCGGAAACACCCTCGGCCCCCAGAGGTGCTCATCTCCAGGCGCCTCACTGTCTCAGCTGGCCTCTTTGGCACATTTCCCCCGTCCCAACTTCTCTCTGTCGAGCCTCCTGACATGGGCTCTGGTGTCCTTGCTGAGCCCCGGCTGGTTGCTGCGTGACTGCTCAGTCCCCTCCACACGGATATTCTCACCCGGGCTGCCCAGGGAGTTTATGGCAGGGTGGAGAGGGAAAGCCAGTCCTCCCACTTCCCTCTTCCCAGCCTGTGCGCTCTCTCCTCTGGTCCCAGTTGGACCCACACCTGCTCGGCCCCTAAGTGGGGTCCCTAACCTTGACCTCCAGGGCCACTGGGACATCTGATGGCCTGGGAGACACAAAACTTGAAAGCACTCGGGACGGTTAAGAGCAATGCACAGATCGAGACAAGCCAACTCCGCGGACATGGCTCTCGCCTCCTGGATGGGCGTGCGGGGATCCCACCCCTCCTGCCCTCACAGCCCAGAGAGCCTGCTCGGACAGCAAGCCTGGAGGGACCAAGGTGTTCTGCTTGGGCTCCGACCTCCCCCAAGGAACAGAAACTCTCTGGCCGGGCTTCTGAACCTCCTCCGACAGGGGGATGGGAAGAGAGCATGTCAGCGAGCGGGGGCCCAGGGGCTCTCTCCCTCCTGTCCTCAAAGGACTAGCTTTGCTGATGATAAAGGGAATCCGTGCGCACGGTGAAAACATAAATAATACACTTGAGCAAGACATGGTGTGTGAATTACCAGGAACAAGGACCCCACGAACGCCCTGCCCTGGAGAGCACCAGGCAGCGCTGGCCGGCGGCCCTGGTGTCTTCGCCTCACCGGCACAAATGCGGCTTCTGCAGCCACCCTTGCTCCTTGCTCGCCAGCAGGGGCCTGGGGCTGGCTGGAGGCCGGCCCTTCCAGTGCAGAGATCTGGCCGGGACTCCCAGCCCTGCCACCGGCGCCGTGACCCCCGGGTGCTGTGCAGGAAGCTCGTCCCCGGGGGGGCGGAGGCGGCATTGCTTGCCTCACCGGGCGTGGACACGCGACGCGGGACGCAGGCGGAATGTAAGCGGTGAGCCAGGCGCTTGCCAGCGTCTCTGCTGACATTCTGGCTCCCGTCCCTCTACCTCCAAAAGGGAGCTCAGGGCAGCAGAGTGTGAAGGGACAGCCCCTGCAGGGTCACCACCTTGGCGTCCCGGTTCCCCTCTAGCGGGTCGCCCGGGAATGGTGCACTTGGGAGATGCGGGCCGGTCCCGCCTTGCACGCAGCAGGTGCCTAAGGAGCCATCCCGGAATGAAGGGAGGACAGAAATCAAACCCACGGGGCGGCCTCCGTAGGAGCCGAGCTTCCTCTCGACTGAAAGCCCTCCGGTCTGGGGTCTGAGCAGCTCACCGCTGCCTCGGGCCTGGCTCTTTGGTACAAGTCATGCCCCACCAGAACCCCTCACTGCCAGCCTCTGCCCCCCAGGAGGCATGTGCCCCCAGGCAGGGAGACCTCTCTCTCTCTCTCTCTCTCTCTCTCTCTCTCACACACACACACACACAGACACACACACTTGGAACCACCACATAGACGTCAAAACTGCACCCCCCAGAAAGTTCCAGAGAACCAACAGAGAGGGGCTGTGGCTGTCCCTGCCTCCTTCAGTGACACTGGGCATTTCAGAGAGAACTTTGTCTGCATTCTGGTTCCTTCTCAGGGTGGACTTGGGGCCCCTGCCTCCCTCAGAGTGGGGAAGGAGTCGATTGAGTCTGGTTCCCTTGGAGGCCCAAGAAGGAGGCGTCGGGGTGCCATGGAGCCCCGAGAGGAAGTCACGGATACAGCCTTGAGGCCAGTAGGCAGCTGAAAGTGGGGTGGGGGTCCCCTGGGTGGGAAGGGCTGTGAGAAGCATGAGGTCCAGGGGTGGGGGGGCCACTGGAAAAGACGATGGCCGCTGTATACCAGGCTCTACCTCCCGCCTCCCCGGGGGGCTCTCCTTGGTTTCAGGGGAGGAACGGGGACAGGGCTGAGCAGGCCCCCTGGCCCCCTCCCACAGCTCTAACTGCGGGCTTTGCCCATAGCGTTCAGTCCCCACACGCTTGGGGTGGCTTCGGCTGTCCTGGACGTGGCATCCACCCAATCCACAACCAGCCGGGGAGCCCATGCTGAGCCCCAGCACAACCTGAACAAACCCTGGCATGGCTCTCACTCTGCCGGGTAAACTGAGGCTCAGAGGGAGGAAGTGCCCTGTGTCTGGTGGGGAGGCAGGATCTGGACCCAAGCCCAGCCCCGCAGCACTGAGCAGGGCACCCCTCCGATCCGGGTCTGAGCAGGAATCAGGATGCGTTCGAGATGGAAAGAAGACCCAGCTTGTCAGGCTCCGGGGAGCTGGGCCACCAAGCCTGCGGCAGGTCCGGGGCAGGGGTGCGGAGGACTGGGCGGAGGGGCAGAGACAGGGGTCCGGGAAAGGCTCTTTTCCAAAGGTGGTTTGGGCAGAAGCTGTCGCCCCTCCGCTTTTCCAGGCTGCGAGGGACCCAGCACCGGGGTCTTCCCGGACTCTGTCCTTTACTTCCATGGGGCTTGGGTGGGAGCCGGCCAGCCTCATCCAGGGCAGGGCAGGGCCAAAGTGGGGGACCCTGACAAACGCCGTGGTCACTCCCTGCCCTTGCCCTCCTGTGGCTCCCCATCGCCCCGGCGGGCCTGACCAGATTGTTCACCTGATCCCCGCCATCCCGTGTTGTCTTCTGTAGGCACAGCCCCAAGGCCCGAGTACTAGTGACTGTCTCAGGGAACCCCAAACCTGCACGCCCTGACCGTGCTCACTGCGGTTTTTTCTTAAGGAAGCTTCTCCAGAACAGGGAGCTTGGGATCACTGTCTGTGTGGGTCAGCTGGCTGGAGCCCCCCCACCCCCACGCAGGCAGGTGCTTGCTGGCCAGGGGCATGGCCTCGCCCTTGGGCAGGACTGAAGGTCAAGCACCAGAGTGAGGCGGCCTCTCCTGGGGGTCTCTGTTTCCCCAGTCTGGGCTCTGAACTTCCAGGAAGGCTCTGCCAGCCAGTCCTCCCCTCTGCCTGGGGCAGCCCCGATGCTTATCCCCGTGTTACAGAAGGGAAACTGAGGCACAGTAGGTAAGTTGTCCCCTTTGAGCCAAGGTCATAGCGAGTACTGGGCTCTGCTGCCTCCCAGCACGCGGACGTGGTCCCTGTGGCACGGAGGGGCTCGGGGTGGGGTGGGGGGGCCTCCAGCCCTGCCTGTGGTCCGACAGCCCAGGCCTGGCTCAGAGACGGCCTGACCCGATGTCTCTGTGTGGTCATCCTGGGAGGGGTGGGACTGGATAGGGACGGAGCAGGGGGCAGGCACTGGGGAGAATCTGGGCTGCCCAAACTG
The DNA here is from genome assembly GCF_002288905.1 of Enhydra lutris kenyoni. Lineage (NCBI taxonomy): Eukaryota > Metazoa > Chordata > Mammalia > Carnivora > Mustelidae > Enhydra > Enhydra lutris. The sequence goes on from NW_019154097.1 coordinate 38,526,890, forward strand.
GTGGGGAGGGGGGAAGGGATGCCTCTGGCATGGGGGAGGTCGGGTCAGCCCCCTTGCCCTGCAGCACCCCCCCCAAATGCTACTCCCACCCTGGAGAATTTGCTCCTTCCAGAGAGTCTCCCTAGCCGCTGTTTCTCCGCGAGCCTGGGCGGGAGCCGGTGGGAGCAGGAGCACCAGTCGGCAGGGCACGCTGCGGGGCCCGGAGCGGCCCTCAGCCTCACTGAGCCCGCGTCCTTCCTCCAAGGGCAGCCGGGCCTCCAATGCCGCCGGGAACAGCCGCTGGACTGGAACCCAGCCCCAGGGTCCCACCGCCTGCGCCAGAACAGCGCTACAGCACCGAAGTGGGCCAGTGGGGCGGGCAGAGGAGGAAAGAGAGGCCGGGACCTGGGGCTCAGCCCGTCCCCGCTGGAGCCTGCCGAGAGGGCACAGCTCGAAGCCCCTTCCCACCACGGGAGGCCCCGTTCACTGCGTTTCTTTCGCACACCACGCACCACCCCTGCTGCCTGAGACCCGCAGACCCCCGGCCTCCCTCGAGGTGGGCTGTCCTCGGCAGAAGGACACAAAGGGCAGCACGCAGGGGTCCGGGCCAGCAGGTGGATGCAGCACCCCACCCAGGCCCCGGGGTCCCCCGCTCCCAGCCTCGGAGAGGAAGCCGCCGCCCGGGGTGGGGGGGTGGGGCGGGGGTCGGGCCCTGGGCTCTGCTGGGACAAGCCGTCAGATGCGGCCACAGGACCGGAGCGGGAGCGGACATCCACGCGGGGCTGGGGGAGCCTGGATGCGCTGTGACTGATTCCCCGGGACGGAGGCCGCCCACCGGCGCGAGAGGGACCGCTGCTGAGGGTCCCGCCGCCGTGGGGGCTGGGGGGCTCTCGTCCGCAGGAGGGGGTTAGTAACCTCACGTCTCGGACCTGGGGTGGGAAGGAAAGCTGGAGGCTTCGGTGGGCCATCCTTCAGCTCAGGCCCCCACAGTGGTCTCTGGCCATTGCTGGGGTTGGGGCACAGAAGTTGCCAAGGTCCTGGGACAAGCCAGTGGCCCCTGGGGATGGGTCAGGGCAGCGCTGGCTGCTCTCCCGCAGTCACTGAGTACTCCAGCCCCTCCGCCAGGGCTCCCGCCCCATCTCACACCCCAGGGATCGAGGACCAGACTCAAAAGGTCCACATCACAAGGCCGCCGTGAGGAAACAGGCACAGGGAGGCAGTTGCTTGCTCCCACCTCACAGGCCCCTCTGACTCAGGCCAGTGAGCTTAACCTGGACCTGAGCTGCCCCGGGCTGGGGCGGGGGTGGGGGGAGGGGGCAGCCTCGGGGGGCAGCCAGACAGTTAGGTCCTGGTCCCAGCAGACTGACAGCTGTGGCTCCCTCAGCCCCTCGTGCAGACGTCCTGCCCTCAGCACCAGCCCTGAAGGCCGTGTGATCAGGGCCCCTGGAGCTGAGCGGGACAGCCCTCTGCTCCCAGAATAGGCCGGGAGCCAGGAGCACTCCTGGAGGCCAGCCCTAGAGACCCGGGTGCACCATCAGAGAGGCCATGTCCAGGTTGTGTCCCCGACACGGGCTGGGTTGGCGCAGGAACACAGCAGACCCCTTGCCTCTGGCCCAGAGGTGTCAGGTCTTCGGTGCCCCGGATCAGGCCCATTGCTGGGAAACCCAGGGCTTGGCCCAGACCTGCAGGCAAAGGGAGGGGTGGGAGCATCCCGGGATGGCCCACGCCTGCCTTGTGCTCGTGGGAGCTGCTGCCTTCCTCAGCGTGAGGGGCACAGAGCAGTTTGGAAAGGAGAAAATGCACTCGGGGTCTGGAGGGGGAGGCACCGGCAGGGATGGAGACCTCGGGCAGGCAACAGGCCCGGAGGTGTGTTGGGGAAGGGTTGGGTGGAACTGTGGGGAGGAGCAGGAGGAAGAAGAAGCCCTGTCTGGGGTCTGGGCCTCGTGTCCTTGGTGTCACCGTGGGCCGAAGGAAGCTAAGGACAGGCCACGCCGGGGCTGGTTCACCCTTTGTGCACACAACCCTGGAAAATGAAGCCTCCCTCCAGCCGTGGTGGGGAGAGGTGTCAGGCCCACGGCAGGGACAGGTGGCGGTGGCCAGGGGATTCAGGGAAGCCAACTGGGTGGGCTGTGCCCTGTCTCCCCAGAGTGGCCCAAGGGTAAGGCACCCAGAGCCCCAGGGAGGCAGGAGTTGTCTGAGGCCTCTGCACACCTAGGCCCGGCAGACTCAGAGGCCCCCAAGGACCATCAGCCTCAAACGTGCCCTGTCGCCCAACTCTCCCCTCAGCCTGGAGCCCCACCATGGCTCTCCCTCCTTGGGCTCCTCCTGCCGGAATGCAAATTCGCGCACCTTGAGCTGCCAGCGAGTGGCACCTCTTAGAGCAAGAGCCCCAGGAGGAGTACGGCTGCCTCTTCTTCAGACCGCCCGCCCTTCCCGGCCTGGATTACAGATCCTCCAGATAACATCACAGAAGTCTTCTCTCCTGAGCAGGAGCAGCTCTCTTTGGTCATGTGTCCCTTTTTGCCCTGGCTGCCGGGAAGGTCAGCACCACAGTCAGGACAGGCTCTGCTTGCGTGCCCGCCCGCTCGTGCTCTCCGGGGCTGGCTTTGCTGCTCTGCTGCCTGCCTTCGAGATACCTGCGACCTGGCAAACCTCCTCAGACCCCGCAGGGAAGAGGCGCGTTCGGAGGCACTTGCTATAAGCACTGAGCAAGGCAACGAGACTAACGTCCAAAAGGGGCTCGAGCTCACGAGGCAGCCGACCTGGGTCCAGGGCCAGGAGGGAGAAGGGGTGAAGGGGAAGGTTCTGCGGGGTTGCTCAGGTGCCTTGCTGGATATCAAGGGGCCATCACTGTGGAGGCTAGAACGTGGTGGGGCTGGCACGGGACACTGGACAGGGGATGGGGCTCCGGGAAGAGGCCACGTGGGAAAACCCAGACCAGGGTCCTTCTCCAAATCAGCAGCATCTGGGGGATGGGGGGGACTGACCCCCTGCACCTCCCCTCTCTGCAGCCCTCTGTGTCCCAGCCCACACGTCCCGCTCTGGGGTGCACCCAGTTGTCCCTTTAAGGCGCTGGGGGCTGCTGCTGGCACAGCGCACCCTGGGCCAGCGCAGAGACGGGCACGCTCCTGATCCTTCTGGAAGGCTGGCTTGCAGAGGAGACAAAATGTTCTTGCTCAGCTCAGTAAACAAGCCTGAAGTGCTTTGAAAGCGACTGCGGCTGCCGATACAAAGGACTGAAATGAAGGCTCGCGTTGCAAAAGGGGGCCCAGCTGCAGGGAGGAGCGGGCGCGGGAGGGCATCCCGGCCGCTCGCCACCCCAGCTCCCGGTGGGTCACCTCGAAGGTCACCGTGTGCGTGCCTGGGCTCCCCGCCATGGCCTGAGCGTGCAGATGTGGTTCTGTATGCGAGCTGGTCAGGACGCATGGGGACCCGCATCCCCAGGCTGGGAGCCCGGGAGCCCATCCTCCCCCACGGGGTGCCCCGTGTCTGCACGTGAAGTGGGGGCGGGTGTGTTTGCACACACACGGACTGCATGCACGTGGGGACACGCAGCTCCCCGGCTCCCCCCAGCACTTCCCGGGAACCCAGCTGGAGGAGACCCAGGTTAGCACCACCCTCAGAAGGGAGCAGGGAGCCCCACTCCCCAAGGAGCTCATTAAAGGCCTGGGAGCAAGGAGACCTGGCGTCTGCAGGACGAGGCGCGTCAGGTGAGAAGACATGCTTGGGGCCCAGCCAGGAGGGTTTCACACAGTAACCACGGCGCAGAGGGCAGAGGCGATCCTACACTCACCCCCGACCCGGCACGAGGGGAGAGGCAGACGCCAAAGCCTGGCCTTCCTGGCAAAGACCAGCCTCTAGTACCAGGTCAGCTACGCCCAGCTCAGCTGACCCAGGGCAAGTGGTCAAGGATTCAGGCTCACTTGCCTCGTCTGTAAAATGGGCAGAATCCCACCTTCCTCCCAGGGCCTCGTGAGGTTTTAGAGGAGAGGCGCTTCGGCTGGACAAGGTGCTGGACAAGGTGTCTGCAACACGGCTCCCAGCAGCCACCTCAGTGCCACAGCCGGACGGAGTGTGCCCAGGTCCCGGCCCCACTGCTCGAGCGTGCTAGGACACGGAGCCTGGAGAGGATGTCACGCCCCTCCCCATAATCAGCACTTCCCCACCGTCGCTCCCCAACACGCAGAAGCCACCAGACCTGGCAGTCTGCCCCACTCGGGGCTGGGCGCCGGAGGGACGACACACTCCCCAGGCCAGCTCACTCTGCTGGTGGCATGGGCACAAGCCAGAGCCCGGGCAGTGGGAGGGGCCAAGCGGTGGGAGGGCCTTGGGGCCACAGCAGGGCAGCAGCCTGGCCTGGGGGCAGGGGAGGGGGGCGTAGGGCAGCAAAAGCTCCAGGGAAGAGATAATGCATGAAGCCTGCAGGAAGGGGGGCAGGGTGAGAGCGGACAGACCAGGAGAACTCGCCAGACCGCACCAGGCACATAGTAGATGCTCAGTTAATGCGTGATGCGTCTGCCACTGAGCCCTGGGAAGCTGGAGAAAACTGAAACCCAACGGGATGTCCCTCTAAGGTCACAACATCCCCAGTTTGCCTCGCCCCAGGGCTGTGCCCCTCCCGAGGCACAGGGAAGCCCACTCTGTCCTCTGTTTTGTTTGCAAGCCAAGGCCCTGAATTCCTGCCCAAACCCCGCGGGGCGGCCCCAGGGAGACAGAGGGGCGTCTTCCTCGCCTGGCTGAGGCAGGAGACGTCCCAGCCAGGAGGCCCATTTAGGAAATGGGTGGCGGGGAGCTGCGGGGGCGGGAGGGGCTCCTGTTGCCAGCCAATGCCAGGGCTGCCAAGCCGTCCACCCCTTGGACTCCTGGCAGCTGCTGGGGGGAGCTCCCCAGCAGGGCCCAGCCTCCGGGTACCTGCGAGCCAAAACCACTCAGAAACCACAGGCCAAATGAATCCACTTTCTCAAGTGCCCAGGGAGTGAGGGAGACATGCGGTTTCGGTGCCAGCGCCCTGGCCCAGGAAGCATGAGATGGCGCCACCGTTGGGGGGCAGGGCGCGGGTCACGTGCCCTGAGCTGCCCCCACCTCCAGGGGCCTCAGTCCCCCCCCACTGACTGTGGGCGCTGGGACGTGTGTTCAGGACACCCTCTTGTCTGCCCAGTGTTGGTCCTGGCCCCGAGAAGTCTGCCGGTGCCTGCCGCGCCCTCCCCAATCCCAGGAGAGTGACGAGGGCACCCGGCATGTCCCAGGCCGGGAGGAACAGCGTGAGGACGGGGTGACGTGGCCAAGCCATCGAGACAATCTCACGGGGACCATCTCTCAGCCACAGCAGTGTTCCTCCCACAGTCTGGGGCTCCCTCCTAGGGGCCGGGCTTTGTCTCCCCTCCCTAGGCCCCAGTGTCCACAGGGCACCTGCTGTCCCTGCACCCTGGGCAGGGCACCCTGGGAAGGGGAGCAGCCTCGGGGCCCGGCCGGGCATGCACTGCCTCACACCACCGTCAGCTAGGAACGGGGTGCCAGGACCACATCAGTGAAGCTGTGGATGTCCGCCTGACAGGTCCGGGGCACACAGCAGCTGGAGGGGCAGGCCTGGAGCCCAGGGTCTGCCTCTGTCCCCAAGGGCCGAATTGCTAAGTCACAAAGGCTTGGCCACTAAACCCCACCTTGGGAAGGGAAGAAGGGAGGAAGGGGAGAAACAGCTCCCCACACACCCAGCACCAAGAAGCAGGGAGGGGGCGGGGGGTTAGGCCAGAAACCAAGTAAGGGTGTCACGGGAGAGCGCAGGGCTCCAGTCTGTCCTGGGGCAGGCAGGATGGGGGCAGCTGCCGCCCACAGAAGGTGGTGACTGGGCAGGAGGCAGGGCCTCCCCTCCCTGTCTGTGAAGGAGGAAGTCCGGGAAAATTCGGGGGAGGGTGCAGGGGGAGGATGGCGCAGGTTGGAAAGATGGGGAGGTAGGAGGATTCGGGGTGGGGGAGGGTGCTGGCTACAGTAGCCCTAGCCCAGCACCACTGGCTGGATGACCCTGAGCCCCTCAGCCCGTCCCTGGGCTTCCATCCCCATCACGAAAGGAGAGGGCCTGCTGGACTAGGGTCCTTCTCACCAGGGTCAGTGCAGGGGAAGCTCAGCAGGAGGGGCCCCCCAGCTCATCAGTCCATCGGGGAGTGGGAGGAGGTGGCCCAGGCCCTGTGCCAGCTTCTGGCATCCGTGCGACCCCAGCAAACACCAGTCCTGCCTCAGAAGGCCCCCAGGTGGCCTCGCCTGCCATCCCCACCCTGCTGCGCAGACCGCCATGGTCCTCGGGAGGAAGGGTGCTGGGGCTGAGGGGTCCCCTTGGGACTGGCACCCAGAACATAGGACTCTGGCACACCTTGCCATACCCGACAAAGTCCTGGCCTTACAGGGAACAGGGCCGGCTGCAGCTGGACCCAGGGGGCCTGGTGGGGCCTCCAAGGCCGAGCCTGTGAAAACTCACGGGGGCACTTGGATCCCTGAGCGAATTCTCTAAGTGAAGCCCCTGGGAGCTGCTGCGGAGAGAGGCGGAAATGAGCTGAGAGGGGATGGGGAGAAGGGAGGAGTGCGGAACGGCCCTCTGGGGACTCGGGGGCATCTATGCCTCGGAGCGGAGCGGCCTGCCGAGAGGGGAAATCCAGGCCAGAAAGGAAAGTGGAAAGAAAGCTGACACTCGGAAGGGGCAGAAGGCTTCCCTAGCCCCTCTCCCTCCACAGGCCTTCGGGGAGGGCCGAGAGGAGGGGGTCGTGACCTCTGGAACAGGAGGGGTCGTGGGCGGCCGTGGGCGGCCGTGGGCGGCGGGGCCGTGCTGCTTAGAGCTTCTGCCTCCGTCTCTGCTGTGATGGAGATGCCAATTCACCTGCCCCCGAGTTCTCGGGGCCTCTGTACCCCCCGAGCCCTTTTCCCAGGGAGGCTGCCGACACATCATAGACCTGGTATTCCAGGAGCAGCTTCTAGAAGCTCAGGAGCACCCCGGTGCCTTCCCACTCCCCCCAGCGGAGCACAGATCTTCACCCTCAGGGAGGCAGGGGCCTTGAAGTCTGGGGGCCCCCATGTGACAGAGCCACCAAGTCAGCCTGCCCCTGCCACTCGAAGCTGGCGAGCTCTTCAACACTGGGCGTGCCTCAGTGGGTTCAGTGGATGCTTACAAGCCTAGAGCCCCGCCTCTGCATCCCCCACCTGCCGTCCAGCGCACACCGGCTGGCAGCCTCACCTTCCCAAAACATGGGTGCTAGCCCACCCCACGCTTGCTAAACGACACTCCTCAGCCGCCTGTCACGCCCGCATGGATGCTCTCACCGCTGGCAAGCTTCATCTCCCTCTCCCAGCACAGCTCCCCTGCCCGACGTCACACCTCCTCCTCCTGGGCCCTCTTCCCAGGGACCCCAAGGAGGGGCAGCTCCAGGACTCACCTCCGGGTCTGCCCCACTCCCCTGGCCATAGAGGTTCTGCACCCCGTCCCCTCCCTCCATGCCCTGTGCACAAGCCGGCAGAAGAGCTAACTCATACTAGAGTGGAAAGGGCTGAAACTGGATTGCTGAGCAAGTTTCCTCTGGAAACACATCACTATTGATTAGGAAGTCGCCCTTCAGCCAAAGGCATTCAGTCTCCGAGCAGAGAAGGACCCCGGCCCCTGAGCTGGGGCGCTGTCTAGTCCACCACGACCCCTGCAGCTCTGTCGGCTCCCCTCCTTCTTCAAGGCCCACAGTGGGACAGTGACTTGACCGGCCTCTACTCGAGTTGGCGGCCAGGCTGGGTCAGGACCCCAGGGGCGCGGCCTGCACCCAACCCAGCTGGAAGCAGGAGGCCTCTGACCCCCCGAAGGGTCCCCTGGCCGTGGGACTCCAGGATCAGAGCAGGTCCCACGGGAGCGGCCTGGGGGAGGGTGGATCCGTGGCCCCAGTCACCAGCCAGGCAGGGAGGCCACAGGCCTCCAGATTCCAGGCTAATTGGTGTCTGGTCGAGCTCGCTCCCCCACAGCAGGCCTGGTTTCCCACTCCGTGCTTTGACACCACCCCCGGAACACCCCCCAAACTCCAAACTGACCCAGCTCTGCCCTGCCCGGGCCACCCCAGGAAGCCTGACCCCGGCCCTCTCCGAGCCCAGAGGCACCACGGTGGCGGGGGCCACAGGCCTGGAAAGAACGTCTGACCGACCGGGCCGAGCACCGCGGGGGACCGAGCCCGAGACAGACACAGGCTGCGGAGGGCCAGGAGATTAGAGCCGGCCGCGTAAACAGTGAGAGGGACGGCGTCCGCTCTGATCTGGAGGCCCGGGATGAGGAAACTGAGCTCTGGCAGAGAACGGCCCCGCAGGAATTGCCCAACGGGTCTGTTGCAACGGGCTTGGATTCCAGGGCCAGACCTCCCAGCCTCCCTGCCTCCCAGCTGAGCATCCAAGGTTTGGGGACAACAGTTGCCAAGCAGGGGGGAAAGGTCAGGTGTCCCTGGGCCCCCACCCCTGTCATCTATGGACCGGACATGTCAGGGCAGGAATGGGACCTTGAGGGCAAGGGTGACTCAGAACTGACACTTCCCCTCCTGGCACAGTCCTGGGATGTCCCCTGGGAAGCAGGGAAGAGGCCCGGCATTGCCCCCACGGGTCCTGCCCTATCGGGGCTCCCCGACCTTGTCTGCACAGTGCCAGCCCTGAGGAGCAGACTGCTCACCAGCAGGAGGGCCCTTCCCCTGCCCACAGATGTGGCTCGGGCCTTGGGAGGCCCCTTGAGCTCAGAGGGGTCCACCCAGGTGGCTGGGCCGCGCCCTTCCTGTCACACACAGGCTGCAAGGCCACTGTGGACCTGCCAAGGCTTTCTTCTCCCCGGACAAAGGCAAGGCAAGCCCATCAGGCCCCAAATCTCCCCTTTGCTCTGCAGACACTCATTTCTTTTCAGTCCAGCAGACACTGACGGCTCTCGCACGTGTGGACGGGTGGGACGCTCCCTCCCTCCTGCCCCGCCCCACGCCGCCACCCCCTCCACAGGTGAGGCCAGGACCACACCCGGAGCTGGAGCCGTGGGGTTTCCTTCTTGTTGCTGAGCGGACAGCGAGCCCTGCAGCGGCAGACGTCCCCCGGTGGGGCCTCAGGGGCAGGTCAACCTCCTGCAGCCTGTGCCTCCGGGGGCCTCTGTCCCCCTTCCGAAGTGACGGTCCTGGATGGAATCAGGAGCACTGTTTACAGAGCTGTGGCTGCCTCCCCATGGTCTTCAGGGTAAGGGTCCCCCCTCCGTTCTGCATTCATTTCCCTGGTGAGACGCCTACCATCCTGGGGCTCAGCCTCCCACCCCAGGGACACAGTGGGCCTGGCACCCCAGCTCGAGCACATGGCCCACCAGTCCGGTGTCCCGAATACCCTTCCAGAGGCTCAGTCTCGTCTGCACAGCAGGAGGGGTGCCGTGCCTACCTCTAGGGCCCGCTAGGAAGACACGTGCTTGGGACCTGTGCTTGGCCCACGGCAAGCCAGCCCCTCCTCTTTATCAGGGGCTCCCTCCTTCCCACGTCCTGGGACAACCAGCTCCGCCTTCTGCCGGTCCTCTGCAGGCTGCCTGGTCCGCTGCCCGCCTCCCTGCCGGGGGTTTGCCGTGCTCACACTGGGGCACTGTCCCAGGCTCCCACCCGCCCGCTGGATGGGCACCTCTGTGACACGCCAGTCTCTGCCCACCTCCCCCTGCACCCCGCCGACTCCATCCTCCTCGCCGGCACAGAACCGCAGGCAGGAAGCAGAACCTTCAGGAAGGCTCAGGAGACCCGCCATGGCCGAGAGCCCCACGGTCCAGCGATGGCCGTGCTCAGGGCGTGTCCAGGCGCGTCCAGTCGGCCTGTCCACTGCAGGACCCATGTCACCTGCCCAAAGCAGTCGCCTAGTTAAAAGTTTTATTGATTGAACACAATTGAGTGTAAGTAGTAAAAGTTCTCCCAATACAACCCACTTTTTCATAATGGGTAATCTCAGACACTCGAGTTTGTGTGTTAAAGGAGCTTTAGGACAATTTAATAGCTCATAAAATTTTATAGTCCCAGTTGAAATCAGAGTGATAACTCTGGCCTGCACAGCCATCGTTCGCTAAACGTCCCTCATCTATTTTTTTTTCCCTCTGTTTATTGGAAAGTTAACATCTGCTCTGCTACAGGGATTGGGGGTGGAGGATGGGAAAACAATGATCTATTTTTCCAGAAGAAAGGTAAGACATTCGGGCTCTCCTGGCAACATTCTCTTCTCCAAACCCACGGTTTTCCTGTAGGTTGGAAGGAGGTCTCGTAACCGGCTGACCCACAGGTGGCCAACAGCCACAAGCACTGGGGGCCCCGCGGGGACCGCTAATCTGGGTGGACCCAGGCCACCACCTCAGCCTGGGGTTGGTGGGAACCTGGAGGTGCCCATTGACAAGGCACAGCCTGGTCCTTTACAAAGCGCCCACTGTGTGCACAGCCCGGGACGGAGGGGGCGCGCGAAGTGCACGGACCCGCACCAGCACCGGCCCAGCACGGTGGGGGTCGCCCGCCGGCCACAGAGAGGAGTGATGTCGCCATGCAGTTCCCGCGTGGGGAGCCTCAGACACGTCGCGGGATGCGAAAGGAGGCGGACGTGGTGTCGGATTCCCCTTACAGGAAATGTCTGGAACTGGTAACTCTTCAGAGGCAGGAAGCTCACTGGGGGTCGCTGGGGCTCGGGGAGCTGGAGGGGGCTCCCTGTGGGGCAGGGCACACGTTTTGGGACTAGATCCGAGGAGGCAGGGGACGCCAGCCACGCTTTCAGGTGGTTCCTTTTACGGTGCGAGAATTTCATCTCAATGAAACGAATGTCTTTTTGAAAGAAGGAGATTCAGCCGGGCAACATGACACGCGGGACACCCACGGGGGACAGACCCCAGACACCGTGCCTCCCTTACCCCTCCAGCCTGGCCGAGGTCGTACCCTGGAAGCTCTGTGGCCAGTCGGAGGGGCCAGGACGGGCAGGTGGGAGCGAGGGGCGCAGGCTGGCTGCTCCGGGAAGTTCGATCGCCAAGGTTGGGCCCTGGCACCGTGGGAAGGGAGCTCACTTATGGGAGCAGCAACTCGAAGACCCGGGTCAGCACAGAGGATGCTCTCAGGCACACCGAGGGGGCCCCGGGGGTGAGAGGACTTGCTCAGCTGGGAGAACCACAGGGGCCACCACCAGCTGCCACGGAGGAGGCCCCAGCCACACGTGGCCTCCTGTGAGACGGGTCAGTGGGAGAGGACCCACTGCTCCCTGGACAGCCTCCTGGGCTTTTGCCCACTAGGGAAAGGGACAAAATGAGGCCACAGGACTTTTGTCTCCTGTCACACGGGGGCCCGTGCGCTCGGTGAGGCAAGGCTGTCGCACAGACCCCAGATGCCAAAGACCTAAGCGGCGCGTAGCCGGGCTCGTTGCAGTGGGATGGGCCCCCCTGCCTCACGGGATTCAGGGGCTCGGGGAGGCCACACCACCACCCACACCCCAGGTCTGGCCGGACCGGGGCAGCCATCCAGAATTCGAAACCTTGCTCAACCGGCAAGAAACGCGTCTGACTAAGGAATCAGCTCACCCCAACCCCGTGAGACGCAGGCAGGTCTCAGGGAAGCGTGAACGGGGCCGCCCCACTACTCAGAATAATCCCACACGAGCAGGAGGGTCCTTTTCAGAGCACGTGGCTTTTCTTGGGGTGGGCTTGCTGTTTTCTCTGCAGGGCTGTTTCCCGTCCCCCCAGGCCGCCTGCGCCCCTGAGGAGGGTCCACGTCACAAGCCTGCGTGGAGCCCTTGCGCGTGGCTGTAACCGTTCGGGGCCCTGTTTGCCACTCTGTCCGGCCCCCCTACCCCCCAGCCTCTGCTGCCTCATCTGTCCAGAGCGGATGTCTGCCACTCCCTGTCCCATCTCCTCCTCCTCCTCCTCCTCCTCGAGGCCTTCCCGACCCCCCAGTCACCGAGGCAGCCCCCGGTGGCCTTCCCTCGCAGCCCGTGGCCGTATTCAAGTCATTCTGCTCCGCGATCTCATCTGTGGTGCTTTTCTGCCTCGGCCTCCGTGGGGCCTTACATGGTCCCGGCCCGACCTCCGGGACACCGAGCCCCAGAGGCAGGGAAATATTTGTGGAGCGGTGCCTGAGGGTTGAAACGGGGAATCTGTGATCAGGACACCTGAGCTTGTGGGCAAGCCCTGCGGCTGACTTGCGTGGTGACCGTGGGCCACTGACGTGGTCGTGCCCGTCCGCGGAACAGAGAGCACGTCCCGGAGACCGCAGGCCGGCCTCTCCCTGCCACCTGCCCGGCCGGCTCCCGTGCTCTCGGAGAGGCTCGGATGTGTGGGCACGAGGGCATCGTGGCCGCCGAATAATCGGATTGTGGGTGGACGACCAGCAGGAAGGGGAAGACAATCAAATATCCGAGAGGAAGCCATCCTCAAGCGGCCGTATCCAGTTCCTTCCCGCATTCGTGCTCTCCAAGTGGCGGGAAGACAACGGTGACTCACGGCCACGGCGCCCTGGCCACGGGGCCGCCTGGTCTCAGCCCCAGACTGCCGCGTGGGAGGCCGCCCCCTCCCAGCCCTTCCCAGACTCGCCGGCCCCCCGGGCTCAGCCGTCTCCCATCATGCTGCGGCGTCACACGACTGCTCATGTCCGAGTCTGCTTACCACAGATGCAAGATGAAAAATGAGCCAATAACTCAGTAAATCCAAGGCGCTCGGCGCGAAACGCAATAACGGAGGAAGACAGCGCCAGCCAGACTGATTTAGCGGCGTCGCAGCCAAGAAGCTGCCCTCTCGGGCCCCGGGTGACGTTGAGAGGGCACAGAGCGGTCTCAGCTCGCCAGGCGGAGAGGGTCACAGCCTGGACGGGGGCAGGTGCCCAGCACCCCACTCCTGCTCAGACTCGCGGGCGGGACCCATGAGGGGCCCCGGGCCGCTGACTCTGCTCCTGGTGCTCTAGCTCCCAGGGCTGCAAGACGGGGCAGCCCGCTGGCGCTACGCTGGGCCCCGGAGAGCACACACGGCTGGAAAGTTCTAGAACAGGGTGAGGACCCGAGAACGTGCCCACCCCCGTCTGTGCTGGGGGTGGCACGATCTCGCTCACCCGGAATGACTACTTCCCGAGGGAGAAGGGTGATGAAGGCACTTCAAAGACAGCACGTGTATCATCCAAGTCGCCGGGCCTTCGCACACTGCCTGCCCCCCCACTCCTGGACAGGGTCGGGGGTCGGCTTGACCTCAGCTCCAGATCATTTAACCTCCAGACTCAGAGCTCCGCTGGCTCTCAGCCCTAGCTGAACCTCCTAGAGAGGGTTCTAGACGTTCTCGCCCAGGCCCAAAGATGAGTTCACTGTGGGGCCAGTGGGCCAAGGACAGCCAGAGCCCGTGACCCTTGCGTTCCTCCGGACACCCAGCAAGCGGGCCCCCTGCCTGTGTGTGCTCCTGAGGGGCCCGGGAGTCTCCAAACCCCCTGAATGGGCCAGTATAGTCCAAAGCCACACGGCCACTTGCATGAAGGTCACTGCCCAGATGGGCCACACAGATGCCCACGCGTGTTCCAGGAAGTCTCATTGGAACATGGGAGCCAACAGGCCGCCCCCCGGGCCTCCTGCCTCCCACGGGAGTCCGTCAGACGGGCAACAACGCGGCCAAGGAAGGCCGCATCCGCACCGGGGCCCGGCAGTGAGGCCAAGAAGGGTCTGGAAGGCTCTGAGCCTCCCAGGAACGCGCCCCAGGGCCACCCGAGCGAGCGAACCCCTGCCCAGGAGAGAGCTCCCAGTGCCGAGCGCCCCGGCCGCAGCCTGCCCCGCGGAGGAGAAGGGGAAGGTCGGGAACGCTGGCCCTCTCTATTTTTTTTTTTTTTAAGATTTTTATTTATTTATTTGACGGACAGAGATCACAGTAGGCAGAGAGGCAGGCAGAGAGAGAGGAGGAAGCCGGCTCCCTACTGAGCAAGGAGCCCGATGCGGGGCTCGATCCCAGGACCCTGGGATCATGACCTGAGCCGAAGGCAGAGGCTTAACCCACTGAGCCACCCAGGCGCCCCTGGCCCTCTCTATTTATTGGCCGTTTGAGGTATTTTGTTCATTGTGGATATTTCACGTTAACGGTGATGTTTAAAAATATCGCGGGAAAGCATTATTTCTCTAGACTGAGGCGTTTCCTGGAGCCTGGCTCTCCTCACCCGGGTCCACCCCACAGCTCCCGCGCTCTGTCGCCTGGGGCCCCCCGCCCGCTCTCTGGGCCTCTGGACCCCTCGCGCTGTGACCCGCCAGGCCCCCCGGCAGGCGAAGGCTTCCTCCGGTCGGGCTCCTCGTGTCCCCCAGAGTACGTCACGGCGGTTAAGAGCTTCCCGTCCGATGGCACATTTTGGAGACTCGGGAAATGCTCCTTGGCATCGTCGAATGACCCCGCGGGGGCAGCGAGCAGCGAGCAGGGCCCCTCCGTGCTACCGACCCCGCCACCCTCCCCTCCGGAGTGCCCCGCCTGAGTCTCCCACCAGGCGCTCTGGTCCGGGACAGACTGTCCTTCCCAAACCACAGATCCCAGAGCGTCTTCTGCGCGGCCTTCCCGGGAAAGTGCCCACCTGCGCACTAATGTGTGGAGCTTTCCCTTCGGGGAAGGCGCGTCCCAGACACAGCCCACCGCCGCGTCAGCAGTCCACGCCGTGCCCAGCGCCGCCCAGAATCCGGGAACTGGGGAAGACATCCGGCAGCCCCTACTGGGGACAGGGCAGGGCACTCCGGGATCGACATGCATGTTATTTTGTTATCCATCATTTTCTCTTAATGCGTCCTTATGTTGCAGTGAAAGCACGCTACTGATTTTTTTTCTGAAATTCTACATGAACAAGTTCTACTTCCCATGGTTTTCCTCTCAGACCATCAGTTCTCAGTCAGTTCGGGATCCAGACTGCCCCCACCGTAGCCCCTAGGAACTTGGGAGCACGCTGGAGCCCAGGCCAGGATGCTGGCATACTGGGTCTGGGCAGGGTCGGGCAGGGGGGCAGAGGGGTTGCTCCCCTGCACAGCCACCCTAGGGACGGCCGCCAAAACCGCCAAAACCAAGCAGGCAGGTGGCCCCGGCCCTGCTGGCCTCCAGTTCCTCATCGGTACAAGACAATGTTCCTGATGCCCCTAGAGCCAGGCGCATGGACCCTGGGAGGCAGCTGCTGTCACTCCACATCGTGGCCTCCGGACCCCCCAAGAGTGCATCTGTCTGGTGGCCTCAGCCCTTGCACGGCCTAGGTGCTGAACGCGTACACAGTAGGTGCTCATCTAGTGTGTGCTGCCATAATGTGAGCCTTCCTACAGCCCAGAGGGAGGGGAGAGGCTCCCATGGCTCAAGGGGACTGGGGGGACTCCCCATTTCCTTTGGGGCAAAGTAGCACAGTGACAGGTGGTCAAGGAGGTTTTGTCTAGCAGATGCCCCCCCCCCACCGCCATGTGAGCAGCCTCATGCTCTGAGGGCCCTTCCAAAGGCTTGGGATTCCCAGGGAGGGAGGGAGGGAGACCCATGCGGCCTCACACTCGCTACTCCCACCCACAGGCAATTCGGTGGTGAGGGGGGATGGAGAGACACTGGTCCTGCATGGGGCTCGAGCTGGGCTGGGGGCAGGCGGGGGTGGCGGGCTGGCAGGAAATGAGGGACGGACACCTCCCCAAGCCTCCCTAGAATCCCAATTACAGTTATGGAGGAGCAAATGGGAGGCCCCCACCTCGGGAGACAGCCCCCAAGGCTTAATTAGCGCATTATCTCCCAGCCCGTCCCGCGGAATGGGAAAGCAAGCTCCGTCCTCCACCCCCTCCCCCGCACAGCGTCTTTCGGGGGCTGGTTTGTCTGGGCATCTGGTGAAAGTCCTGGGCAGGCCGGGGAGGACGGGAAGCTGGGCCAGGGGTGGGATCCCCCACGCGGACAGACCACCCGCCGAGAGCCCAGAGATCGGCAGGGCCAGGAGGTCCGGGTCTATTTCCCTGTTGTCACTGCTTCCTGAGCGGTGTGTCCAGCCCAGACCCGTCCCAGGCTGCCCACTGCGTCTGCTGAAAAGGAAAAGAATCCTTTTCCGTATTCCGTCCTGGGACCACGTACCTGCAGTAAAGCCCACCCTTTCTCGTGTCCAGATCTGAGCGTCTTGACACACGCGTGTAGTCACGTAACCCACTGCGGGCCCCGGCACCCCCGTCCCAGCCTCAGACGGCGTCCGCAACACTTTCTGGGCCGATGGTTTGGCCCTGGCCGTGGACCCAGGCGGCCTGTGGCCTTCGGAGCGGACTTGTCCGTGGAGCTGCAGCCTTTCTGCGGCCGAGCTGTATCCCACGCAGGCACGGGCCCGGGCAGCCTGTCCACCTCCCCGTGGGAGGACATCCGGGCAGCCTGTCCACCTCCCCGTGGAAGGACATCGGGCAGCCTGTCCACCTCCCCGTGGAAGGACATCGGGGCAGCCTGTCCACCTCCCCGTGGAAGGACATCGGGGCTGCTTCTGGTTGTCCACTCAGCCGCGCTCCAGAAAACCGTTTCCCAGCCTGGAACAGAGCCCCCTCCACACGGGTGGCTGGGTGCAGACATCCGGGCAACCGTGAGATGTGCCGGGGGGCAGTGGGGCTTGGGGACCCCCGTCATCGGACACCCTCCCCAGGACACCCCACACGGGGCAGGTCGCCACAGACCACTGCCGACCACCTGGAGTCACGGGCCTTTTCTAACCCTGGGGTCCAGGGGAGTCTGCGGGCACCAGCTCAGCCGCACCCTGTCCCCGGGCCCTCCCCCGGCTCTTCCAGACGTGCCCAGGGTTAAACTGAGCACCAGCGAGAGGGACGCAGGAGTCTCGGTGTTGCCGTTTCCCAGCCCTGCTGGCCATGCGGTGCTGTCCCTTTGTTCCCGACGGAGGGCCGCTGGGTGGCCGGGCTCGCTGCCCCCTTGCGTCCCTGCCGCCTGCCAGCAAGGAGATCACTCAGGCGCTGATATGATCGCCGCGGGACAGGCGGAAATTGGAGTGTCCCCGGTGCTTGATCGCGCCCGCACCAGCCGCGGCCGCAGGGACATTAGAGGCCCGCGTAATGGCCCACAGTCAGCTCCCCTCGCAGCCCCACCATGACCTTGGGCGGCTCGGAGCCCGCTGCTGTTTTAATGAAAAATCAGGAGTTAGGGAATGGCTATGGCTTAGAGGGGACAGGGAGGGGGAGGGCTCTGTGTGGCTGCCCTCAATCCATCTGTCCTCGCCGGCCGCTGGCCATCGGCCACACTGGGCCCTCGTGGGGGCTGAGGACCCCAAAGAGACAAAGACAGCCCCACCCCGTGGAACGCTGGGACTAACCTGTGAGCTGGGGAGAGGCTGGGGAGGGATACAGGGACAGTTGTGGCAGGGGTGAGGAGCTGCCCCGCCAGGACAAAAGGACACTCCGTCCAGGCTGGGCTGAAGTTCCCGCTCCACTCACCGGCCTCGGTTTCCCCGTCTCAAATAGCTTGGCCCCCTCCAGCGCTCCAGTGAGAACTGACAGCTGTGGCGAGCATCTACACCGTGTCCCCGCTGTCTCCACAGCACAGAACGGTCCTGGGTTGCCGTTCGCCCTATTTTCAGACGAGGAAACAGAACTAACTGCCCAAGGTCACGCAGCAAAGGGAGAGCAAGCCGCTGGGGTGCAGAGCTCTCTGCCAAGGCGGGTGTCCAGGGTGCTGCCCCCTCACCTCCCATCCCCCAGCCATGCCAGTTCCCCTGGGCCGATGGCTCTCTGCGGCCACCTCCAGGCCTAGGGAGAACTCAAAGTCAGGGGAAGGGCTGAAGTGTCTCTCCTGGGGAGCCTCCCAGCCCTCCTTCCCCCCCCAGGGGCCTGGCAGGAAGGCCCACCAGGCAGCCACCCCCTTAAAACACACACATGGCGAGCGACCCCAGGCTGACCCTGGAACAGCCGCCAGAGCTGATGGAGTTGGGGAGGGGAGGCTTTGCTGTCAGGGGCCCCTCTCTCTGGCTGGGCTGGGGTGGGCAGAGCCTTCCCGCACCTCCCTCCCATCCCCAGAAGTGCAGACATCATCCCGGAACAGAGTCGGGAAATGAGGCCCTGGACTCGGGTCGGGGAGGGTCTCAGATCAGATGTCCCCACCAGACCCAGGATGCCGGCGTCCCTGGGCAGGGTCCCCAACCCCCAGACAGAGCCTCTCTCCGTTGAGTCCTCCTTCCCACTACAGCCCAGGGCTTGCCCACAGACAACCAGGCCACCTGCCTGTAGGAAGTTTACTGGAAACCTTGGCCTTGGCCCTCTCTTGCTGCCTCTTCCTTCTCTCTCCTCCTTGGCCTCTCCTGGGGTTCCGGAAGGCGGACGCCTAATTAGCTTCAGTCACTCCGAGCAGGATGAGAAGGACCCTATCCTGGGGGCCCATGACTCCCTCAAAACCCCAGGCCAGCTGCCTGCTCTGAGAGAGGTACATCTGAGTGGATTCCTTGGGGACATCAGCCCTGCTCTGAGGTCAGAGAGAGAAAAACGCTCTGTGATGACGGCTAACAGGTACATGGCCCTCCCCCGGGGCTGGCCCAGGACCTCATGTCTGTTCACACTCTAAAGCCCACAGCAGGGGCGCGTGGGGGCTCAGTCAGTGAAGCGTCTGTCTTTGGCTCAGGTCATGATCCCAGAGTCCTGGGATCGAGTCCCACATCGGGCTCCTCGATGAGCGGGGAACCCGCTTCTCCCTCTCCCTCTGCCTTCTGCTCTCCCTGCTTGGGCTCTCTCTCTCTGCCAAATAAATGAATAAAATATTTAAAAAATAAAAATAAAACCGACAGCAACCCCAGAAGACCGAGGACAGCCTGATCCCCATTTTTCCAATCGGAGCACAGAGGGATAGAATGACGTTCCCAAGCTCACACAGCTCCCGGGGGTGGGGCCAGGATGGAAACCCAGATGCTGAGTTCCAGACCCCATGCCCTTCACCGTCCCCCAGACCGGGACGCTGAATACCACCCTCCCACTGCCTCGTCCTTCTCTACATCCCACGTCTTTTCAGAAAGTCATGGAACTCTGGTTCCATTTCCCTAACGTGACCTCTTGGGAGCATTCCTGGCTTAGCACCATTCACATCCCAATCCTGCCCCGGCCTCAGGGCCCCGCCCCCAATACCACGTGGGCTCTCACTGCCGCAGGAAGCCTTGGATGGTCCAACCACCACCCCGAGACGGCGCCCCTGGAACCACTGCCTTCGCTTCTCGTTCTTGCTCCTGGCGCACAACCCAGCAGGCTGCGTGGAGTAGGGGTTCAGAAGTGCTGTCTCCCTCCCGAAAACTGGAGTCATGGAGAGACTCTACCCCATAGCAGAGCCGGAGACCAGGCGCCCACGGGTCCTCAGGGGCCCAAGGGGGGCCGGGGAGACGTCCCTCGTGAGTGCTCCCGTGGTCCAGCTGAGCCGACCACTCCGTCTGCGTCTCCCCACGTAGCCTGTACGAGCCTTGTGGCCCCGCTGAGTCACATGATCCCTGCTCACAGGTTAGGAAGTTGAGGCCACATCAGCCGGAGTTTGAACCTGGCCCTTGACACCACCGGCACTAACGCCGCGATCCTGGCACGAGGTAGGTGTCCACGGTACGAGACCACAGAAACCCCCCACAGACGGCTCCTCCAATAAACACAGCCCACAGGCGCCCGAGCAGCCAAGCCCAAGGCCAGCCAGCAAGGGCACCAACCACCTGGCCCTAGCACGGCCGTGGTTCAAAGCCCTGCGGGGTTTTTAATCAGCTCCCACGCGGAGCATAGGCGTGACTTACAAAGTGGGCCTGGGCCACGGCTGGGCCACGGGCGCCTCCACTCAGCTAACGAGCACAGGGCGTGGGTGGCACCCGCCTGCCGCGTGTTTGGTTCAGAGGGAACCGCCCCCGGACACTCCCCACCACCTGCCAGCAGCAACCCGTAGTCTTGGCATCTCCTTCCCACGGTGGCAGGACACGACCTGGCCGTCTGCCCCGGAGGGGAGGGAGACCTGGCAGTCACTGCTGACCCTCCCCGTCCCCGGCCAGGTGGCCTCAGGGTCTAAAGCCAGTGAGGGCTGGAGCGCTGGGCTGGAGTGAGCCCCCACCCCCACGGAGGAGGGAAGCAGAGAAGGACCGTCCTCACTGGAGCCTTCCTCCCACACCAGGACACCAAGATCAGCAGCCCATCTTCTGGCCCCCAGTCACGCGCACCCCCCGAGGATGCCCTTACCCTCCAGACACCTCTGAGGTCACCTCAGACGCAGCCCACCCCCAGCCTACCTAGCGTCGGGCCCCGGAGCCCTCCCTCTGCGAACAGCCAGCACCGACTGGCAGCACCTCTCTGAGCCTCTGTCTTCTCGTCTGTAAAATGGGCACTTATGCCACAAGGTCCTGGTATGCTTTCCGTGAGGGGAGAGGAGTCATGCAGTAGGTCCGGATCCCGGCTCTGGCTATGCCCCACGACCAGAAGCCACGATCATCAGAGTCCTCCCTGGGGCCTGGGGCCCCACGGCCCCATCCAGAGCTGCCCACGCTCTCTTCCTGAGGCTGAGCGGCACTCCCTCGCCTCACACAAAACCTCCCAAATGCCTCCTTCCTTCGCCAAGCCAGCTGCACTCCTCCCCAGCCTTCTCGGCCCACCGAGAGCTGGCTTCCTCCAGCTGCTGGTCCCCAGGGACCCTGTCCTTGCCCCGTCCGCCCACGCGGCTCCCGGCACCCGAGGCCCCGCGGAGCCACGGCCCACTCAGCCACATGTTTGCCCACGTGGTCAGGCTGGTTTGCGGTGGAAAGGACGTGGGGCCAGAGCCCAGGAAGGGACCGACACCTCCTGGGAGCGGGACGACTTGGCTCGGCATCCGTGAGAGCCCGCGAAGGCCTAGGAGAGGGAACTGGCTGCGTCGGGGGCCGCGGCGTGCGCGCCAGAGCCCCGGGGCCCACAGGCAGCCGGGCGCTCCGAGGGTCTCTGCCCTGCTTGGAGACCAGCTAGGCCAACTCTATTCTTGCCACGCCGTCAGCCAAATGGGCTCCGAGGAGAGTTGGCGGGGACTGTTCAAGCTGCAGCGTGTAAAGAAGACGGAAGTGGAGAGTCAGCGTTTGCCCGGCGTGCTTTCGCCCCTGGGGAGCATTTTGGGGCCAGAACGACCGTCACAATGTGCTTCTGGGCCACAAGATGACGCAACACGGGAGGGCGCCGGGCTTGGGCTCCAGCTCCCCCGGGATGCCCGTTCCAGCTGCTGAAGGCCTGGCAACTGCGTGGGCACAGCTGCGGGAAGTCGTGGGGCCCGTGGCACGCACAGTGGCAGGCCACCGCCACGGCAGATGGCCTGAACCCCGGCACCCATCAGAGACTGAGTCCAAACCATGACTGCCCAGGTCCGGCCTCCAGACCAGCGGTCAGGGACAAACAAGTCCAGGAGGTGTGATGGGAGCACCCTGGGCGCAGAGTTCATGTGGCTCGCGTGCAGGGACGCTTGGAGGTCCCTTGTTGTCATCATGGTGATAGCGCGGTCGTGGGCTTTGTTTTGTTTGTTTCAGTGTCTTTGCTCAGTAAAGGAAGACCCCAAAAGGCTCTCTCGACCCAGTCTCGTCTGGGAGCCGAGGGACTCCAGCCCTCACGTTCTGGGCCATCCCAGGAGTCTTACCCGTCACCAAAACACCAGCTCCGATCTTTCTTACGAATTCAACAAGTCCACAGGGAACCTAGTCATGAACAAGGCAGAGAAACCCGCTGCTTTAATGGAATTTCCGTTCTAGGGAGAGAGTTGGACAACTCATAAGTAAATAAGGAATGTAGTTTCTGCTGAGCAGCCTGGATATCACAGAGCAAACGAGGAGGGTCAGGGATGGAAAGGGTGCAAAGAGGGAGGCACGGCAGCCCCCCAGGGATAGGACCCTTGACCTGACAGCTCATGAAGTGAGGGAGTGAGCCATAAGAACATCTGAGGAGGCACTCCAGGCAGGGAAACAGCAGGTGCAAAGGCCCTGGGGTGGGAAGGAACCAGTGCGCACAGAGAGGACAGTGTGTCCAGGAGAGTCACAGTAGGGCCGGATGGAAAATGATAGCACCCTCTAAGGGAGAGGCAGATACCGGGAAGATCAGGTCGCTGGTTTAGACATGTGAGGGGCATAGAGGGGACCAAACCCAGGACAAGGACAGGAGGACGCAGAGCAGGGAGCAAGGGCTCCCGGCAGGTGGGAGAATGCCTCGGGGCGCTCCTGAGGGGCAGGTCCATCTCCATAGTTGTGAGGAGGAGTTTGGAATGAGAGCGGCTGAAGGGTGCATGGGGCCGTGGGATCAGCTTGGTGGGAGGTGGCCGGGAATGAGCCTGCGTGGAAGTCCATGGCCAGGCCCGAAGGGCTCCGAGGTTGGGCTGGCCCCACTCCAGAGACCAGGTGCAGACGCCTACCCCCACCCCAGTCACCTTCAAGCCAGAGCCAGAGGAAGCTGGTTTTCAGGGATCACGGAGCTGCAGGCTTCCTCCGCTGATGCCCCTGGGCTCTCCCGCGTGCTCAGGGCAGAGCCCTGGCCTCCTCACAGCTCCGGAGGACGCGCTCTGGCCTTGCCCCTCTAAAGCCCCTCCAGGTAGCCCTCCCCTGTCACTGGGGTCCATTTACCTCTGCCCCCTTGACCTTGAGTTCCTGGAGGCCCCAGCTGTGTGGCCAGGTTGGCTGAAAGGGGACGCTGAGTCACGGCCACAGAACTACAGAACGTGACAGCTGGGAGGGACTACGGCGATCGGTGAGTCAACCACGCCCCCCTCTTCCTCTCCCTGCTCTCTTGCCTCTCTGCCAAGTCATCCAGCTTTCCCTTGAATGCTCCCTATGACGAGGGGCTCAGCCCAATCAGGACAGCCTTGTCCCTGCTCAGTGTCTGTTCCAGGCTAGAGCCGGGGGCTGGCCTGTCATGGCCGTGAGTGGGGGTGCACACCCCACAGCTGGGGGCTTGCCTCTCCGAGGCCCGGACACCGTGCGGCTGCCCTTCACCAGCAGGAAGACCGCACCTGCACTGGCCAAGCCCCCAGACGGGGCCGCGGCACACACCTGCTCACTGGGCTCCGTCACCCAGTGGAAATAAGGCCTCTGTCACCTGAGAAGGACTCGCACAGGTGTTCCCAGATCTTTCTCGGACCCCCCCACCTTCATACCCATCATCCAGGAGAAAACCACGTCCTCTCCGTAACGCAGGCCCTCTCCGCGGAGGCGCTATAAATACGGAGATGACATCGCGGGCCGTGCGGGCCTGTGAGTGATGTCATCGTGGGGGTTGCCTAGCAACGCCAACAACGTTTGGGAGGCTCTGATTCTCGAGTAGGGTGAAGTCCCGTCCCGCAGCTCCGTTAATCAGCTTCCTGGCAACTCCGCCAAGATGATCTCATTTTATTCATGATTATTTTATGTGAAATGCGCTTTTAGCTCTAAGAGAACACAAAGATTTAATTCAAAAACCCGCTATTGCTTTATGTTTCCAGGGTGCCGTTAACACGGCCTCCGCGCAGATAACCATGGTAACACGCGGGTAATTAGTCTACACCGCGCGGGCGTTAGCGCGGAGCCGGGCCAGCTCCGCCATCCGCGCAGACTGCCGCGCGCTATTACTGGAGTAATTACCCGCAGTAACACACAAATTGAACTAAATGGTCAATTGAAGTAAAGTGAATGGCTTTTTATTCTAGTCCCTAAATAATGTGTCTGCTTGGCTGAGCCGTTCGTTCGAGGTAAATAAAAGTCTCCCACAGGCCTCGCCCCGCCCGGGGTGTGGGGTGTCGGGGGGGGAGACGCCCGGACAGGTGCGGGCACCCGGCAGGCTCCCCGCCACCCCCGCCACCCCCGTGCCTCACGGACCAAACCTCGGCCCGTCCAGGGACCCTACGTAACGCACCGCGGGACGAGGACGCGCGCGGCTGCCACACTCACTCCTCCCCCCGCCCGGGAAGAGGGCACAGAACTTTCCAGAGAGACGATGGGGTGAAAAGGCAACAGGCCTTCCTCCCAGGGATGTTGTTCTTGCCCCTCTGGTAGGTGGGGCTTCCTGTGGCAGGATGCGAGGGGGAGGGGGTCAAAGGTCACCTCTGCCTTATTAACACAGCGTTTCTCGAATTCCATGAACTTAGAAGATCTTCAAACAGGAAGTGGCTCGGGGCTCCTCCAGGATTCGGAGCGGAGCTGCCCGGCCTTCCCGGAGAGCGGGAGGGAGGCAGAGGTGGAAGGGGCCGCTGGAAGGGGCCAGCAGTCCTGGTCCCGTGTCCTGCTGTCCTTTCCCTGGCGGCAGAGGTGCACCCACGAGGGCGAGGGGGCCTGGACTTTGGGCGGGAAACACCCGGTCCTCCGTGTTCGTTCATGGGACGGATGCAGTGTGGCTTCTCCACAGGCCTGGCCCCGGGGGCTGGCCCTCACCACAACGGCCACTGCCCCACGGGCCACCCATCCAGGCCAGACGTGGAGCCGTGAGGGCACCCGGTGCCACGAAGGTGAAGGACAGGGGAGGGGGCACCAGGGGCTCCCCAGAGGGAGTGAGGTTGACGCAGCAGCTGCCAGGGGGAGGCGGGGAGGAGGGAGGCCCAGCCCGGGAGCGCGGGCAAGGCTGCAAGTCAGAGAAACTGAAAGAAGGCCTCGGATCTGAGCACGCCCTTGATGTGCCCCGGACACACACACCGAGGGAGAGGGAGACGCAGACGGAAGAAAAACGTGACTTAAAACCCACAGCCGCGGGCGCCTGGGTGGCTCAGTGGGTTAAGCCTCTGCCTTCGGCTCGGGTCATGGTCTCAGGGTCCTGGGATCGAGCCCTGCATGGGGCTCTTTGCTCAGCAGGGACCCTGCTTCCTCCTCTCTCTCTGCCTGCCTCCCTGCCTACTTGTGATCTCTGTCTGTCAAATAAATAAATAAAATCTTAAAAAAAAAAAAAAAAAAAAAAACCACAGCCATATCTGCACTCCAGTGCGGTGGGGCAGACTCCTGGCGGGGAAAGCTAAGCTGCTGTTTTTCAGAAAACGCCCTGAAAGACTTTGGTTTTCGAGATAAAGACACGGCATCTGCTCTGGGTTGGAGAGGCCGAGACAGGCGCGGGCAGGAGCATGCACTCCTGATCCGAGGGGGACGCCCAGCCACAACCGCTCGTGGGTCAGGGTCTCTCCCATCCCACTGCGGGGGCCGAGTGAGCATAGCTAAGGCGACCCCAAGCTCGCAGCAGGGGCTGCAGACACAGTCAGGTCTCCAGAGGGGAGGAGCAGAGGCGGAGGATGGTGGGCAGTGTGGCCTGCTGAGCCCAGGGGGCGGCGCGTGGACTCTCGGCACCCCTGCACACGAGGGGGACCAAGCCAAGGTGGGGCCAGGACACAGGCCTGTGGGAGGACGCAAGAAAGAGCGGGGCAGCCCCCACACCGAGGCTGAGTGCAGACCATTGCTCACAGACACGGAGGCAAAAATACAAAGCAAACGGCCAGCGAATGGAATCCAGCCGTAAAAAGGACAGTGCGTGAGGAAGGAATCGCGCGCGTCAGAAGTGCGGAGTGGGTGATCACCAGGAAACATGGATGTGATTCACCGCGCCAACACGCCACGCAGGAGAATCAGACAGCGTCTTACCGCGAGCAGCGAAGACGCTTGCAGGAACTCAACATCCATGTGCGACTAAAAGCAA
Source organism: Enhydra lutris kenyoni (assembly GCF_002288905.1). Taxonomy (NCBI): domain Eukaryota; kingdom Metazoa; phylum Chordata; class Mammalia; order Carnivora; family Mustelidae; genus Enhydra; species Enhydra lutris. The sequence goes on from NW_019154097.1 coordinate 38,552,423, forward strand.
AACGGCCCTTACAGACCAGGAACAAAGGGGAAATTTCTTAAGCCATTTAAGGGCATCTGCCAAAGTCAGCCTACTTAGTGGCGAAATAGTGAAAGCTTTCCTTCCAAACTTAGAAGCAAGGCAAGAATTTCTCCCCTCACCCTTTCTGTTCGACATTCCAATAGCAGCCCTCACCAGCGCAATACGGCAAGAAAAATAAACAAAGGGTGGAAAGACTGGAAAAGGAGAAAAGAAAATCCATTTTTCATACGTATGTGATGGTGGACACAGAGGATCCAAAATGACCCATGGGTCAGTAACTAGGACCACTAAGAGTTTAGCAAGGTTGCTGGATGTAAAATCGACACATAAAATCAGATTTATGTCTATGTGGTGGGAGTAAACAGATAGAAAGTGAGAATTTTTTTTTAAAGAATTTACTTACTTATTTGACAGACGGCGATCACAAGTAGGCAGAGAGACAGGCAGAGAGAGGAGGAAGCAGTCTCCCCGCCGAGCAGAGAGTCTGATATGGGGCTCGATCCCAGGACCCTGGGATCATGACCTGAGCCGAAGGCAGAAGCTTAATTAACCCACTGAGCCACCCAGGCACCCGAAAGTGAGAATTTTTAAATGATACCACCTGCTACAACATCCAATGAGATCAGGTACCTGGAACTACATCCGGTTCTATGCACAAGACCTCTAGAGAAAAAAACAATGTAATTTTATTAATAGACATTTATGAAGACCTAAATAAACAGGGGGCATAGATCGTGTTTATGGTGCAGGAAACTCAACATTATAAAGATGTTAATTCTCCCAAATGGATTATTTTCAGATCACGTTCATTGAAGTATAATGATCTATAGTAAAAATTTTCCTATTTTTAGTGGACAGTTCTCTGAATCTTCACAACCTCAAATAGCTGTGTGACTGTCACCAGAACCCACATAGAGAACACGACCGTCACCTCCCAAACTCCGTGCCGGCGACTAGCAACCTCGGATCTACTCTTTGTCCCTACAGTTCTGCCTTTTCCAGAATATAATTTAAATGAAATCATACAGTGTGCAACATTGGAGGCTGACTCCTTTCACTTAGCATAACTCCTTTGAAATTCGTCCCTGTTCTCGCATGTATCCACAGCACATTCATTCTTATTGCCGAACAGTATTTCATTAGATGGACGTACCACAGTTTGAAAAATATATGAATTGCTCCCAGCTTGGAGCAATTACAAATTGAGCTGCTGTAAACATTCATTCACACACAGATTTTTATGTGATTTTCTTGGGTAAATATGCAGGAGCGGAATCAACTGGGACATACCATGAGCACGTGTTTAACTTTGTAAGAAACCGCTGAGCTGTCAGCAGAGCGGCTGGGCCACACTGTGTTCCCGGCAGTGAGGTATGAGAGTTCCAGGGGCTCCGTATCCCCACTCGCCATTGTCAGTTTTTAAACGCCGTGATTACAGGTTAGAGCAGTGCATCATTCCGCAACGATGTAATGACTAATTATTCTGAGCATCTTTTTATGTGTTTACTTGGCCATCATATATGTTCTTTTGATGATGTGTCTTGTAATGCATTTGTCGGGTTTTGGTATCAGAATAATGTGGACCTCATAAAAAGAGTCGATTCTTCCCTCCTCTTCCATTTCCTGGAAGAGGTTGGGCATGACTGGTATTCTTTCTAATATATTTTTTTTAATTTGAGGGCAGGGGGGAGCATGAGTAGGGAGAGGGGCAGAGGGACAAGCAGACGCCCCAGCTCAGCAGGGAGCCCTACTCTGAGAGCAGGACCTGAGCCAAAGTCAGACACTTAACCAGTTGAGCCACCCAGGTGCCTGGTGTTATTTCTTTCTTCAGTGTTTGGTATAATTTGCCGGAAAGCTCACCTAAGTCTGAATTTTTTGTTTCTGGAGGGTTTTTAACAAAAACTCCAACATATGGGAGTGTGATATGTATGGGACTGTCATCTTTTTTTTTCTTCTTGAGTGAACTTTGGTAGCTTACATCCTTAAAGGAATTTGTCTATTCATCTCTAAACTATAGACTTTGTGGACACAAAACTGTAATAACATTTATTAACATTTTAATATCTACACGATCTGTAGTGATGTCTCCTTTTTATCCTGATATCAGTGATCTGTGTCTTCTGTCTTGGTCTCTTTGCCAGTCGGACTGGAGATTTGTCAATTATATATGGTCTTTCCACAGATGCAACTCTGACCTTGTCGACTGTATTTTCCCGTAGCCTTTTTCTTTCCTGTCTCGTTGACGTCTGCTCATGACTGTTTCCTTCCTTCTATTTGCTTTGTATTTAATTTGCTCCCTTTTCTAGTTCCTTGAGGTGGAGCTTAGATCATTGATTTTCTTTAGCTTTTCTTTTTTTTCTTGTCTTGACTGTAGTTGATGCACCGTGTGATGTTAGCGTCAGTGTACAACTTAGTAACTGGACAAGTCTACACATTGTACTAACTTCACCCCAAATGTAGTAACTGTCCATCTGTCCCATTACATCACTGTTACAATATTATTGACTGTACTCCTCGTGCTGTGATGCTTAGTCCTATGACTTACTCATTCCATAACCAGAAGCCTGTCTCTCCCTCTCCCTTCCCCCATTTTGCCCATTCCCCCACCCCCTTTCCCCTTTGGCAACCATCAGTTCATTCTTGGTATTTATACATCTGCTTCTGATTTTTGTTCATTCTTTTTTTAGATTCCATTTATGATTGGAATCATACGGTATTTGTCTTTCTCAGTCTGACTTATTTCACTTAATATTATACTTTCCAAATCCAACCATGTGGTCGCAAATGGCGGGATCTCATTTATCCTTGTTTACGGCTGAGTAATATTTCATAGTATACCTACACCACCTCTTCTTGATCCATTCGTCTACCAATGGACACTCAGTTCCTTCCATGTCTTGGCTGTTGTAAATAATGCTGCAATAAACATAGGGGTGCAGATATCTTTTCAAGTTAGTGTTTTCCTTGGATATATACCCAATAGTGGAATTACTGGATCATAGGGTAGTTCTGTTTTTAAATTTTTTTTTAAAGATTTTATTTATTTATTTGACAGAGAGAGAGAGAGAGATCACAAGTAGGCAGAGAGGCAGGCAGAGAGAGAGAGGGAGAAGCAGGCTCCCCGCTGAGCAGAAAGCCCGATGTGGGGCTCGATCCCAGGACCCTGGGATCATGACCTGAGCCGAAGGCAGAGGCTTTAACCCACTGAGCCACCCAGGCGCCCCCTGTTTTTAAATTTTTGAGGAACCCCCATACTGTCTTCCCCAGTAGCTACACCAGTTTGCATTCCCACCAAGTGCATGAGCATTCTTTTTTCTCCACATCCTTGCCAACACTTGTTATTTCTTGTGCTTTTTATTTTAATCATTCTGACAAGTGTGGGGTGGTATCTTGTTGTGGTTTTGATTTGCATTTCCCTGATGATCAGTGATGTTGGGCAATCTGTATGTCTTTTTTGGAAAAATGTCTCTCCATGTCCTCTGCCCATTTTTTGATCAAATTATTCGGATTCTTTTTGGTGTTGTGGTTTTCTTTTCAGTGTATTTAATTATAAACTTCCCTTTATGAACTTCCTATATATAAATTTTCCACAAATAAATTTAAGCTATGATTTTCCCTTAAACGTTGCTTTAGCCGCATCATACAAAGTTGATAAGCTGCTTTAATTTTCAGTCAGTTTGAGATATTTTGTCATTTGCCGTGCTCTACCCTCTCCCCTACACTCGCCGCTCAGCCCTGGGCAGCTGCGGCAGTCAGGGTTTGGGGACGGCTGGCACAGGGGAGCTCCAGTGGGGATGCCGGCACTCCGCATCTGGTGTCCTGGCAAAGACGACATTCGGCCCCAGGCCAATCCCCAAAGGAGCTGTTCAAGGGAGAGAGTGAGTTGGGGCTCACCGTCCATCCCGGGTGTCCCAGCCTCAGGGCCTCAGCCTTCCTGACGCTCTGGCAGCCGTGACCCCCCCCCCCAAGGACCACTTATCCCATGATCCAACCCCATGAACCAGTCCAAGCACACATGACAACAGCCATCAAGAAGGCCTCACTGGGCGCCAGGGGGACCACAGGCCAGCGCTGCCTTGGGGACCCCCAAGTCTGCAACATTCCCTTCAAGTGGAGAATATTATGGCTCCTTTCCCATGTTCCCATGGTCACTGCGCCCATGGGGTCCTGTATCAGAGCAGAAGCTGCAGGGCAGGGGACTCACGGAGGCTCCCGGATCGCTCAGGGAGCGTTGCCACAGGAAGGAATGAAGCAGGGAGCCAGGACCTCTATCGCCCTGCCCCCGGTCCCCTATTTCTCTCCTTCCAGTCTGGAAGCCAGGTGTTTCTGAACCAAGGACATGGATGTCTATGAGGAGGAATGCCCAGTCCTGGGCCGGGAGCTTCTCCCAACAGCTGGCAGGGACAATCACCCAGGGGGGGCCAGGTCCTCCCAGGCCAGGCACAGGGGTGCTCCCCATGTTCCTTGGGGTCCCTGCCAGGCCGATCACACTACATTCGCCCCAGGCCCTCCTGTCCATCCCCGTAGGAGGAGAACGAGCGAGACATGGAGATGGGGACCACGCAGGACCCACGGCGGCAAGCTCAGGGGGGCCCAGGGCCAGCTCATGGGGCCCACGGGCAGGCATGGGGCTCAGCTCTTCCTTCCCCATGACCAGTGAAGGAAGAATGTCCTTTCCCACTGGCTCCCGGTGCCCCACCCTGGCGTCCAGGCAGGGGAAGAGGCTGCCAGGGCCTCTGTTGTCATCCCAACAGCAGCCCTCTCGAGCAGCCTCCCCCGCACACACCAGCCCCACATTCTTGCTGCATCTGGAACAGGCCTCATACTGTCCCTTGTTTCCTCCGAGATGCAGAAATTGCCGGTGGCGTCCGTGTTCTTATACCAAATTAGCCACACTTAACTCAAGTGCCTGCCTCCTGCCCACCGCCCGCCCGCCGGCCCACGCGCCCGAGCCCACAGCGGGCCTGACTCGCTCACTTGATGTCACTCGAGGTTCCCAGGCAGGGAGCCGGCGGCTCTCCCCAACCCCGTGATAACCAGGCTGTGATGATGGGGCGCCAGGTCCAGCTCGGGGGCACTGCTGGGTGACTTGGGGCAGTGTGCCTCTCCCCCGGGCCTCCCTAAAACAGGGGCTGGGGGTAAGCCGGGCCTCTCCCTGTTGAGGACCTCTGTACAGAGGGGCTGCCCCCTCCCGGAGAACCCCTGAAGCACTGAGCAGAGTGGCAGAAGGCTTTCTGGTCGGGGCCTAGACACCGAGGGGTGGAACTTGAAGAAAATGGGTCTGGAGGCTTTTGGGTGACACCCGCTGGCAATACCCCACCACACCACACCCGGGCTTTGTGACCCTGAGCAAGCCTCTTCCCTTCTCTGGGACCCAGTGTCCCGGCGCACAAGATGGGGACACTCATCCCCGCACCAGGAGGCACGGCATCTAAAGGGTGTGGTGCGCGGCCTGGCACCCGTCGCAGGCTTTGGGGGTCTGCGAGAAGCCGAACGGAAGCAGGGACGTGTGTGTGCAGGCTAACAGCGCCAGGGCTGGTGGCCTCCGTCCTCAGGGTGCTCCTCGCGGACCCCGAGACAGTGCGTGGCTGTGCAGAGAGCACCGGCCTGAGAGTCCAGAGGCCTGAGTCTGCGCCCGGCTTGTGTCCCCGCCTCCGCCTCTCTGCTTCCCCTGAGCCCATTCGCTCACCCACGGACCCCAGAGAGTAACTCGGGGTGAGGATGCTGGGAGGGTAAGAGCCAAGCTCCCAGCCAAGGGGGCCGGGGTGGGCGCCACCTCCTTCCCCCTCCGCACAGCAGACACGATTCCCATAGACTCTTCTAATGCCCATGATTTGTCACATTTAAAAAAACTATACACGGAAGGTACGTAAAATCTCGCGGGCCCGTGCACTTGTGATGTATGCGCTTGACTGTCTATAAGTGAACCTTAATTCTTTTTTTAAATTGTTTTGTTTTGTTTTTTTTATTTTTTTAAGATTTTCTTTATTTATTTGACAGAGAGAGACACAGTGAGAGGGAGCACAAGCAGGGAGAGTGGGAGAGGGAGAAGCAGGCTTCCCCCAGCAGAGAGCCCGATGCGGGACTCGATCCCAGGACCCTGGGATCATGACCTGAACTGAAGGCAGAGGCTTAACAACTGAGCCACCCAGGCGCCCCCCAAAAATAGTTTTTTAATAAAAACACGAGTTCAGCTCATCAGGCGCAAAGCCGTCGCTACAGAAACAACTGCCTGTCTCAGCCCCTGATTTCCGTCCCCCAAGGGTGGCCAGGCTCGGAGAGAGTCAGGGAGGGAGGCCCAGACCCGGGCCAGGCGGACACTCCATCCCTGTGCCGAACACCTGTCCCCACTGGGGCGCTGGGGACATGCCAGGGCTGCCCGGGGAGGAGGCTCCGGGCCTCCAGGAGGGAGGAAGGCCCAGCGACGCCCACAGGTGGGCAGGGCGGAAGGGAGGCCGCGGAGTTTGGAAGGGAGAGGCCGGCCGGCGGGGACCACTCAGTGGCACCGGTAGCTTGGCTGCCCTCTTTGAGGCCTCTTATGGCCAGAACGTGTCTTTGCGCATCAAGGGATAGTCCTGGGCAGCCCGCAGGTCCCAGAGCCCTCGGCCCCCCGATTCCAGGAAGCCCCCTCAAGGCGCGGCTGCCAGGAGCACGGGACATGCACCAGGGTCCTGCGGCCTCACCTAGACCCTCAAGAACAAATTGGCCTCGGGCTGTAACGGAAAACGGGGCAGCAGAGGATCCTGAGGCCCTCGGGAAAGGGTAGCTGAGGGATCGGATGTTCCCGGTCCCCGGCCCTTCTCTTCAGTCAGGAGCACCGAATCGGGAGCTACGGCCGGGGTACACTGGCCTTGCTGGCCTGCCTTCCCGGGAAGGTTCTGGTGCGGTGCCTCAGCCAGAAACGAGGGAAATTCTCCAACGGATAGAAGAGACACCGGCCTCCTTGACTTGGTCCCCCACAGTCCAGCCCTTTGCTCCGACCGTCCACCCCCAGCCCATCCTTCTGCTTCCTTGGCCCCCCTCCCCCGGCCCAGGGCCCAGCAGCCTCGGGCACCCACTCGCCTCGGCCTTCAGCCCCCCTGCCCACAGCCAGCCAGCAGCTCCAGCCCCCTGCCTCTCCCCTGTGCACTTCCGTGCCTGCTCTCCTCCCCCAGGTGACATCCACTCAACCTTCAGGAGCTCCCCGTCAAGGGTCCCATCGGGGCATCCCAGTGCCCACGGTCAGCAAGCGCGCGGGAACGTTTGCCAAAATAACAGGCAGCGGGGTCCTAAGGGGACAGCAGACATCGGCCTCGTGAAGGAAGGAGTAGCCTTGGCCGAGGTCCAGAGGTGAGGCGGAGCTGGGTGTCACCCTTCATGGTCTGAGGGCACTGGGGAGCTATGGAGGGCTTGCAGCAGGGGAGGGCCAGGTCAGAGCCAATGGTCCAGGTAGCTGCTGCTCCCCCAAACCCACCACGCCATCCCTCCATCCCGCGTGCCAGTGCAGAGGGCAGGCCGGAGCTCCAGGCTTCGCTTCGGGGGGCTGGGGGTGGGGGCTCCGATGTCCACGCGGTCCCCACGCCCTCCCACTGCAAGGACGGGCAAGGAGCAGGCCACATTCACACCCCCATGCTTTCCCAGTACCCGGCCACATACCAAAGGCCACCCACGTGAGCCTGTGCAGGGGTGACGGTCCTGCCCACAGTGAGCCACTACCGTTGGATGCCAACAGGAGAGGCGACGGCACCGTGATGATCACCGGTGGCAATCACAATCCCAGCAACCAGCCGCTGCCCCTGCTCCCAGCCCCCGAGATGCCCCCTGCAGGTGGGGAGTGCGGCAGAGGGGAAGCCGGGAGGTGACGGAGCTGGGACTGTGGCCCTGAGCACGTGGCTCTCTCCTCACACCAGCCTCCTCCCTTCCCTCCGCAGCAGCACTGGGGCCCCTCACCCGTAAGAGGAGGACTCCCTAGCTCCCAGGACTAAACAGGGTGCCCGCACTCGGAAGACCAAGGCCAATGCCAAGCGGGCCCAGAGCCACCCATCCAGCACGGCCTCCTTGCCACGCCGGCCACCGAGCACCTGCGTCGTGGCCAGCCCCGACCGAGAGCGCACGCATATGAAACACACTCCTGGTCGCAAAGACGAGCCCGAAAACAAACAAACAAAAAACAGAAAACCGCACAAATCCTTGTTTTCTCACGGCACGTTGAGATGATCTTGTGGGGAGTGCGTTTGGTCACCTAAAATACAATTCTTGAGACTAATTTCACTGGTTTCTTCTTTTTTTGATGCGGCTGCTAGAAAACGTTTGTGTTTCTGGTTCTCACACATGGGGTTGCGTGGCGCCTCCCACAGTCACCCTGGGGAGCTGCGTGCATTCACGCGGGACAGAGGGCCCGGGCTGGGGAGGGGGCGACCTGTGCATGGGGACCAGCCTGGGAGGCCCCCAGCGCAGGGACTTGGATCCCGCCAAGGGGTGTGGCCACGGCAGCGGCTACCAGGGCTCAGCTTCCCCGCTCTGGGCTCTGGCGCTGCTGGCCTCGCTTTGCAGGGGCTGGAAGGACAGAGGGGCCGGGCCACCAAACCAGCGGCTGCTGCAAGGCCCACAGTGCCCCCCCCGCCTGCCATCCTACCGTCCCCCCGTCGCCTGCCAATTGCCAGAGAGAAAAAGAACCAGTTAGCACCTCCCTCCCTCCCCCAGCCCCTGCGACCCCACCACCTCCCTCCATCCCTCTGGTTTTCTCCTCTCCCTGACCTCCTCTGCCTGCCCGCCCGCCGCCTCCCCCCGCCCCGCCCGCCCCTGCCCGCCCGCTCCCTCCAGCACCAGCCGAGCGAGCGGGAAACAGCCACAAATCTTCGGCGTTACCCCTCCTTTATTTACACCGGGCGCACAGTAGCAATTCAGTCTGAAAAAGTGCCGTGTTTTGAGAGGCGTGCGGCCCGCGAAATTGATGTTTGTGTTAATCAATCTTGTCGGAGCCTGCGGGGCCCAGAGAGGAACCACACGGGAGATTTCTTCTATTGATTAATCACAATCCGAGCGGGGAGGGTGGGAGGGGATCACACACTCCGAGTGCCCGCAGGCTCCAGAGACCGGCGGGTCCTGCCCCCACCCTGCACCGCCCCACGCGCGTCTGGGGGCCGTAACTTCGCCCTCACTCAGCGTCCGGCACCTGCTGGGGGCAGGACCCCCAGCTCCAGGGTCGGCTCTGCCTGACTCTCTCGTCTGGGAACACCCCTGCTCTCGCCGTCACCCTCCCGCCACCTGCCTGGGTGACCCCTCGGCCCCCGAAAGTGCCAGGCCCTCCATCCAGACAGGAGCCCATGAGGCCCCACGGCCCCCCGGTGGGAAGTCTGGGCGCTGGCACCCACGCACGGGACCCAGTCCGTGTTCTCCGAGGCGGGCCAACGGTCAGCCCGGAGGCGCGCCTCCTTGTTTCAGGAGTCAGAGGCCCAGGCTCTGAAGCCACCTCCGGGAGCACCGGCGGACCCGTCCCCGGGCCTGGGAGGGCCAGGATGTGGCAGGCAGTGTGGGAAAAGAGTGCGACCCTCTACCTTCCCGTGAGGCTTGGAGGGCTGACCCAGACCGACCCTGCCCGGTGGTTCTCACCAGCGGGGTGGGACCCACAGACCCATTCTGCAGACACGGACTCAGAGGCTCCAGCTGGAGAAAGACGGGGCCAGGGCTCTGCTCCGAGGCACCTGGTCCCCAGGAGTCCTGCGACCCGGGGCCTGGACGACAGCCTCAGCCCCCCAAGTCGGTGGTGGGGATGGGTAAGCAGGCCCACTCTGGGGCCACCCTGGGAGGCTGCCCGTCTGACCGCTCCCTGAACCCTGACACCTCTGAGGGCAGGGGCACCAAGGAGGACCCATCAGGAGAGCCGCTAGTCTGTCCCTTCCTCTCCACGCCAACAGCTTCATGGGTGTCACCGACACCCATGGGGTCATGAGATAATACAGATCCAACCCTCTCTCGTGATTGAGCACCTACTGTGTGCCACGCTCGTCATCTGATTCGATCTGTGCAATCATGACCCTTTGCTGGAAGCCCCTCCCCCGCCTTGCCATGGCGAAACCCGAAGGCGTGAGACGGACGACGCCTGCGCGGCTCGTGGAGGTCTCTGCCTTCCCCGCAGCTGGGTGACGGCGGGGCAAGACCGGGCAGGAGCTGGAGAAGGGCCCAGGCCCGCAGAGGCCCCCCAGGCACCCGGCCTCAGCTTCCCCATCCGCATTGGGTCTGAAGCCAGCCGTCAGCCGGGGCCCGCGAGGGCGTCGTGCCGGGAAGCCGGTGGGCCCAGCGGGCCTCGTCCGGAGCAAACGCGATCTCCGGCTAACCGGATGGAAAGCCCCGGAAACGGCCCAAGGACCCCGTCTTCGCTGGCCCCGGGGGGCGCCCGCGGGTGGGGTAGGGAGCATCGGCCTGGACAGCCTGAGAGCCGGTCTCCCTTGGGCCGCCCACAGCCTCCCACTTGCCACGTCCCGTCCAGAGGCCCCGCCGCGACCCGGGGCCGCCGAGAGCTCGGGGCAGCCCCCCCACCCCAGCCACACTGTTCTTGGATTTGTAAGGATAGCCGAGGCTTGCTTTTTTTTTTTTTTTTTTACTGCTAATTGGGTGAGTCTTGCCCCATTTCCTGCACACACTCACGCACACACACTCACATACCTTTGATTTCCCAACAAACAAACAAAGCGTCGTCTCTGTTCCTAGGCACAGTGTCCTCTTCGGTTGACGAGAGCCAAAAGGGATGACCCCGAGCTGTCCCACCACGAAACGCATTTCCAGGAAGAGGTCAATGGCCCCAGCGCCTGACCCCACCCCACCCCACCCCACCAGAGAAAGTCCCCGGGAGGCCGGGTCAGCCCCCAGAGCCGCCCTCCAGCCCACAGAGTCTGCCCTCCCCACCGCCCCAGGCTCGCCCTAAAACCAGCCCCACACGCCGAGACCACCGTGACCAAGGAGAGCCAGCAGACTGAAGAGAGAAAAAACTTAACACCCCGCGAGAAAAACAGATCACAGACAAAGCTAAAGGACAAAGGACACATTTGGGAAAATATGTAAAACATACATGGCTGGGAAAGGCGTCCTGTTACTCAGACCGACGGGTTCCTTTCAAAGTGCTTAGTCGCAAAACTCAGAAGTTCCAAGAACACAGACGTCTTTGCCCGTACCAAACTGCCGGTGTTTTGCTTTGCTTTGTTTTGCTAACACCTAAAATTAATAAGACAGAGGGAAAAGGCACTCGGGGACCCCCGACCCCCACCTACTCTCCTGGAAGGAAAAAGGGCAGTTCCCGCACACACAGAGTGACACGCGGCGTCCCCCACCACCTGCCACTTTCCGCCTTTCTCCATCACAAACGCGGATGTCGGCGTTCGCTACAGTAAAGGTAGTCACACGGTTCGCGGCGGGGCGGGGTAGGTAAATCGCCAAACTTTTACACAACGCGACGCCTCCTGGACATTTAAAGTCATGTGGTCCGGGCACTTGGGAGTCTCCGTCGTTAAGCATCTGCCTTCGGCCCGGGACCTGACCGTGGGGTCCTGGGATCGAGTCCTGCATTGGGCTCCCTGCTCCGTGGGGAGCCTGCTTCTCCCCCTGCTTGTGCTCCCTCTCTGACAAATAAATACATGGAATATTTTAAAAAATTAAAAATTTAAAAAATGAAGCCCCGTGGTAGAAGGACCTCACAGGAAAAGGTAAGAGAGAGGCAGCAACCACGATTCTGGTGATGCTTATGTGCACACGCGCACACGCACCTGCGCACACGCCCACGTCCACACCGCGCACAAGTACACCCGCCCGTCATATACACACGCGCACACGCACCTGCGCACACGCCCGTCATATACACACGCGCACACGCACCTGCGCACACGCCCACGTCCACACCGCGCACAAGTACACCCGCCCGTCATATACACACGCGCACACGCACCTGCGCACACGCCCGTCATATACACACGCACACACGCACCTGCGCACACGCCCGTCATATACACACGCGCACACGCACCTGCGCACACGCACCTGCGCACACGCCCACGTCCACACCGCGCACAAGTACACCCAACCGTAGGCGTGCACACACACACGCACTCGCACACACCGTGCACACACACGTGTGCACACACTGCACACCCGCCCCCACACGTGCATGCACACACACACGTGTGCACACATGAATACACCCACACGTAGGCAAGCACACACTCACACACATTTATGCTCGCATACGCACATGGGAGAAAAGCGCAAAGATGTGCACCCACATGCCGACCCAGGTGGTCGCGGGTGTAGAACTGATTCCACTTTGTCACTTCCCGACCCCTCTGCTCCATGAACGCGGAGTCCCTCCTGACCACGAGGTACTAGAACTTTGCGCCTTTCTGATGTGTCCATAAGACAGCTGCGCCGCTCCCTCCGGGGCCTCTTACCTGTTGGGGGGGCGGTGACGCCCGACCCACCTGCCCCCGGGGTCTCTGAGGGTCCCACCGGAGCATTGCTGGGACCGCAGTGGCCTTGGAGGCCACCCGCTGCCCCTTCCCACCACGGGAACTGAGACTCAACCTTCAGAACCCTGTGCTGGGACCTCATCCCCACCCCGCGGGAACACCTATCCGGGAGCACCGGGGGAGAGGAACCCACTCCCAGGGCCGCCGGGCCAGGTCACAGGACTCTCCGGGACCCCAAAGCTGCAGGGGTCTCACCAGAAAGCTGCTGGTGGAGGAGGAAGCCGAGCCCGCCCCCCACACTTTCCTGGTCTGCTCAGCACCCCCTGCCCGTCCCTGACGTTTCTCCCATCAGTCTGAGGCGGGACATGGTAGGGGAGACTGGCCACGTGGGGTCCTCAGCCCATAGCAGGAGCTAGAAGCCCCGCCGGGAAGAAGCCTCAAAGGAGTGCGGCAACTAGAGAAGAGCCTGGGGTCTGCCAGCACTCACTCCGCGGGGGCCGGGAAGGGGCAGGGGTCCCAGCAGGGAGGGCTCCCCGAGGCCACAGGGAGGGGGGAAGGGTGAGGAGGAGGGGTGATGGTGTGCGAGGCTGTGACGTTCAGTCAGAGGACTGGGGCTGTGCCGCTAGCTGGGGCCACACGGAGGTCACAAGTGACCTGAGGAGGGGGAGCCCAGCTCGAGCGGAGGGGTTCGTGGGCAAGCGGCTGCAGCCTGCTCCCCCCCCCCCCAGAGCTCTAGCCTCGCACCTGCACGGCGCTCTGCATGGACAGGCCCTTGGGCCCCACCGGACGCGGGCCTGGAAGGGAGGGGAGCAGGCCGACCAGAACCCCAAGGTCACCGGGGCCGAGTGTGGCAGACGCTGGCGCCCCACTGAGCAGAGGCAACCGTGGGGCGACTCCAGGCTAGATAAATAGGAGAAGGCATGAAGAGACACGGGAAGGCACTGCACATCCGTTGGTCTGGGGGGGGGGGGGCTCAGCAGGGGACCTGGGGTGGCACAAGGGCCGGCTGCAGAGGGGCTAACGCAGAGGGCCAGGTCGAGGCGCCCCAGGAGAGCTGCAGCCCAGCCCCCAGGTCCTCCTGGCCTGTCCTTAGACCCCAAGATTAGAGCCTGGTCAGCGTGTGCCCCCCTCCCCCAGCAGGATTGGTGCTCTGTGGCCCTGCCTGTCCTACCCGTGGGATGTAGGAATGGCCTCTGTGCTCTCAGCCCTGACGCACGTGGTCACAGAGACCGCCCACCTGGGCAACCCCTGGGCTCTTGGACCCCCACAGCCGCCCGGTCAGGACTCCCTCCCTCGGCTCTGCCACCCGGAGACCATCTTCCCCCTGCAGGCTGCCCCAACCCGTCACTCATGAACTTGGCACAAGGTTGTGTCCCCGGTTGTGTCCCCTGGGCCAGGAGTACCACACGGGGGAGACCACGCAGACCTCCAGCAGCAGGCCAGGGCAGCGCCCGGTGTGGGCTCCCTGCAAGGGAACGGCGCCAGGCTTGAGGGTGTCCTGGAAGGAGAGAGGAGCTGGCAGGTAGGGGAGCGGGTGCCGGTGGGGACTGGGGGAGTGCGTGAGACTTGCCGGCCTCCACATCTCGTTCTGCGACTGAGGAAAGGATGATTGCATGTCTGTGATTCCCCAAAATTGTACACGCACGTAGATACATTTTTCTGGGGAGGGAACAGGACTCCCCATGACCTCCCGCAGGAGCAACATCTCCAAGGTGGAGAAGGGGCCCGTGACCCTGCGGGGGCCCAAACCCAGTCCTGGCCCCTGGGACGGGCCTGCTTCCCCCGGGAGGGGAGGAGTCCTCTGCGGGTAAAGGACGAGCGAGCCGGTGGGCCCAGGACAGGCAGCGACACACATCTGGCCCCGCCCCCTCCAGTCTCCAGGGTAGCCCCATTTTACAGATGCAGGAACTGAGGCCTGGACAGGGTGGTGGGGTGAATGGTGGCCCCACAAGCTGCACCTCCTGGAGCCTGTGAACGTGACCTTATCGGGAATAGGTCTTCGCGGATGTAACTATGAGGAGGTCGCGAGATGAGGTCATCCCAGATTAGGGTGGGCCCAAGGACAAGAAGCCCTACAAGAGACGGAAGACGAGAGGCCGTGTGAGGCTGGAGCCGACCAGAGGGGCGGCCACAGCCCAGGAGCCCCGGGGCCACCAGGCTGGGAGAGGCAGGAAGGAGCCTCCGCCAGCGTCCCCAGGGGAAACTCGGCCCTGTGACGCCTGGGCTTGGGACCTGTGGCCTCCAGAACGGGGAAGGAATACGTTTCTGTTTTCAGCCTCCCAGCCTGTGGTCCTTTGTGACAGCAGCCACAGGAACCCTGTCCGGAGACCAAACAGGGGTTCAGCCACGTGGGAGGGATGCCCGAGTCCCAGGCCCACACAGCCCCGCGCCACCCCAGACCCAGAGCTCCAGAAGAGCAGAAGCGGGCCCCTTCCTGCCTGGATCCCAGGTTCCCAGCACAGCCCGGCATCAGCCCACGCCCTGCTAGCGGCGTGTCCCGGGACCGCCCAGCCCGCCGCATGTCTCTGGTTCAGTCCTCGTCCCTCGGGCAGGCAGCAGGCCAGGGGATGCTGTGTTCAGCCTACAAGGACCCGGGGACGCAACCGGGCCCGGGCTCAGCGGGATGCGAAATGGCAGCGGCTACTGGGCCACAGGCAACACCGGGGGAAAGGGGTCAGGAGCAGGACGCTTGGGGAGCCAAGAATGGGACGGGCCAGGCCCACAGCCACCAGGCCTCCTCCAGGGCCCACCGCTCCGTCCTGCCCCCTGTGCGACCTTCCCAGTCGGGCCTGCCTCTGGGGCTGTGTTCTCCATGTCCACAGAAAGTCCAGATTGGGGCCTGGGCACGTGACCAAAAAACAGTCCCCATCCCGGTCCACTGTGAGCCCATCCTGTGCTTGCTGTCTCGCTCACAAAGGTGAGCAGACCCCTACCCTGTGGCTCCAGGGAGGCCTGAGCAGGCACGTTGATGCCCCTTGGGCAGAAGGCCCCCCCAAAAGGGCACCAAGGCCAAGCACCTCCCACCAGTCATCCCCAGGGCTCCCTTGGAGCCTAACACGGTGCTGGTCCGCACCTGGGCCAGAGACAGCCAGGCTGCATATCCAGACCTCCCCAAATCCCTTCTCGCCTCCTCCAAACAGCACTACGGCATCTGGGGGCTGATACGGTCCGTGGGAGAGGGCTCTGTGGGCCACCTCCCCGAGGAGAAGCACCGAGCCCACTCCAGCCCCCGCTGTGCAGCACCCAGGGGCCCTGGACAAGATGGACGGGCAGGGCAGGGGCTGCCAGACGCCTGGAGAAGCATCAGGCAGCAAGCTGGCCAGCCCCGCGTCCCACCGAGGCAACCATGACTCACTGGGCTGCCTCCTCCACACTGCCCACCTTTGCCCTGCGGCATCTGGTCCTGTCATCTGTCCCTATCCCTGCCCACCTGCACAGCTTCCCAGAGCCCCAGCAGCCTCCTGGCCTCTGGGCCTTCCTGCTTCTCTCCATCTTCCAGTCTGGGGGGCCAGTCCTGCTTTTCCCCACCTCAGGGCCTTTACACAGGCTGGGTCTTCTTCCCAGAGCCCTTCTCGCTTTCCCTGGATAAACTCAGCCTGTCCTTTCCAGCCCCCTCCTAGACAAGTTCCCTCGGCCCCTGGAACTCAAAATGCAAGTCAGGATTTTGTCCACTGCTGCCTTTCCTCCAAGAGGGTAGGCCATGCGTCTTTAGGGGACGGTCTTCTCTCCCCAGCAGGTGCAGGTCAAGACACATAGCAGGTCATCAACAAGCACAGGTTCCCCAGAGGAAGAGCCGCAGCAACTACGTTCAGCAAGACTTCCTCCGCGCCCCAACAGCCCTGCAGATGGTCTCGTTTCTCGCTTCTCCCCTCCTTTCACAGTTGAGAAGACGGTGCAGAGAGAAGGGGACTCACCCTAGGGACCGGAGGCTCATTCATAGGGGGACATTTTGGACCGCCCGACCACAGACGCTCCCAGCAGCCTGCATACCACCGGGTCTGTCCCTACCCTGCCCTGCCCCCAGGGATGGGTCGGACCCCAGCTTGGACGAGATCGGGCGCGTTCAGGGTGGTATGGCCGTAGACGGACCCCAGCTTGGAAAGCACTCTGTGACCAGTGGGGAGCGGACTTCTTCCACGCAGGACTTCTCAGAGCCTTCGCTGCTCTGCACCCTGGCCCTCTGGGAAAATGAGCAGAATCTCCCAGACGTGTTTGGCCATCAGCGGCACTGTAGGGGGCAAGGGGCTGTGGCTTCTATGGAAGTCTCAGTCCTTAAGGGCCAAGGGAGGGGGATGTCTGGGCTTTGCGGGTACCCAGAACTGCCTTCAAATCCCTCTCTGTTCCCTTCTAGCTGGGGGTCCTCTCTGAACCTCAGCTTTCCCCTCTGTCACATGCAGAGTGGAGACCCCAGGTCTCATGCCAGAAGGACTCTTGTAAGCCCCTGGGTCCCACAGAGCCCCGGGGAGGGGTGGGGTGGAAGCAGCTTTGACAGGCGGGGCTGGAGAGAGCCGGTAGCCTGGGCCTCCCCCTTCCTCCAGGGTCAGCCACGCGGCATCCGGCGCATCTTCCACAGTAAACCCTTTCCACTGCAGGTTTAAGGATGAGTTTTGCCGCCCCGTGTGAAGGATTTGGTAACGCTTCGTCACGAGTCCCCCACCATCCCTGCCAAGCTGGGCCCGCCGGGACCAAGAACTAGGAGGGGCTGTGTCATCTGTCTCCCCCTCCTGGAACCCCAAGCACCGAGGCCCCGGGGAGTGCCCACAGGTGTAGAGAAGACTAGACCGTTTTCCTGTCCTCCCCGGCTCTCCAACCACAGGCAGGGCCCCTCCTCTGTCCCGGGGGAGCCCCGCACACAGAGCCGGACAGAGGGCCGGCCCCCAGCCGGCTCCTGGAGGGCCATGACCTGTGTCTCAGGCCCTCAGGGTCACAGGCCTGGGGCTCCTCCTTCCCTGGCCGGCCCTCTCGGGAGGCCGCAGCAGCCGCTGCTGGGATATTTATGTTCCAGAGGAAGGGCAGCCCCCGCACTTAGTCCACGCAGAGCTTCCGGGCCAGGGGGCCATGGGGCCAGGGCAGGACCAGAGCGCTCTGGAGGCCTCCCAGTCACGCAAGGAAGGCCTCCGGCCAAACGCCAACCCTGGGAACACTCCGTCCCCTCCTCCCTCCCCACGTCCGGGGGTCAGCGGTCACATTATTAATAGCAGCCCCTGAGGAGAGGCCTCACCCCGGACGGTCATCGCTCTCCCTACAAGCACAGCCAATGGCCTGGCGGCGTCCCTGGGAGGGAGTCAGGGAGCCCCTGGGAAGGACAGCCGGTGGGGCAGGAGGGGGCTGGGGGGCATCACCACCCCGCTTGGATCCTTCATGGACGTACCGACAGAGAAAAGTAGTTTGAAAACCACATGTTCTCTCTGCCGTCAACGGCAAGACACAGCATCGGCCCATGACGGCTCTCGGTGGCAAAGAGAAAGCGTACTGACCTTGAACGTGGACAGAGCTGTGTGCCCACGCGCCCCATCCGCAGGATGACGGGGAACCTGTCTGCACCGCAAGGAGTAGCCAATTTTAAGGCCATCAGGGCCCATTAATACCCAGGGGAAAATCTGGAAAATCTGGAACCTCCCCCCGACTTTGCATCCAAGCCTCCTGACAGGCGGCCGGCCTAGCCACCCGCAGCTCAAAGCCTCACAACTCTGCCATGTTCAGGAAATAGGAAACATAAAATCATTCTCGTCTGCAGAAATGCAAAAAACTCTGCCCCCCGCGTGGGCTGTGTGTGAGATCGGGGCTGCTGTGCGTGGCGCGGTTTGAAGCGCATGTGCTGTGCACCGGCACTCCTGCACAGACCAGGAGCTGCGGACGGACTGGGGCGACGAGTGCCCGGTGCCGCGCCGGTCAGGCACCTTCCCGGAACCCCACAAACCCACCAGCCCGTGGCGCCTGCCAGCATCTCCCCGTGCTTCTTGGGGCTCAGGAGCCTGGACTGCAGACCCCACCGCCTGCCCCTCTGGGGTCCCGCCTTCAGACATCCTGTGAATGCCCGGAGCCTCGGTTTCTCCATCTGGGAAATGGGAGGATAGCCAGCGCCCCCTGAGCCTTCCCTGGACCAAGCCCCGAGCTCAGGTCCTGTTGAAACTGAGGCACCCGAGGGCTAGGGGACTCTCCCAGGGCCGCAGTGAGCCAGGGTGAGCTAAGGAAGCCGGCTGTGCTCCCGGGGCTGAGGCTTAGGGAAGGTCGGCGGCCAGGCTGGTTCGCTGCACCCGCCGCCTGGACGCTGAGCGGTGCGGGCCCGCCCCCTGGTGGACGCGCCTGGAACTGCCCCGCCAGGCGTCCCTGCCGCGGTCCGCAAAGTGCAGGGGGAGGGCAGGAACCCACGGCCCCAGGGACAGCCCACCTGCCACTCCTAGGCCAGCAGGACAGGAGCCAGAGGACGGGGGCATCCACAGGCCATGGCCTACCCGATTCCAAAGGCTCCTGGTCTGTTCGGTGGCCATCAGCGGTGGCCTTGAAACGGCCCCTCTGGATCCCAGCAGTCAAGCCAAAAGGCTCATGATGGCCCCAGCTGGGTCCTGGGTCACCGAGGCCTTCCGCTCCAAAAGGCAATGAGTCCTCAGGGCCTGTCGCTCTTCCTGGGAATGTCACTGCTCTCCCCTCCCGGCGGAGAGCCTCCCAGGAACCTGGAGAGGCCTTTGGGGCCAGCTGGACAGTAGGCAGAGGAGGGGAGGGGACCAGGGGGCCAAGCTCCCCCAGCACCACCCCGTGCAGGTCCCAGGGGCTGCCAGCAAGATGCGTGTCCCAGAGCGAGTCCCCGAGTCATGCTGTAGCCCTAATCCCACCACCAAACCCCGGATCCTGCGGGACCGTGCCGGGTCGTAGGCGTTCCCACTCTGCTCCCATCTCTGGCCCTGCGCGTGCTTGGGGACCAGGAACTCTGGGCCGGGAGAGCCGGCAGACCTGGGCCGTCACACGGCTAGGTTTCCGGGGGAGGGAAAAGTCCGCATGTAGACTTGCTACCTGAGTCCAGGATTCTCCAGATCCCACCCAGAGACTTGGTTGAGATCAGGAAAGTTCAAGGTCTCCGAAGCCACTGGGCCTGGACATGAGTATCGGAGGCCGAGCCGAACAGGTTTTCTGCTCTGAATAATGGGGAGCACGGTCTGAAGCTTGCTGAGAGAGCGGTCCCGGACCGGACCGGACCGGACCAGACCGTCCCCAGCTGGGTCTGCAGAGCCCAGCTCTCAAAGCGCCGGCAAACCTGGTCTTTGCCGCCAGGAGACGCTCTCCGTCCGTCCGTACAGGTGGCCTTGCTCCTCCCCCCGCTGTTTCCCCCCTTCCCTGCATTCTCTTCTCCCTTGCACAGACGCTGCTCCCAGCCTGTCTCCTATTATCACAAGCTCCAAGCCCACCAGCGGGGGGAGGGGAGCGGGGGTGGGGAGGTGGTATCACACAATTTTGTTTCACGCAGAATTTCCCAAACAAGCTGCTTCTCCACAGGGACAGCTAGTGGTCTCCTGGAGCACCCTGTAGGAAAGGCCTCATGGACAAATGACTAAAGTCCCTTCCCCGTTACCAGGGTTGCAGGACCAAGCAAATAAAGCTTCTTCAGGACCCTCTGCTGAGTTTAAATTTCAGAAGACCAATGGATAGCTTTTAGCCTAAGTATATCCCACAAAATATTCGGGACATACCTACACGGAAGCATCGCTGTTTGATAAAATCCTTTTTTTTTTTTTTAATTTTATTTATTTATTTGACAGACAGAGATCACAAGCAGGCAGAGAGGCAGGCAGAGAGAGAGGAGGAAGCAGGCTCCCTGCAGAGCAGAGAGCCCGATGCGGGACTCGATCCCAGGACCCCGGGATCATGACCTGAGCCGAAGGCAGCGGCTCAACCCACTGAGCCACCCAGGCGCCCCTGTTTGATAAAATCCTGTATTTTTATCCAGCAACTTCACAGGACACTCGGAGAAGGGTCCACATGGGCATGGGGCTTTACCAGGGCTGGAGGGGAACCCACACTCCCACCCACTTACACCATCTGGGGGTCTGGGGCTGGGTCCTCACCCCAAACACGAGCAACAACCCACCGGGAGCCCTCGGGCAAGTGCCTCCCCTCTATTTCACCATGTGCAAAATGGACAGGTCAGCAAGGTGAGTTCACCTTCTCTTACTTCTGGATTTCATGTGGGGCCCTTAGGGATGGCCCCTGGGGAGGGTCCAGTGGGTTCAGTCCCTGGTGAACTCAGGGGGAGTGAACAGCAAATTGCCCCCACCCCCCCTTTGGGTGACGACTCCGCTGGCCCAGCCAGCCTCCCTCCAGGACACCAGGCAGGTGACCCTCCCTTTGGCCCAAAGCAACTCACTACCCCAGGAGCGCTCTCCCCGCCAGTGCGTTGCTCTGTGGAGCAGAGCGGACAGGCCAGGACCGGGGCTGAAGGCAGGGTTCTCGCAGCAGTGACCCCAAGGCTGACCACGCCTTTATTCCGCGTACACTACGGGATGACCTTCGGTTCAACAGCAAAGGAGGCACTTTGGCCTTGAGTCCTGGACACCCCTGCAGCAGCCTCTAAATGCAGCCAACAAACCGGGGTCCTGGGACGGAGCTGCTGCCCCCTGGGTCCTTCCCGCCTGGTCCTCCCAACCCCACGAAGACCTGATTCTACAAACCTTCCCGTACTTGTCACTCTTGCTGAGTCCCCTGGAAGACGTGGTGTCTCCCACCCTCCACCCGAAGCAGACAGGCTGCTCATATGGAGAAGCAGATGTGCCTGGTGAATGCAGATTCCTGGGCCTGCCCAGTCCTTTGATTCAGACCAGGGAGGTAGTCCCAGGAACCTGCATTTTGACCCCAGGTGGTTCGGATACACTCTAAAGCTTGCGAGACCCAGCCTGGGGTTGAGGAGCCCACTGGCCCTTGGCTCTAAGCCCACATGGACCAGGAGCTTGTAAACCCAAGAGAAGGAGGCCCCACGTGGCCTGGAGATGGGCAGGAGCCAGGAGTGGGGACCCAGCTGCCTCCAGGGGAGACTCCTGTGTGTCCAGACCTGAGCGGCCAGGAGGGCGGAGGCAGAGAGCTGGGTCCGGAAGCAACTGTGCAGCCCGAGAGTCAGACACAGGCAGACGAGCCAGAACACAGCCGCCCTCCCGCTCACACTCAGTGCGACCCGCCCAAAATACCCAGTGCCTTTGGCCTGGACATCTTCAGCTACAAAACAGGGGTGCCGATGGCCTCTTGCACATGGGAGTTGGGGAGCTGGAGGGTCCTTCTTATGCCCAGGTCACACAGCTCACCCAGGCGCCTTGAGGGAGGTGCCTCTCTGCTGAGGGCCCTGGTCACCGAGCTCTTCTGCCCGAAGCTGCTGAGCTGCCAAAGTGGGCGGAGTCCTTCCTCCACCCTCCGGGGGCTCTGCGTCTGTAACAAGGGGCTCGCCCCAACTTAACAGCGGGCAGGCGCGGGGAAGCTGGCCTCTGGCCTGCAGGGTCGGCCCCACCCCCACCCCCGCACCCCCGACCTCACCCGCGGACCCACCACCACCCCTCTGCAGCCTTAGGCCAGGGCTCCAGACTGAGAGCCTCGGGGAAACGTAAGAACTTCCTGAACCAGCAATGTTTCGCTTTTTCTAACAATTAGACCTTTTCTGAGTTTTCCGGTGCAGTTTGGGGGGCGGGCATCCAGACCAGCAGAGAAGTGCCACCCCCGGCCCCGGCCCACAGCCCCCGAGCCAGCCCCTGCCTGGGGGCGCTCCCGCGGGAGACACACCCACGTGCACAGACGCAGGCCTGTGGGCGTACAGGGGCACCTGCATGCAGAGTGAGCGCGCACACCTGCGCACGGGAGCACGCACACCTGCGCACGGGAGCACGCGCGTGCTCGCTCACCGCGCACACGTGCACCACATATGCACACTCACTGCACACGTGCTCACACTCGCTCACCGCGCACCACATATGCACACTCACTGCACACGTGCTCACACTCGCTCACCGCGCACACGTGCACCCCCACGTTTGCACTCGCACGTGCGCACGCGGGTTCACTGACCGCACACGTGCGCACACACCCCGCACGTGTACGCGCCCGAGCCGCGGGGCAGGAGCCTGGGGGACAGGGAGGCAGGGAGCACCGGGCTTGAATCTTCAAGCCCCGAGAAAAGGGCAGTTACGAGACCAGGAGGCCCGTGGTGCGCAGACCGCCGGCTCCGAGGCTGGAACCCGCCGTCCCCGGCCGGCGCACAGCGGCCATGGAGCATGCGCTAAGCCTTGCAAAGAGGGCTCCGAGCATGCGCAGGCCGCAGGCCCGCTCCCTCCCCCCCCGCCTCCAGAACCCACAGTTCCAAGCGCAGGGCTGCGTCCGGAAGTCCGTGGAGCTGATCTCCGTTCCTCGTCCTCTGATTCGCTCCACACCACGGCCATTTCCGCAGGAAGTTCCGCGTCTCTGCCCGACCATCCGCGAGGCGTGTCGCTGCCGGAAGCGCGCGCGGGCGCTGTTTTGTTTCCGGGGGAATCTCGTTTTCTGGAGGACGCTGGGGACGTCCGCGTGTCCCTCCCAGCCTCTGATTGGCTGGTTTTATGAATACATTAGGGCCGGGAATGGCGAGTTTTTCCACGCGCGGTAGCGACCGCGGGGATGTGGGCGATAGCGTGCGAACCGTGGCGGCTCCGCGCCGCGGGCAGGTGTCTGGAGGGGTGCATCCTGCCGGCAGGCCCACCCCCGCGCCCACCGCAGTCGCCGCAAGCGAAAGGCATCCGGGGGCTCGCAGTATAAATGGCGGGCGCGCCGGAGCCTGGAGCGTGTTGTATGAAAGGAGAGAAGGTTAGCACTCCCCTTGACAAGGATGGAAGGGGCCCTCGGGCCTGACAACACGCATACGGTTAAGGCATTGCCACCTACTTCGTGGCATCTAACCAACGTTTTTGGGGCCCCCTGTGCGGGGGGGCGGGGCCGGCAGGAAGGACGGGGGTCCCGGGGAGGGGGGTGGGCGGGGGTCCCGGGGAGGGGGGGGGGCGGGGGTCCCGGGGGGGGGGGTGGGCGGGGTCGAACGGCGGGACCCGCCGGGGTGGGGCCGGGGCCGCCGCGACCCGCGGCCGCCCGCGCCCCTCCCTCCCGCCCCCGCGCCCCTGCCGCCGAGCGCACGCTGGCCGGTCTCCCCCCACCGAGGCCCCCTGAGGCCCCGCTGGTCGCGCCGCGGGCTGGGAGCACGAGGGCGTCCCCGACCCAGCGCCCCGCAGCTGCCTCGCAGGGAGCCCCGGCGACGGTCCCCGCGCTGGCCGGTCAGCCGAGCACGGGCGGCCGCTGTCCTGGGGCAGGAGCTACGACCTTCGCGGCGCGTCTGGGAGTCGGCGGGGTGCGAAGCGCGGGTCCTCCCGGGGCCCACGCAGCCCCCGCGCCCGGGCTGCCCGCTCTGCCCCGCCTGCGCCCCGGCAGGGTCAGGCGCCAGCGGCCCTTCCCCGGGGCCGCGCCCGCCCTCCCCCTGCGGGCCCTGCCCGAGCCCCGGCGAGGCCCTCGCGCACGTGCCGGCCCAGGGCGTCACAGTCGCGGGGCCGCCGCCGCCCGCTCGGAGCAGGACCCGCGGGCCGCTAGCTCGCGGCGTGAGGGAGGGACGCAGTGACCTTCCCAGGGCAGCCGCACGGGGCCTTGTCCCCGCCGGCCCTCCCCGCGGCAGGGCTTAGGGGTCCCCGGTTCGCGGCCGCGGCTGGACAGGCGGGAGGCACCACCCGCCCCACGTTCGCTGGGAAAAGCCGGGACCGGCCTGCAGCCCCCCAGTTCCCGCCGACGGGGCCCCGGGGTCGCCCTGGTCCGCAGCCCCGCCCTGGGAGCCGGCGGGACACGTTTCCCGCCGCGCCTCGGGAAGGAACCGGCCAGCGCGCCCGCAGGTTCTAGAGCTCAGCGGCGGGGCCTGGCGGGGGCCCCTGTGGCCCCCGGCCCGGGACGGACGCACAGGCGCGTGCCTGGGGTCGCGGGTGCGCGTGCCTGGGGTCGCGGGTGCGCGTGCCCACGCATGTGTGAACATGCACGTGCGCGCGTCCGCGGACACGGAGACCCCAGGAGAACCGGGGCGTCGGGGCGTCGGATACCGACTGAAGGACGGAGGCGTGACGGCGGCTCGGGCGAAGCTCGGGGGAAACTTGGATGGTGACGTGTCGGGAATCGCCACCACCGCGGCAGGACACGCGACCAGGTGAGGGGCCGGGGGCTGCCAGCAGAGCCAGCGACTTGCTTTTAAAGATTTTATTTACTAGAGCTGAGCGCGAGCAGGGAGCGCAGAGCGGGAGCACGAGCAGAGCCGCACCGAGCAGGACGCGGTGTGGACTGGATCCCAGAGCCCCGCACGGTGAGCGGAGCCCGCGGGCGCCCCAGCGCGACTCGACCTCGGCGTTGGGAGTCGAGTTTACTTGAGCTTCAAGGGGCGCCGGGTGGCTCCTTGCTCGCCTTCGGCTCAGGCCATGATCTCGGGGTGGGGACTGAGCCCCACAGGCATGGGACTCCCCGCGGGCGTGGGAGTCTCTGCCTGCGGACGCGCTCGCTCTTTCTCTAAGCAAATCTTTTTAAAAACAATTTTTTTAAGTGACCGGCAGAGACCGCAAGACTGTTACACGAGCTCACACCGGCGCTCGCTGGAGCTCCTCCCTTTGATGATCACAGCGCAGACAATCGCCCAAAACGCCGGCGGTGGCGGCCCGGGGCTGTGCGATCCTCCCTGCCTGTGTCACACCGTCAACGACCAGCACAAGCAGTGACTGTCACAGGAAGAAACGGTGTTTTCCGTAACCCCGAGCTTTCCCAGGCGGTGAGCTGCCCTCCCCTGACCTCAGAAACAGCCGCACATTCAACATTCAGAAAAGTGAGAAAGTCTTATTGCACAAAATTACAAGACATGAAAATTTTATTTTTAAAAGAGAGAATGTATTTGTACACAAATCTACAACAGAGAATTCAAACGTAGAAAAAATAAACTATATCCAACGGCACAGCGCTCGGCGTCCACACGCTCTGCTCCTAGGGGTGGGCCTAACCCCTTCGGGCTTCCTACAAAACACGTGACAACGAGCCCCCCGGCCCCCGCGCTGACCGTCTGTCACTGCCGCGCGGCAGCCCACCTGCGGTCCGCCTCGGGAGAGGCCGCAAGACAGAAGGAAGCTGGGTCCCCCACGCCTTCTACTGGAATGCTCAGCACCGCCCCGGACAGCGGCTCCTGGAGCGGGTCCCGGAAGCCCGCCGAGGGCAGCCCCCAGACCCCTTCCCAGGACACAGGGCTCAGGAAAGGCAGGGCAGGCGCAGCTCCGTCTACAGACCCCACACAGGCAGGGCCGAGCCTCAGCCACCAGGTGCTGGCAGAAGAGGGGGCTGGGACACGGTCTGGGCCCAGGCCTGGTGATCCCAGCACCACTCCTGCTCTCCCTTCACCGTCGCCAGCAGCCACACCGCTGCAGGTTCCCACGACACATGTCAGACTGGGCAGCACCCAAGTGCTGGCCCCAAGGCCCCTAGCGAGCCTGCAGGTCCCCAGACGGGCACTGGGGCCGAACCGGGGCCTCCCGCAGCCCACACCGGGCCGCAGCAGCGCTGGGCAGGACAGGGCCGGGGGGCTGGCTCCTCTCCAGCTGCGTGTCCCCAGGGTGTCCCCAGCCCCCTGACGCACAACTGACCTACAGAGAGAGCCGAGTCCTTCCCGCAGGCATCCTCAACTTCCTGCTGCCTCGGAGACTTTCTCAAACGTGGCGACACGCCCCCTTGTTACCAAGGCCGCCAGCCAGGGGACACAGGGAGCTAGAGCGCGACGCCAGGCTGTCCGCACAGGGACCACGAACTCCCACACACAAAGGGTTTTTACACGGAAATAACCTTACAGTGTTCTGCGTTTTCCAGAAAGACTGAAACACACTGGGCACGACTACAGCAGGAACCGGTGACCGCGGACCGCGTCGTGGGGCGTCTATGAACAGACAAGGGGGCTGGCCGCGGGGCTCACAGCGCTTGCACTGGGGGGTTAGATACCGAAGAAGGTACAGAACGTTTACTGGAAAAAAACACAACTCATGATAAAGTGAACTTCACTCTTCTGTAATAAAAAATTAAAAATTCTTGTTGACTCTTGTTTGAACACAATACGGACGAGAAACTTCCCCAGACAGTGGAAGAGGGATCGGCAGGAAATGCCACCAGCAACTTGAAGAACTTTCTGGTGGGAGACCCCCCCCCTCCGCCGCACCGTCCTCAGAGGCGGCCGAATCCGGGCCCCTCCCGACCCCCAGGCCCAGACGCCAGGGCGCACTTCCAGACGCCGCGCTGGGCCACCGGCCACCGTCCTGACCGCCCACAGCGCCGGGCGTCTAGCAGTCGCTCTTCCACAGCTTGATGGTCTTGTCGTTCTCCAGCGCCGCTGAGGCGATGATGTTCTCCGTCGGGTGGCACGCCGTCGAGATCACCACGTCTGCAGCGGAGACCGCAGCCACGTCGGCCCCCGCTGCAGACCTGCTCTGCCGCCCCAGGGTCGCGCTCCCACCGCCCCCAGGGCCCCCGCCATGACCGCCGACGCTCGGGGCCGGCACCGTGCGCCCACACTGGGGAGCCGGAGCAGGAGCACAGCGGCGGCCCCAGCGCTGGGGAGGTGGCAAGCGGCACGACGCGGCAGCCTCCGCGAGCACCAGGGGTGGCAGCGGCACCAGCAGGGCCGGCTTCGGGAGCCCGGCTCAGCACCCAGCGCAGCGGGCCCCCGCGGTTAGAGAGCAGCACGGGTCTTGCTGTGTAGACAACATGCCCGCACTCACGGGGACCAGAGCCCGTGCTCCCACCACCCCCCACTGCTGCTGGGCCCAGGCACACTCCCCAGGGCAGGCTCTGCCCCCACCAGGAAGCCCCCATCTCCAGAATTTTCCCACTTCCCGAGCAGCTACAAAGCGGTGGGTGGGCTGGCAGCAACTGAGGCCCGGGGCTGCTCCCAAGGAGCTATTACGTGGGCAGACCACGCAACGTGGCAGCTGACCTGCAGGTCGAGGCTGAGTCCCCAGGGGGTGGAGGTGGCTGTAAGGGATGGGAGCAGCGCACTCAAAGGACCTGACGATCGGCCTCCCCAAGAGTAGGCGGAGTAGGGGCAGCCTCCGGGGTCAGAGGTGCCAGCAGAGGCGGCCCTCAGTGCTGAGGCACAGGCCCCCCGAGAGGTGGGTCAGAACCCTGAGAGCAACAGAGCCTCTAGTCCATGGCGGATATCCTTGGACCCACGCCGGTCTCGACGCGGGACACACATGGGCCACGTCCACACACGGAGCCTACGTGGACTTTGAAGCCAGGGAGATGGCCACGAAGAGACATTAAAGCCAGACCCGGCCCTGGCCAGACGGGAGCTCGGACAAAGCCACCTGCCAGCCACTCCGAAATGGGGGCATCCCCTGGGCCACCAGAAGGCCGAGGAAGACGAGAAGCAGACGGCGTGACAACACACCCTGGCTGTGTAAACGTGGGTGTGCGGCCGGCCCGGGTCCCCGCGCTCACCTGTGTGGCCCTGTAATTTCTGTACGATCTCCTTGGTCTGCAGGTTCCAGATGTACACCAGGTTGTCCTCAGAACCAGACACGATCCACTAGGAACAGGAAGACGGACAAGGAAAGCCCAGTCAGAGCTGGCTCGTGAGCAAGAGGCCCTCTCCCCGCACGTCCACACCCGTCCACACCCACCCTGACGCTCACCCTCCCCGCACTGCCTGCGAGGCCGCGCTCGGCCATCAGAGCCCGCTGGGACCGAAATCGTTTCCTCGAATCGCCACTCTCTCGAGGTCACGTCCGGTTCTGCCGAACGCCACCACCCACTCCAGTCACGTCCCAGCTGGGCGAGCGCGTGAATAGGGCCCCGGGCTGGGCAGCAGAGCCTCGCAGAGACGACGCTGCACCCTCGGCCTCCACCAGGGAGAAGATGACCATCCCGGTCACGGGTACCATGTGCTGTGGGCACAGAGGAACGCCCCAGGGACACAAGCCAACCTGTGATGGGGTCACCTCTCAGGAGGGACAGCTGGCGGGGCGAGAAGCTCCTTAGCCCGCAGAAAACCTACCTTCCCTCCAGTGACTGAGAAATTGGCAAAAATGCAGTATTTCTCATTCTTGTGGCCAGTGTACGTCTTCAGGCACTGCGAAGGCAAGGGAGGCGGTATGTCCACTGAGTCCCCATTTCCCTGCACTGTGGACGACTGTGGGCGTCTGGAGAGCAGGCATTTCATAGCCGACCAACCTTGGCCCTGAGAGCTCCCTACACACCCTCAGCGCCTCAGCACGGGGCGGAAGCTTTCCCAGGCAGCCTAGCGAGCTGCGGACTCCCCAGTCTGACAGACACGCCCTGCGCCAACCCAACGGAGGCGGCTCTGGGAGCCCCTCTTGCTTCGGACCCCGGCTCGGCTCTGCCCCAGCACTCACCTTCCCTTTGCTGTAGTCCCAGAGCTTCAGCGTGCTGGAAGGCAGAGAGAGGGGTGAGTCACCTGCCTTCCCGAGAGTCCCTGCTGCCACTGTGCACCCGCCCCCACCCCCGCGGGCTCACATGTGGAGCAAAGCCAAGGGCCGAGCCCCACCCCCGGCAAGCACGGGGGGCCCCTCAGTGGGCACGTCCCCTGACGCGTCCGAGAGCGCAGTGTGCGAACCCCACACGGCTCTGCTGCTACGAGGAGGCTGCCGGGCGCTCCGGGAATCAGCCCGTGGCTCGCTCCCCCTGCGAGAGCGAGGGGGAGCTTCCGGAAATGTCCAGACCAGATCTCAGGGCAACAAACCATCCCCCTTCTCCCTAGGTGGGGATTCACTCTTCCCGAGAGTGCCAACAAGTGCCAGCTGCATGGCTCTCTGGCAGGCTTCGGGGCCAGGTGCGGGTCCCCAGAGACCCCCCGAAGTGCACACAGGGCAGCCAAAGCCTGAAGGCCTGCCCAGAGGGGGCAAAAGCAGCACCAGAGTTCGCTGGGGGAAACCCAGCTGCTCACGGCTGGAGCCGGAGCTGCTCCGAGGCCGCCCCTGCCCCCGCTCGTGCAGACAGGGGGCCTGCAGGAGGAGCTGCCCTGGCCACACAGCGGCCACTGAGAAGCCTGGACCCCAAATCCTTCTTCAGCCTGGAGACCCAGCCCCCAGCACGGCACCTGCATTCCGGAAGTTTACCTACCGGAAGCGTGGCCCATGCACGCACAGGACTTAAACCTCTCTCATATCTACGAGTGTTGACACTGGTAGGAGTGACTCCCCCACCCCCACCCCATGGGAGGTGGTGGCACTTACTTGTCCAAGGTCGCGGCCAGGATGTACTTGCCGTTTGGAGAGAACTTCACAAAGGACACAGGTGGGTTGTCGTCATCTGTGTGGGAAACACAGAGACAGGCTGATGGAGGAGCGCCGGGCCCGTGCCCAGGGGAGGAGAGGAGAGAACAGCCCCCCATCACCACACGGGGCCATCCGAGTGGGGACGCTGCCACCGGTGCCCACACCGCCACCTGGAACGGGTCCCCAAGGAGCCCAGCACACCTCCCTTTGCCCGTCCCTGGCACGGCCGGTTCTCCTCGATGTTTCTCGGGTCCCTGACGGGCGGGGGCCTGACCACCCCCTCTGCCACGAGGGCTTAGGAACAAAGAGCCTGTGGCCAGTCAAACTCGGGGTGCCTGGCCTTCTGCCAACATGGGGTCAGTTTCCTCACGTGAAACCGTCTGCAAACGCCCCACCGGACTGAGAAAGTATCACCGCTGAGGGAAAAAGGACTTGGGTGAAGCAGCTCAGATGTTCTCTGCTGCCTAATTAAAGCAAAAGGTCTGCAAAGTCCATCTAGAAACAACCCTGCTGGCGCGACACCACACCCCGACTTCTACACTCGGGTCCGAAAGCTCACCCCGGGCGGCCCAGGAACTCGGGAAGAACCACCGCCAGGGGCTGCCCAGGGTGAGGCTGGCACCTGCAGCCGCGTGACAGCCCTGTGACCCTCACATCGGGAGGAGCGCGTTTCCCCCCAGGTGAGAAGGACAGAACCAGGGCCGTGCACCCTGGTGCCGGAGCAGGGGAGCGGCAGGCCGCGTTACCACCTCGAGGGACCTGGCCACCGCACGCCGGGGGCCGCTGCTCCCTCTGACACGTCCCAGACACTGCAAAGGCACATGAGAAGGCGTGAGGCCAGAGGGCCCTCCTCGGGGCACAGGGGCCACACCAGGAAGGCAGGCCCCCAACTCAGATAGGGGAGGTAGTGCTGGTGTTTCCGACCCAAGCTCCAGGACCAAAGTGTCGCAGGGTCCGCGAAGTTCCAACCCCCTCGACCTGACTTTACGAACAGGCTGGGGACACGGCTTCGCACGGCCCTCCCTCCCATGGACGCTGCGGGGGTCGAGGCCTGGCGCTGGTACCTGCTGGCTGCCAGCCTGGAGTGAGCGAACGAGCCCCTCCAGGCCTCCACTTCCTGCCCGGCTGCGGGGGGGCCGCGAGGATGTGTTAACATCCACAGCGCTCAACACAGCACGCAGCGGGCAGCTCCGGCGGGGGCTGTGCCGGCCCCTGGGGACAGAGGCCACAGACTCGGCGTGAGGTCACGTCACCAGAAGCGTGGACTCATAAAGCAAAAACCGCCCCAGGCCACCACTGGTGGGTGGAGGGCTGAACAGCGTCCCTCCCCAACTTCGCATGTCGGGCCCTAACACCAGCGGCTCAGCTCTGTAAGGACACAGGGCCTTGCACGGGGCTGACTCGGTTAAAATGCAGCTGCTACAGGGACCCTGCTCCAGTCTGAGCAGCGTCTCTACAAGAGAAAAAACTGGACGCCAGGGGCGCGCACACGAGACAACCACGGGAAGACACGGCAGAAAGTCGAGGAGAGGCCGCAGGAGAAACCAGGCCTGCCCACGCCTGGGTCTCGGAAGCCAGCGTCCAGGATGCGGGGATAAACCCTGGGTAAGTCGCCCAAGCTGGGGTGCTTTGCTGTGGCGGCCCCAGGTGGCCCCAGCCAATGTATAAAGCCACATGTGTCCCCGAGGCCCAAGGGAAGGCTGCGGAGCCTCAGAGGCGCCACCTCCTGGACAGGGTGTAGGCCAGCCGCTGCCCCGGCCCACCACCCGGAGCTCTACCAGCTACCCTGTTTCACACTTGACCTGAAACTGCGGGGACCCTCCAGGTGGATTCGCAAAACCCAGGGCTGCCTCCCCATCGCTTTCAGGGGCTCGGGGCCCTCCACAGGCTCAGCACCCACCCTCTGGCCACACAAACACCTGTCTTTCCATGACCGACCCCCGTCCGTCTGCAGAGACCCCAGTGTCCGTGACACCCCAGCAGACGGGGTGACTTCAGGGCTGGGGCTCCATCCCGTGTGCTCAAGGAATGATGCAAGGAGAGTCCCACAAGGGTCTGGCAAGTGCAGGCAGAGGGTCTGAGGGGCTCATGGGGCTGAGGACACGGCCAGGCAGTCCCGAGTAAGGGCTGACCGCAACAGCGCGGGGCCCCGCCTGGGGAGGGCACAGGAAGGTGCCAGAGGTCAGCAGGGAGGAGCTGCCGGGAGCTGGAACCACTCGGTACGGGAGGGAGCAGATCCAGGACGAAGAGATGGGGCTTCCCAGAAACCACACGTGACGGAGGAGGGGAACAGTGACCGCTGCTGGGCGGGACACCCCGCCAGAGAGCCCACGCCGGTGGCACTCACCGATCAGCGTCTTCAAGCACTGGCCCGAGGCGGTGTCCCAGATCCGACTGCAACGCAAAAACAGCAGCAAGTTTTTACAAAGCAAGACGGGAGCCACTCGAGGCACGCGGGCTCCCAGCGAACACGGACGTGGAGACGAAAGCCCCGTGAGGCGAGTCTCAGCTCCCAACTGCTCCGCGCCACCGCTCCTTCAGCAGCGGCCCTCACGCCCGCAGGGGCCTGGCCACCGTGATGGGAACGGAGGACAGGGAGGGAGGCGCTGGGAGCCCCGCCTGTTCTCTGGCACAAACATTCCAGTCTGGGACCTTGTTTCCACAGAACCACAGCACCGTACGATTTTCTGGATGTTCCTCTAGTTCAGAAGCGAGAGAGCATGTTCAAGGAGCTGCTGCCTAGGACAGACGTGCCGGTTCCAGCGTGTCCGTGACCTCCGTCCACGCAGACACGGCTTCAACAGCAGATGCGCGTTAGCGCCTGGCCGTCCGCGCCAGAGGCCCAGCAGCGGGGACACCGGCCCACAGGGCGACCCTGCACCTTCCTAACGTTCTCTCCCACCTTCCTACCCCTGCCAGGGGACGTCCTGGCCCAGGATCCCACATCACTGGCCACGGGGGACGCTTCCGCGCTGCTGACTCCCTGACCGCAAGGGGCCTGGGGGTGGGCGCGGGGTTGGCGAGTCTGCTCCTGCGCCTGGCTCCGCTCTGCCTGCCCCGCCACACCCCTCTTCTGGGAGGGACCCCGGCACCAGGCACTGTGTCGTGTCCTGCAGCAGGCACACGTCAGGGCTGGGTGCTGTGACCAAGCCTCGGAGTTGCTGCCCAGGCCACAGCAACCTCGCGGCCTCCAGTCCTCCTCGCCCTCCAGGCCCGCAGTCTGTACCCTCTCACTGCAGAAAGGCCGTGGGGGGACCCTCTGTGGAACTGCCCCGTCTGCCAGGCAGGGGCGGGTCCCCACCAGGGACGTATACACAAGCGGTCCCAAGCCCCAGCTCGCTGCTTCCTGTCCTCCAGTCACGCTTCGTCACTTTCTCCACATGCTTGTCCCCTTCCCCGTTAGACGCATCCTGAGTTCCCGCACCTCCCTGCCGCCGCCCTGCTCACCTGCTAACCGCTAATGCCCAGGGCCAAGGAAGGCCGTCCGTCTTCGCACCTCCACCTCCCCGCTCAGTCTCGCTTTGTAACCAGCAGGGCCCAGCGGTTCGAAGCTGGGGCGCCAGAGCCGCGTGTGGCACATATCCTGGCTGCCACCCACCCACCCGCGCTGGGAGGACAACCAGCGAGTGTTCAGCGGCCTCTGCTCCCCTCCTGCCGAGTGGGGACAGCGCTGCTGGGAGGCTAAAGTCGGTGCTGGTCAACCGTCGTGTCCACGGCTCCTAACTCGAAACACAGACCCTCTGGAAGAGAGAACGCTCGACCCTGTTAACCAGGAGCTCCCAACACCACGAAATGAGGGGCAGAGGGGCCTGGCGTGCTCCCGATTTAACTGGACACGGGTTCAACGCGTTACGGCGAGGTGACCAGTCTGTCCCACTGGCGTCCTCTGCTCGATCTCCATCGGGGCGGCTGCCAAGTCCTCGCAAGTGCCTGTCTGGGCTCTGCCGGTGACACATCACGGAGATTTGCCTGCTGACACCATTCACCAGGTGATAGACTTCCAGATGTCGATCACACTGTGACAACCCTTTCACTGTCTGAGAAACCCCCGGGTCGCTGCTGGGCTCAGCCTGCGGACGGCTCCTCTGGAATTCCGACACCGATATTCCCCAGCGAAGCCTGGATCTCTTTCCGGACTCACGGCAGAGGTTGGGGCGGAGGGTCACGCCAGCCCCACCAGGTGCGCCGGTTGGGGCCCCTCCTTGTTCTGTGGTCACCGGAACAGCTTCCCAGCGTCAGCGTCGGGAACCCGGCCCAGCTCCAGCGGAAGTTCACAGGCCCGACCGCGCGCAGACCTTCCGCGGCTGACTCAGCGAACGGGAGCTCCCCAGACGTGCCCCGCTCCCCACTTTCCCTCCCCGCTGCCTCCACCCTGCTCATCCTCCCTGCTTCCTTAGCGGAGCTCCTAAACCTTAAAGACTGGGCCGGCCTCAGTAAGGACACAGCTTTCTCACGCGTCTCTCGCTTCTCCCTCTTCTCTAGGTCTGCAGAGTCTGCAGAGCCCGTCCACGGACAACCCCCAGATTGTTCCAGGCTCGTGGGACACAGCCCAGGCTGCAAACGCAGCCAACACACGGCCGTGGGGTCGCTCGGGTCTGCCGGGCCCCGGACACGCCGGACACGCTCCCGTCGTCTAGGAGCGACACCTGCTGCCTCGTGGTCCTCATGGCCCCAGGCCCCACGTGCGCCCCGGGGGGCTGGAGCGCACAGGCCTCTCCCGCCAGCTGTGTGCGACTCGCTCTGCGTCTCTCCCCTTGGGGTACGCTCCGTCCGGAAGCCCCAGTGACGCACACCCAACTGTGCACTCCGCCCACCGACGCCGCTCGCCCCCCCGTCGGTTTCAAACCTTCGCCATCCCTCTGCTCTGCTTCTTGAGAACAAGAGGCAGAAGGTTTCTCAGGCAACGGGATGGCCTGCGGCGAGGGCATCCAGCTGCTACCGTGACGCCCGGTGCAGCGCGCGTCCCCCCTTCCGTGGCGTTTTTACTGGATGCTTTGTTCCCTATTTCCTCTTTCGCGTTTCCTGTTGCTAAATATAGACGAATTCTAGGCACACTTTCGCTCTCCCTTGTCATCGGGAAGCTCTTCTCGGGGCATCATGCAGCCGCTGGCCACTGCCCACCGGCCTCCTCCCAGGGAGCACGCGGGTCGGGCAGGAGGCCCCTCCAGGCCCAGCCTCCTTGCGTGGCCCTGGCCCGGTGTCTGCCGACTTCGGCTGACGTTGACTTCGACACTTTTGCCCGTGCCTCTGACAGAGTCCTCAGTGCTCAGCTGATGAGCCCCAAGCCGCACCAGTGGTATTCACCCAGGCCACACCGGACGTTCCACGGGGAACCGTGTCCCCTGTGGTGGCATTTCCACACCGCATCCTCCGTGGGACGCGAGGCTGCTCCGGAGCCCGCACCCCCCCGCACCCACAAGGAGCAGACTCGAGCCAGAGCGCCCCTGGCCTCCCTGTGCCAGCGGCTCCCCTCCGGCCCCACGTCCGTCCGCCTGCCGCAGCCCACGACAGCAGACCCCTGCCCCGTTTTCGTGGCTGTCCCCAGAGGCCAGAACACCACCTTCAACAAACGCGCGCTGAGAAAGGGACGTGAACTTCCTCACTTACCAGAGCCCGTCGTAGCTACTTGACACTATCAAGGATCCATCCCGATTAAAATGAACCTAGAACGGAGTGGAGGGAAGAAGACACTTACTTCCAAGCGGCCAATGCAGACTGCGTCCTGAGTGGCCGTCCCACGCACGGGAGCCCCCGACAGACACGCCCCGCTCGCCAGCACTGGACGCGACGGGGCCTGCGGGGCTTCCTGCCGATGCTGGCGGACACTCGAGCGACACTGTCGGAGTGACTTTTACTGGGTGTCTCAAGCAACAGGCCCTTTGTCTCACGACGGAGGACTGAATTTACGAGGAAAACCAAGTCCCAACACGTCTCGAGAAGCAGAATCACGTACTACAAAACACGCTCTTGAAACGAAACAAACGCACCCAAGGGACCGCGCCCCGGGGAGAAGAGGCGGGGCCTGGAGAGCCGGGCGGGCGGGCGTGCACTGGCTGGTGGCGCGGAGCCATCTGACCACGGCGACCTGGCCGAAACCATCTCGCCTGACCTCACATTAAATAAAGAAAAGCCAGGAGGGAACAACTCACTTGTTGGGTAACCACCGGAAGAAGGCCCCCGGGCGCGACCAGCCCCCGCGGCCTGCACCTTCGGTCACCTCAATGCCCAGCCCCCTCGGCCCCCATCGCCACACACACCTCTGCAGCCGACAAGCCCCGGTCCCACAACTAAACCGTCTTTGCGTTTCTTCCCTGCTTTCCCGGGGAACCCCAGTGGGAGGGAAGGAGCCGCGATGCCAGGTGAGTCCTCCGCCCACCTCCACCACTTCTACTCTGGGTCCTGGGCACACGTCACGCAGGACGAGCCTTTTCTGTAACAACCAGCACCTCGCAGACACCCCCTCGCTCCCTGCCACCCACGGCACATTTCCCACGGGGGACCGAGTGGCACAGGGGGTGGGGGTGGGGCCGTGGCCACCTGCTGGTCTGCCCCAGCACCACTGCCCAGCTGGCCCTGTCTCTCCTCGGGGCTCGGGGCTGCCCGTGTGGCCGAACCCCACCCGACTCACGAGATGCCAGCAGCATGTGGCCATGATGGCCAAGCTGTCTCCAGACACTGCTGGACGTCCCCAGGGGCCAAGCCACATGCCCAGGAGCACCTGAGAGCTCGCTGCACTGAGCGTCAGGCCCCAGAGTCGCACCACGGCCGCACTCTCGGCGGGCGCAGGCGACACGGGCCGGGAGACACAGAGAAGCCGGGTTCTAAACTCCCGGGGCGCCGTCCGCCACAAGGACGATTCTCTAGCAGCTACGGCACAAAGGTAACGGGTGGGATGAACTTGGCTTTATTTAACCCAAAGTCTCTACGGTACCACCCGCCATGCGGCCGATGTTGAAGTCACCCACGAGCCACGCCTGACTCCCTTCCATCTCACGGACCCGTCAAAGACGCTGAGCGCCCACAGAGCACCTCGCACACCCAGCACGTCTCCATCCGGGCTCTTGGCACTTCACAGGCTGTGCCACCGGCTGTCCAGCTGGCGGCCTCCGGGCCGGACCACTGGGCCCCACGTGCCATCCAGGACACACTCGAGAGGCTTTCTTGCTGTCCGTCCCTCCCTACTGGTGGTCTTGCAGGACGGGCTCGCAGACCAGCTACCTACCCATGACCACCCGCCTATCAGCCCCTCGAGGTAACCGTCGAACTCGCTGCCATCTCTCCGACCACGTTCGTCCCTTTCTTCGGATTTGCAAAACCCTCTATCACGGCCCACTGCACCAGACTCTAGCGAGTTGACGCGGGTCCCCAGAAGCTACCATGGCAACCTTGTGCTCTGCCTTGTTCCCAGCCGCACCAGGACCTCCCCACCCACGCACGCGGCCTGGCTGTTCCCTCCCACCGACACTCAGGAGCAAACGGCAACAGGGCCTCCCGGCCCATCCCCACACTCAAAACGGAAGCACTACGAAGACACGACAAAGGCAAGAAGTCAGACCCTAACGGGGCTGCCTGGTCGGTACTCGGACGACAGTCACTCGGAGCTCTCTGCGGGGAGAACACCGGGCAGGAGGGAGCGCCCGCGAAAGCAGCGAAGCAGGAAACAGGGTGAGTACAAGGAAAAGCCACAGGCCACAGGCCACGCGGCTGCAGCGAGGACCACAGGATGAGACAAGTGGACAGGAGTCCGGACAAGAGCGGACGGGGCCAGACCCGGGCGGGCGGGGGGGGCGGGGAACGGGGCAGCCAGCAGAGTCTGAGCCGTGGGCCTTCCAGCTCCCAGACTGATCTGCTGGAAAGCCAGGCGTGGCCCAGGAGCCCGTGGACAGACACCACGGGTGCCCGAAAAACCGTCCCAAAGGGACGCACAGCAGCGTGGAGTGTCCCCACCACTCAGAGGACAGACAGCAGAAGACACATCAAAACCAGGGCTCCTCGGAGGGGAGACCGGCTACTAGCAGTGGACTGAGCGCTGAGGGTGCAGGAGTCTGACTCTCTCCTCGCTTCATCTGTTTGCCTTTCTTAAAAGGACATTTCGCTTCCGTAGGAGACAAACACTTGACAAGCCCTGCCACTGCTCAGCCTAAGAGTCCGACCCGCAGCGCACCCCTACCCCCCAACTCGCACACCGGCGCCTCCCGGCCTTCCTCCGGCTCGCTTCCCGGGGCCAGCCCACGCCGCTGCCGCGCTCTCCTTGGACTGGGAGCCCCCAGCGGAGGGCGGAGCGCCGGGCGGACAAGGCCCGTCCCCACAGCGCACCGCCTTCCTGGGGCCCTAAGTGCTGGCGGGGATTCTGGGCAGCGAGGGCCCCTCGAGGCCGCTGCAACCAGCGTGCGATACGCGTCCTCAACACATCCGGGCTCTCCAACGGTCTCGGCTGGGCGAAGAAGCCCTTCCAAGGCTGAAAATGCTTAAAATCACGCACCTACACGATTTCGGAAAGTAAAAAGACCATCTGCTCGGTAAAAATAAGCACACTGTTTACAGGATTCCTTCCCCTTTCCAAAAAAAGGCAAACTTGGCTAAGAAACAAGTCTAGGCTCTGCTGACAGAGAGGAGTCTCCGGGCCACTCTCAAGTGGTGAGGTTTGCGATCCAACGGGTACTCTAACCCCGCACGCTCGTCGCACACACGGCTGGCGCGTGCCCGAGGCAAGACGTGGAGCGCACACAGCGCACTCGTGGGCTCCACCCTCCCCGGGCTCTCCGCCTCAGCTAGGTCATCCCGACCTCCTCCACCACCACCCCAGGATCAAAGCCCGCTCCACTCCGGACACTTCTCTGGGGCCACACTGCCCAATGCCTGGCCCTCTTCCAAGCCTGGCCGTCCTACCTGGGCCGTAGGACTCGGCTCTGGGACACCACAACGGGCCCCTCACCCACCTGTGCTTTCACAGGTCCAGGACAGGGAGGCCTCTCTCAGGGTCCCCCGTGCCCCCTCCCCGGCCATCACCCAGTCCTGCACGTGGAATGCAGAGCCCGGTGGGACTTACCGCTGAGACCGGGTCCGAGTGCGCAGGCAAAGTCTTGAGGCACTTCCCTGTTTTCACGTCCCATATCCTCACACTTTCATCAAACTGAAGACAAAGGAAAAGGTTAAGGCCCTTCCATGGCGGGGGGGCCTGGTCCTCTGGAACCCAAGACCTGCCACCACTGCCCCCTTCGCTCCCCAGCACAGCAGAGAAGACTCAAGGCTCAACTCCCAGGCCCCCGGCTCCCCAGCACCGCCCCCCACACCCCGAGGCATCACACTTACGGAGCCCGAGACGATGAGGTTGGACTGGGGGTTGAAGTTACAGCAAAAGACATAGTTACTGTGGCCCTTCAGGGTTTTCAGACACTTGCCCTAAAACCAAGTATTGTCAGACTAAGTTACTCCCAGTGGTTATTTCAACACCGAGCCCACAGGGGCCCGAAGGCACATCTCCCCCCGAGCGGGGCTGCCCATGACCAGCTGATCCCCAGACTGCCCTTGGACTCCCACGCCGTGCCCCTCGTCCACACACAGGCTCGGCCAGGAGCGGCACCCGGAGAGGCTTACCGAGCTCACGTCCCAGATCTTTAGGGTTTTATCATCTGAGGCGGAAACAAGGAGGTTGGAATCTGACGACCAGGCCACATCCGATATGCCCTGGGGAGTGAAAACACAGAGCTATCACCTTGACGGGACAGCGAAGGGCAGATCGTCTGACCGAAGACAAGGAAGCGTATCGCTCCACCATCCAGACCCTCAAGCTACCCCGGACCACACAGACGGACACTACGCGGTCCCCCAAGGAGAAGTGTGCTCTCTCGCAGTCTGGCAGAAACTTGACTGGGAAGGTCAAAAGCATTTGCTTAAAAAACAAGAAGCAAACAACTATCAAATAACTGGGGGTTGGGGGCGGATGGGGAGGTCAGAGCTCCACCTGGTGAGCCCGGGGATGGGTCCCACCACCCCGCCCGGGGGACCTACAGCTGCCCGTGCTCAGCCTCAGCGTGCAGGGCTCATACCCACCAGCTTGTGACCAGATATGGTTTTCTCAAATTTTCCATCATACGCTCCCCAAATTTTAATGAGCTTATCAGCAGCTGAAAGAAAGGAAACAAAGGAACTGGGGTGCTTCAGTCATTCTGAGTGCAAAATCGGGGCTTCCCATAAGAGCCCTGGGAACGGTGCGAATCCCTCAGGAACCCCCGTGAACAGGCTCCACGCACAGGGACCGCCAGCGCTCTAGCACAGGCCGTCCACCCCTTCCCCTTGCCCCAGGCCCGTCAGTTCAGAGCAGCAAAGGGCCCCAGTTAGGGTGAGGGGCACACGGCTGGCTGCAATGCCTCCGTGGCAGTGTTAGGAAGCAAGTCCTCCCTCTGTCCCCGGCTTCCGGGGGCAGCTCCGATGGCCTCTGACAGGAGCTCACACCCTGGTGATACGTACACGAACTTGCCAGCCACTCCCCGTTCGGGCTGAATTTCACGGAGGACACGGCTTTCGTGTGGCCGGCCAGGGTGAACTTGAGAGCATAGTTGGGTTTCACGGGGGTCGGCTGTCGAAGAGACAGTGGCAGTCATGGAGCGGTAACCATGGTGCTGGCTTCCGGCTCAGACCCACCTCCTGAGCCCCAAATCCATACTCCAGGCGCCTGCTATGCTCTCTGAAGTCGCCTTTCAGACTGGACGGGTTTACATCGGGGCTATCCCCCCTCCACAGCCCTGCTTCTCCTGCAGCCCCCTCCTCAGTGCCCCTGCACCACGAGGGGCTCAGCATGGAGGCCCCTCAAGGCCTCATCACCCCAACACGACCGGAAGCCCCGTCTGCGGCACCACGTGCGGCAAGCACACCCTGAAGGTCACAGCCTTGCTCAGAGGCCCGTGTGTGCGGCCTGGTGTCCACCGAGGGGGTTGGCAGACCTGCCTGGGCACCGGACCTGTGGGGCCAGGGAGGGGGCTTCACGGGAGGCTCTCTGGGTCCCGCAGAGGATCTTACGATCAGGACCAGGAACCTATGTTGGAGATAAAGCCCCCTCCGCAGGGGACAGGCCTGGGCCTCGGCACAGTGAACAGGCACTGGTTAGGCATGCGGTGGATGACAGAAAACGCAGAGTCTGAGAAGAAGCCTCTCCAGGGAGTGTGCGGCCTGGGCACCCCCCACGGTTTCCCCACAGCCCTCAGGGACGTGCCTTGCTCTGCGTGGCCGAGGAGGAAGGGGTGGGCTGCGCTCTGGCGGCCTCCGTCTCTGGCTTCTTCTCCTCCGTTGCCATGGCTGTAAAGCCCACCGGGCAGGGGGACGGGCGGGAGACGCGGGAAGCGGAGTTCACAGCTCCACACGAAGGCCCCCGAGCGCAAAGAGCTAATTGAAACCTACAGTGGGGGGCTGCGGCCAATAAACAAACCAGATTTTACAAGTTACTTCCCAGAAAAAAGGATGAAAAACCTCTGCCCACCTTGCCGGGCCCTGCAGCAGACACGCCGCTGCTGACGAGGGCCCACTCCCTCTGTGGGCCCAACTCGCCCTAACCCTCCGCACAGGCGAGAAGCAGGCCCAGGCCCCTCTTGCCAACGGAATCCCAGGCCCCACCTTCAACGAGCTCCTACTGTTGTCCTCCGCAGGGAAACGGAGCGCCGTCTAGGCAAACAAAACACAATTTTCTTCAAAGAGCCCTTGAAATGTCAAAAAAAAAACAAAAAAAAAACAAAAAAAAAAAAACAAAACCAACCCAAACAGCAGGAGACTGCGCTCCGGGGTATAGAGATTTGGGAACTCGTCCAACCCTCCCAAGTGATGGCACGGTGCTTAGCCGCCACGTTTGAAAACAGACAAGGACAGACCCCCCAGCCCCCGTGGTCTGGCCCCCCGGGGGCCTTCCCTGCCGCCAGGTCCAGACATGAGGCGGCCTCCAGAGCCCCAGCAGCTCAAAAGGCGCCCTGTCCCCCGCGAGCCGACGGCAAGACACAAAAGACACGGCCGGGAAGCGAGAACCGGGGCCAGCGTGCCTGCTGCGGAGGCCCGAAGCCCACGGATGGGAGGGTGGCAGCAAGCTCGTGCCGCAGGAGGGGGACCGCGGCTCCATTAGGTTTAGGCGTGACAATGGGAGCTGCTCGCGGGTGCCCAGGATTCCAGAACCTGGATGCGCCTCCTAGAAGCACCCCTGGTGACTCTGAAACGGGGCCACAGGGCGTCCTCGCAGACATCACCGGCCGTCCAGTTCCCATCCGACTCCCAGCAGTGCACACCGCCGTTAAGCTAACGAGTTTACAGTGTGAGCTCTAGCTCGGCGCTCCACACTGAACGCTTGAGCGACTCCCGGTCACACCAAGGCAAAATGGAAGCCATCGAAAAAGAACACGTCTCGAAGTCTCTATCCAAGAGGAAGGCAGAGAAATGACAACACGACCCAGCCATGCAGATCACAACAGATGTGGCCCCGGCCGGCCGCCTGCAGCAAGGACTCCTACCCCAGGGTGGACGGTGCTGCACCCAAAGCCCCAAGGCACTAGGGCGGGGGAGGGGCAGATCGCATAATCGCACCCAGGGACGGACCTGCCGGCACAAAGCCGGTGCCCAGCAAGTGCTGCTTGGTGATTCGACCTAGTGCAACCTGGCCACGCCAGTTA
Organism: Enhydra lutris kenyoni; assembly: GCF_002288905.1. Lineage (NCBI taxonomy): Eukaryota > Metazoa > Chordata > Mammalia > Carnivora > Mustelidae > Enhydra > Enhydra lutris. The sequence goes on from NW_019154097.1 coordinate 38,594,807, forward strand.
GCCCAAGTGCTGCCTTCCCCACGGTGGGACGGACAAGCGGCAGCTAAAGAGGACAGCCGGGAAGGATTTCACAAAACCCAGCTTCTGAAGAAGGTACCCAGGAGCTGAACCCAGCATCTGAAGAAGGTACCCAGGAGCTGAGGGAGGTGTGGGGGACAAACGGCCGTGGGAACAGAAGAGGCTTCCTCTGGGTAAACAGGGCAGACCTGCTCCTTTTAACATAAAAACAGAGACCCACCGGGAGATGGGCTGTGACTCCCTGCCCTCAGGTGAGGACCCGGGAACACAACAGACAATCTCCCAGAGAAGGGGTCGAACCCCCCCGCACAGCTCAAACCCAATCTGCCGGTCCCTTGGGCTAGCAAAACATGAACATGCAAAAAATCAGGGAGACTGCAAAGAAGACAATTTCTTGACTCCACACTCCCCCCCCACCGTTTCCACTTAAGAGGGGAAAAAGCCTTGCATCCTCCATCAACACTCTCGGGAAGCAGCCGGGCAGCAGGTCACCGGCTCCGCAGGGAGTCCACGACGGGGAAGGCAGCTGCTGTGCTGCGGGAACACGTGTGTGGCCTCCAGACCACATGCCACCTGCCCCCGTCTACACTCATGGGTCCTTCACCCCGTGAGCCTGACCACCCACCGCCCAGCCTCCCAAACCTGACTGCTCGGGGGCCCTCCTTCTCAGATGCAGACTCCTGGCCTGCCGCCAGAGACTGGGCCCCCGGGTGAGATCACCTGACACGCAGGTGGCCAGACCAAGAGTGGGGGGATGCCGCCCGCCCCACCTGTTCCGCCACCAGCTTCTATCCGACCTTACCTATCTGCCTCCTGGGGGGGAGGGCCAACCTCAGAGGCAGCGTCCGGCGCAGCACCTGCCAGGGTGTCTGAAGGGCCTGGAGAACGGACCTGGGAGGCGAAACCGGAATGAGAAGGCTGCAGGGAGCGACTCTGCCATCACCCAAAATGGCTCTGGCACACAGGCTGGAGGTGGTGCGGGCGCGAGGGCCGGAGCCGCGGCTCTCGCTGCGTGAGGGCGCACCGCACCTGGGGAGCCCGCTTCTGGGGGAGACACGGGGCCTGGCGGGCTGGGCTGAGGGCGGGCAGCAGGTCGGGGTAGGGGGCGTTTCTGCAGGAGAGGAGAGCGGACGGGTCGGCGCGCCAGGCCAGCGCCAGTCGGGGGGTCTGGGGTGTCTTTGGAGCAGCAGCGGAGAGCAAGGGGGAGATGCGCGCGGGCTGCTGAGGGAAGGCACAGTCCCCGGGCTGAGGGCTTGTCACCTGGCCGCTGGGGGAGGGGCCGCTGGGGAGTGGCCGCACGGGTGGGCGCTGGCGGGAGTCTCCGGGACCCACAGGACGGTCGTGGGGGGATGTTTGGGGAGGGGGCCGGGGACTCGAGTACGGGGACAGGGCCGGGGCCGGGCGCGGACGAGGGGCGCAGAGCGGGCACCCGGAAGGCAGGCGGTGGGAGCGCGGGGCGCCTGCACCGGGAGGGCTCTGGCGGGGCTGGGCCGGGACCTGGGCCTAGCCCGCCGGAACACGTGTGGCGACGGGGCGGCCCGGGGGGGCAGCCGGCGTCGGCCCCCGCCCGCAACCCGGGTGCAGTCCCCGGGCTGGCGGCCCCGCTTACCTGCCGGCCGCAGCGGCGGGGCGGGCGCTCGGGGCGTCGCGTCGCCGCCGCCTGGGCGGGAGCCGGGCCGAGCTGGACGAGGCGGCGCGGGGGGGCGCCGGCAGTGCGCGTGCGCGTGCGCGAGAGGCGGGGCGGCGGCGGGGCGGGGCGAGCGCACAAAGCCAGCCTCTCGGAGGGGCACTACGGGGAGCGGCGAGGGGCAGAATGCCTCGGGCGGACCCAACGCCTTAAAGGGACGGCTTGCGGAGCGCGCTTTCCTGTGCAAAGCGGTAACCTCTGCGTCGGCGGCTGTCGGTCCGTCTCGCGCACTTTCTAAAAACGGAAGTATGTGACACCTCGGGGAAAGTGCCAGTGCGCCCCTCGGAAGCTCCCCGCCCGAGCTCGGCCTGCAGCGGCGTCCCAGGAAGCAGCCGGGCTCGCCCCTGGGAGTCGACGGGCGGCAGGTCCCTGGCGCTCCTTGTGGGACCCTCGCTCCGGGGCCGCCGCTCCCCTTCCCCGGGCACACGGAGCTGCCGGCGGCCGTCCGCGCGGGCTCGCCCCCCCGCGCAGGCCTGGCACCTCGGCCGGCAGGGACCCAGGGCGCTCCCCTCCCGGAAGCGGGGACCCTGAGCCGCAGGCTTGTGCGGCCCCCCGCAGGGCCGACTGCCCCCCCCGCCCCCCCGCAGAGAGCCTGGTCTGGGACCGGCCGCTCTGCGGTCGGCCAGGCGGGTCGCTGACGTGTGTCCCCGCCAGTCCAGATGAGGAAGGGGAGGCCCAGAGGGGAGGGCTCGGCCGAACCGGGAAGCTGGGGTCCTGCGCGTTCTCGGCCGCCGCGCACACCCGGTCCGGCTGTGGTCTTGGTCCACCCACTCCGCGGCCGCGACCCGACCTGCGGAATCATTTCCAGGGGAAGACGGGACCCCGAAGGCGCCCCAGGAGCCCCGCGCACGGAAGGACGCTCTCGACGGGGAAGTGCCCGGGGAGCAGGGCGCGTGGTTGTCCTGGACTCGGACACGAGAGCTGAGAGGAGCCCAAGGAGGATGCCGGGGCCGGGTCTCTGGCCCTGGCCCAGCTCTGTGTGGATCTCCGTGCCTCGAAGTCTCGCCCTGCCCCCCCCCCCCGCCCGGCCGCCTTTCTTACGGCGGTTAATGAAACCAGCTTGGGGTGAAGGACACTTCCCTTCTCCTGGCCACCTGGGCCAGCATGGGAGCCCATCGTGTCACCCCTCCATCAACTCTGGCTGGCTCAGCCATCCATTTCTCTCCATCCTGGCCCCAGGTTTTGTCTCCCAAGGGGCCTTTTCCAAACCTTCCGGAAGCTCAGTCGGAATAAAACCCCCAGTGCTGGGATCTGTCACCTCCCCTGCCCGGATCTCGAAGACTCAGAGCCAGCTCCCCATTGCTCTCATGTCCAAATCCAGCGTCTGCTGGCGGAGTTTACCAGACCCCCCTCTAGCTTAGCAACACCCCCAGTCTGTGCACCCCAGATCCCAGCCCCAAGTCAAAAATACCTCCAACTCTCCAGGCAGAGCTGGATAAGGTTTGGTACCCAGAACTCAGAACTCAGAGCCGGTTCCCAAGTAAACTGGTCTCGCTCCTCTCTCCCCAGGAGACAGAGCCTTCTGTGAAAATGAGGAAGCCCCATTAAGTGCTGTTGCAGCCCATCCTGGCAGCCATACCTAAAACACCACAACCCGAGAACACAGCAGATAAAGCAATTTAGCAAAAGCAGGTGATTTGCTTTATTGGCGAAGTCTTAAATCCTTTTATATCCCTTCTGAGATGTGGTCGGCTCAGAAAAATCGCAAGTAGAAATGGAAGAGAGGATGAAAACTACAGAGAGGGGGAGAACATTTTGGAGATTGTTTTTTCCAGAACATCAACTGTGCTTTGGCCAACGGGAGCTAATTAGTAAATGAACCTGTTTCCATGAGCAGTATTTATAAAGACGATGTTTCTCAAGGCCGTCTCATCAAGCAGAGTTCAGACCTGTCTGGGCACCTTCCCCACTCACCCAGGTCCCTCCACCAGGCACGCCACGGCGCTCACGGCTGGTGGCACTGAGAGGAGGAGAAGGGGGCGCACTGGGGGCTCCATTCTCTGCTCGGCGTGTTACATGTGTTCACGTGTTATCTGTCGCACCTTCACAACAAGGCCGTGAAGGGGGTGCCTTTACTCCTTTTCCCAGCGAGGGAGCTGAGTCTGCCAAACCCAGGAGGGCTCCGCGGGGAGGCAGCAGGAACGCTGTGTGCTCCCTGGCATGGGGGACAGGGAAGCACTAGTCCTTTAATGCCAAGCCCAGAGCTTTGGATTCTGATGGCAATTGATGAGGGAGGGTTCTGGAAGTTGAGGGACAAGGGGATGCCCAGGACCCGGGGCTTCCAGGAGCCCTTCACCAGCTTCCACACTAGACGGCCCACTTCTGCCGCTGGGTCACCATTCCAACATGCTACTGACACTACCCAGAGACCCCAAGGCTCCCACCAGCCCAGGTCAGTGGGGGTCGCGTTCATTCCTCTTGCCAGATAACTACCCCAGGGCAGCCGGTTTGGGAGACTTGGGCCCCCGTTTCCCCTCCTTGGGCTCTGCTCTCCCTTCCCCTGCCCCTGCCCCTGGTCCATCAGGACATGTTCCGCCCAGCCTCCCCTGGGGCCCAGTGGGTCTTCAGCTACCCTGAGTCAGAATGGCCACTCCCAACCCCAGTATCCAGAAAACCGTTTCTCGTCCTGGCTGTGCTATCATCCTTTCCCTCCCCAGTCTCTTTCCCAGGTCCAGAGGGAGCAGGTCAGACTGGGTCCTAATGTCAAATTCCCTCCTTCAGCCTTTGCCCCGGTGCGCCTCCACCGAGTCCCATCCCTTAGGCTTACTCCCTCATCCCTCCCACCGGCTACAAAGCACCTCAGCCTCATCACCCTGCATCAGCTCCCCTCCTGGTGTCTCTCCCAAGGAAGACAGAGAGCTCAGTTGGCCTGGTCCTCCCATTTTAGAAATGAAGCCCCCAGTCCCGGGGACAGTCACTGGCACCGTCCCCTTCCTCAAGGACACCAGGCTCAGCCCGGGGCTGCCCCAGTAGTCTGCCCCTTCCTGTCTCTACCAGCACCGCTGCCCTGGGCCCTCGTCAGCATCTCCCACCCTCACTCTGGGCTCAGGGGAGCGGGGACAACCCGCGAGGGCAGCAGGGCCTGCTGGGAGGGGCACACAGCAGGTACGCAGGAAACACCGTCCGAAGGAACGAATCCTGGCGTGTTCGCTTTCACTTCCTGTTGGATTTCAGTCTGATCGACCGTTGCTTCCAAGTCCCCACAGCCCCATCCGTCTGCCCTCAGCTTCCACGCCGCTCGGGGCCTGGAGGGCTCCCGGGAGCCCCCTCCAGGTGGTGGTGGGTGTGGAGGACCAGTTTGGCCCCTGGGCCAGGCTGGGCAGGTCGCCGAGCAGGAATCCCTGGAATGCGGCTCAGACTTCCAATGCAGGGCCCCACCTGTTCCGGTCTGCAAATCCCCTCCCCACCTCGGCCTGGGCTAAGCCCCCCGGGTTAGAGAGGGGTCCCGACCAGCACCAGAGCGGGGAGGAGTCAGCTCCGGCGACAGCCCATGCCCCGCGGAAATCAGGGACCTGAAAGGCGGGCTGTTATCAGAGCTGTGCGTGGGGGTGGGGGTGGGGGTGGGGGGTGGTATTAGGCACCAGTGGTTTACTGGGTCCTTCTCCGGAATGTCGGTGCGGCTGCCAACATTCCACCTGTGTGGCCCTGTCACGTCCAACTGTCTCCGTTTGTCCAAGTTATTCAGCCGCTCCCCACCCTGCTCCCCGCAGCTGTTCTGAGCGCCTACTGTGTGCCCTCGCCGTTGCCTCCACGGAGGACTTCATTACGGTCTTGTACCTTCCCAAACATGCTCGGAAGCTATTCTGATGTTTAGGGAGGAGGAAAATGAAGGTTCCAAGAGCCTCCTGCCTTGCCCCAGGCCACCCTGCAAGGAAATGATGGAACTGGGGCTTGACCCTTCTCTTCTGGCCCCAGAGTCCATCCCTGCACACCCTGCACCAGACCCACACACCCACAGAGCCCTTTCCCTGGGCAACTTCCGCCCTCACAGAGTGCCCGTAACCCTGCAGCTTTCCCTCTGGGGCTCCGTCTCCGCTGATGGCTGTGGCTCGTCGCCCCAACGAGCACTTTCCAGTCCGTTCCGCATGTTTGGACTGTCTCCGCGGCTTCAGGACTGTGAATGTTCCTGTGGGAGGAGATCCAGGGGCCCCGACTGGGTCACGAGGTGGGAACATTGGAGTATGGCCTTCACCTGGGCCTGGAAGCCCACAGGGTGAGGAAGGGCGCCCAGGGCCCCAGCGCCCGTCTTTCTGGGTTCCCAGTCTGGCTGTGAATCCCCGAATGGAGAAGCCAGCGGCCTGAAATAGAAAAGCTGACACCGGGAAACACCAGGGGCCGAAGTCCGAGGGCTGTGCCCAGCTGCTCTCCCTGCCAGCTGCAGCGGGCCCTGGCCATCCCTGGCTCCCCCGAGCCCCGGTGGTGGCCCTTCTTTCTGCCCTCCCCTTCTCTCCAGGGTCTTTAAATAGACACCACCTCCTCCCGCAAGCTAAGGGCTGAGTGTTTGCAGGGAACGAAGAAGACCAGGCTTCTGCCAGGCTGCCCCAGACCTGGGCTAACGCAGTTGTCTTCCGGTGGCCCCGCCTTGGGGGCCGGAATTGGAGGCCTGGCCCCATTGTCAGCCCAGACCTCTCAGGCCGCAGGCGGCTGGGGTGGGCGCTGCTCTTCGAGCTTCTGCTTTGGGAAGTGAGGGCCGGCTTGACACAGGGGCTGTTTGGTTGTCTGGGCCAGAGGAGGCGGGGTGTGGATGGTTCTGGATAGTTCCAGGCCCAGACTTAGAACCCCTATCCTTCGCGGGGTCTCCTGTTAAAGCTGGCGGGGACCCACGTGGGAGGGACTACGAGGGTGGAGGAAGACATTTAAAGAAAAGAAACAGTGGTCCCTAAAACGGAAATGAGAGACCGACCTCAAGGCCCATGTCCAACGCACAGCCCCTGCGGCCACTCCCCCCCGGGAGTCTTTCCCTCCCAGAGGGCTACGGGCGGCGGCTCGAGGCTGGGGAGGGTGTTCAGGATGAAGTCAGTGGAGACGCCGTGAAGGTCTGTCCCCCAGGCAAGAGGCAAGTTGGCCATGCTCCCTCTAATGCTGGAACATTCCGCAGCCACCAAACAGACGGGGTGGCTGGGAGGTCGTGCCCTGGAGGGGCGACGTGGCATTTTGAGAGCAAAGAAGCAAGTGATGGAACCTTCTGTGAAGCCAGTCTGTGTGCGGAGAAACAGAGAAAGAATCTGCAGGGCCAGATTCTTTCTGGTCGCGTCAACCGTCCCAGGAAGCCCAGGGGAAGGGACTTCGGGAGGGGACTTCAGGGAGCCTCTTTCAGCTTTGCTTGTATGTCTCCGATATCCGTCCAACCCATGTCCCACTTTTGTGACCAGAGAAAAGAAGTCTGGGTCTCAGTGGGGGAAGGACGCTGGGAGAAGGCTCAGCGAAGCCATTGCAAGCACACCGTCTGCCCTCCTCTCCTGTCCAGCCCCTTCCCCGGCCCTCACTCCCCCACCAGCACCCCTGGACGGGAGCTCAGTGCCCGGGACTACGGGAGCCGTCACTCTGAAGCAGGCCCCACGTGGTCCCGCCCTCGGGGAACTCTGTGCCTGGGGGAGTCACTCCTAAGCGCCGAGGGTCACGGAGTGTGGTGCCGTGTTCTAGAATCAGCTCCTAGTGCAGGCGGGTGGGTTGATGGAAAGTCAAGGAGGCCCTCCCAGACGGTGTTTGATCAGAGGCACCTGAAATGCCGGGGCCGCGCCCCCAAAGCAGGATGCGGGCATCTTGGGGGCCGACAGGCCACATGAACAAAGGCCAGTGAGTGGTGTGGGGGCAGCCAGGGGAGGAGCCGGAGGAGCCGGAGGCTGGGCCTGGAGACCTGAGTGGAGCCCAACCAGCGATTCCATTCGTGGGAGAATGCGACCTTCAGAGGGAGACCAGGGAGGCAGGCAGTGCTCAGAGCTGCCTGCACCCTGAGGCCTGGAGACAACACAGCAGCAGGAAGCCAGGATGTGCAGCGGATGGCCTCTGGAAGCAGCCCCTGGAAGCCCTTGGCCGCTAAGCTCCTCACTGGGTGAAGGACATCTCGGACATCTGGGCACAGCAGAATCCCATGGGCCTCGGGCTGCAATTCTAACTGGCCCCCTGTAGGGTCCTGCGTCCAGTCCTGACATGACTGGAACACTTGGGGGGTCCGTCCTGCTGTCTGCTCATTGGCAGAGACCTCAGCCAGGCCTGGGGTCTCCCCTGCACCCCCAGCTTCTGCTCCTTCCAATTCTGGCCAGCCCGGCTCTCCCTTGCCACCCCCTTCAGCCTCCGTCTCTCCAGCGCTCCCAGATCCCCTGCCCAATGGCAAGCCTGTGGGAGGTCCCCTTTGGTCAGCCGTCCCCACCTCTACGCCCTGGGTGGGGAGGGCCTGCAGGAGCCCAGCAGGGCTGGGGAGCGGCTATGCCGGGCTAGCGTCCACAGGGCTCCCGCGGTCCTAGATGCACGTCCCTCCTTCCTCCTGCACTTCTGGTTCAGCCCCCAATGGTCTGTCGGGTGTCAGAGTCCACATCGGTCCCTGAGGAGGCCACAGACATCTTCCCAGTGAGTCCTGCTGCCCACATCCAGCCCCGAGCACGAGGATCTGCTGCGGAAGCATGGTGGTTGATTCTCACGAGGCTCTGAGCTGCGCAGTGGCTAAAAGCCTGAGTTCTGGAGTCAGACACACTCAAGTGCCTCCCTACGTCTCAGTTTTCTCATCTGTAAAGTGGAAACGGTCAGACCGACTTGTCCGGCATTTTAAGGCTGCTTATACCAATACCGGGGGACCCTCAGTGCAGGGCTTAGAACCCAGTAAGCAGAAGGTACAGTTGTTCACAAATCTTCCTTTTCTCTTGTTCCTTTTGAAGTAGGTCATAAAATTGAAAGGGGGATGTCTTGGGGTGCCTGGGTGGCTCAGTGCGTTAAAGTCTCTGCCTTCTGCTCAGAAGGGTCCTGGGATCGACCCCACATCGGGCTCTCTGCTCAGCGGGGAACCTGCTTCCCTCTCTCTCTCTGCCTGCCTCTCTGTCTACTTGTGATCTCTGTCAAATAAATAAATAAAATCTTAAAAAAAAAAAAAAAGAAAGAAAGAAAGAAAAGGGGGGTCAACACAGTTGTGAGAGTCGTGCACACGAGTAGACCGGAGTCATCAGCACCAGCTTTGGGACTGTCAACTTCTGAACCCCCAGATCCCGTCCTACCGCCCCTTGGCAGTCAGATCCTCCCCCTTCACCAACAGGGTCCAGGTCCCTAAGGTTTGCCTTTCCCAGAATGGCCTAGAAGTGGAATTATACAGTGGGTGGCCTTTGAGACTGGCTTCCTTTGGGCAGCATCACGCACGCGTCTGAGGGTCCCCCAGGTGGTTCTGCATCGAGTCTGTCCTGTTTCATTGCTGGGGGGTGACCCCTTGTGCACACAGACCACCTTTAACCCTTGCCTTGCTCAAGAACACGTGAATCTCTTCAGTTAAGGCGATGGCAGACAGAACTGCTATCTGCATTTGTGCAGACGCTTTCGTGGGACCAGAAACTCACTCCTCTCGAGGCCATACCGAGGACAGGGACTGCTGGATCTTTTGGCAAAACCGGTTTTCGGCTCAGGCGGATTTTCTCGCGCCCTCCACCCCCCACCCCATCCCTCCTAGCAGATCTGTGGTTTCTCATGGTGGGTTTGCTGCCAACACTTTTGTATTGTGGGGAAAATACATATCACATAAAAATTGACCATTTTGGCCATTTTTTAAGCGTATACTTTAGCATAGTGGCAAATACAGTCAGCACGTCGCGCAGCCGTGAGTGCCCTTCTCCCCGACTTTAGCAACATCTTGGACTTTACCAGTAACACAGAAACCTCCTATCCCTGCCTCCCCGGTGCCGCAGCCCTGGTGACCTTGCTCCTGCTTCCCATCTCTACAGATCTGCTCATTCCAGGTGCTTCACATAGATGGAATCTGTCCTTCAGTGTTGGCTTGTTGCCATAACATCTTCAAGGTTCATCCCTGTGGAAGCAGGTGTCAGGACGTCATACTGCATTACGGCTGAGTGACATTCCGTGGTGTGTCTAGACCACATTTTCGAATCCGTCTGCTGACCCACCATGGAGTCACCCCCGTCTTTGGGCTGTTGTGAAAAACCCCGATGCGAACTTGGGTACGCACATATCTGTTTGAGTCCCCGCTTCCTCTTCTCCTCTCACTGGTTTTTCTCTGTAGTTCTCTGTGGCTAACGATGTGCTTGTCTGCGATCCCTGTATCTCCTTTGGCGAAGTGTCTGTTGAAATATTTTGTTTATTTTTTTATACGGGTTATTTGTCTTCTTACGGTTGACTAGTGAGCGTTATTTCTGGAGTATGGACACCACCCCTTTGTAGGACGAACAAGTTACAAACGTTTCCTGTGAGTGTGTATCTTGCCTTTATTTGCTTAGCTGAGTCTTTCTTTAAAAATAAAAGATTTTATTTATTTGACAGAGAGAAAGAGAGAGATCACAAGTAGGCAGGTTGAGGAGGAAGCAGGCTCCCCGCTGAGCAGGGAGCCCGATGCGGAACTCGATCCCAGGACCCTGAGACCATGACCTGAGCCGAAGGCAGAGGCTCAACCCACTGAGCGACCCAGGAGCCCCAAAGTTTTTTCGAATTCGATGAAGTCCCCTCTATGATTTTTTTCTCTTATTAATCATGTGTTTGACATCATAGCTAACATTCTGCCTAATCTGTGGCCACAAAGATTTTCTTCCAAAAGAGTCACAGTTTTCCATCATGTATTCCGATCTATGATCCAGACTGAGTTAGCGTTTCTATACAGATGAAGCATGGGTTAAGGCCCAGCAATTTCCGCATTGTGTATTTTAACAGTATATCATCAGGTGCACAGACATCTAGAATCATGACGTCTCGTGGTGACTGGACACTTGGATCCTTATGTCCTGTCCTTCTTTATTCCTGGTAGTTTTCCTTGCTCTGGACTCTACTATGACATTAATCCAATGCCCCGGATTCCTTGACTCGTGTCTATCTATCCGTTTCTACCTTTGATTCGTAGCCCTCCTCTGTGTGTCTGAAGCTCGTTGGAGACCGCCTGTTACCGGGTCATGGATTTTCATCCATTTTGACAATTTATGTTTTTTCTGTGGTGTGTTCAGGCCATTTATGTTTTACTTGTTGTGTAATGAACAGTTCACGTGATATCTGCCCTTTTAAACTTGTAAGTGTGAAGTCTGCTATGACTGACTATAGGGAAGCCGTTTACACTTATTTTTTTTGACAGACGTTACAGCATTTTGTTTTATCTTTATTTTTTCTTTTCAAATTTTTAAATTTAAATTCCACTCCATTAACATATAGTATAATATTGACTGCAGGAGTAGAATTCGTTGATTCATCACATACCTACAACACCCAGTGGTCATCACACGTGCCCCCTTAGTCCCCACCACCCATCCAGCCCCCGCCTCACCCACCGCCCTCTATCAACCCTCAGCTTCTTTTCTGTAGTGAACACTCTCTTATTGTTAGTTTCTCTCTTTTTCCCCCTTTCCATATATTCATCTGTTTTGTTTCCTAAATTCTCTACGTGAGTGAGATGATAGGGTACTTGTCCTCTTCTGACTGACTTATCTCACTTGGCATAAAACATGCTAGCTCCATCCAGGTCATTGCAAATGACAAGATCTCACTATTTTTTTTTTTTTTTTTTTTAGATTTTTTATTTATTTATTTGACAGACAGAGATCACAAGCAGGCAGAGAGGCAGGCAGAGAGAGAGGAAGAAGCAGGCTCCCCGCCGAGCAGAGAGCCCGATGCGGGGCTCGATCCCAGGACCCTGAGATCATGACCTGAGCCGAAGGCAGCGGCCTAACCCACTGAGCCACCCAGGCGCCCCAAGATCTCACTATTTTTGATGGCCGAGTAGTATTCCTGTGTGTGTGTGTAAGTACACCCCACACCGTCTTTATCCATTTATCTGTCCATGGAGACTTGGGCTCTCTCCATAGTTTGCCTCTTGTTGATAATGTTGCTATGAACATTGGGGTGCATGGACTCCTCTGAATCTGTAATTTTCGTGTCCTTTGGATAAGTATTTAGCAGTACAGTCGCTGGATCATAGGGTAGTACTACTTCTAACTTTGTGAGGAGCCACCATGCTGTTTTCCAGAGCGGCTGTGCCAGCTTGCATTCCCGCCACAGTAAGGGTTCCTCTTTCTCTGCATCCTCGCCGACACCTGCTGTTTCTCGTGTGTTGGCCATTCGGGCAGGTGTGAGGTGGTGTCGCATCGTGGATTGCTTCCGTAGTTCCCCGATGACAAGGGATGTTGAGCATCTTTTTGTGAGTCTGTCATCCGTGTGTCTGCTCTGGAAAAATGCCCGTTCGTGTGTCCTGCCCATTTCTTGACTGGATTGTCTTTTGGGTGTTGAGTAAAACGATGGGACGTTTCGTGTTTGCATGCCTACCTGAGCAGGGGCCATGCGAACCTTCTCCATTCTCCATCTCATTCCCATTTTAGTATACATGCTGCTGAAACGAGCACTGCATTTAATGTAATTATTAGCACGTCTGGATCCTGGTCTACCATTGCATTATTATTTTCCTATTTGCCTTTTTTAACCTACATGTGACTTTTCCTGCCCTTAAAAAATTATCTGAAAATTTCTCAGTGTTCCGCTGTAACTTATCAGTTGGGTTTTTTGACTATGTGTTTTGTGTGTGCACTTTTTTAGTGGATTTTGTAGGGGCTAACAAGTATATCTCTAAGTTCACTTCACAATCCACATCACGTCAATATTTTACCACTTCGAGTAGATCGTAGATCCTCACCAGCACGTTCCTCCCTTGCCCCATTGCCTTTATGTTATGGTTGTCACATGGATCAGACCCAAATGCACTGAAAAATCTCACTAGACAATGAAATGTTTTTTTTTCCTTTCAACTATCATGCATGTTAAATGCATATCCTTTCGACTATCGTGCATATTAAATTAAATTAAATACTAAATTAAAAGGAAAATAATAGTCTATTTGCCTAGATATTTACAGTTTGTGTTGCTCTTCTGTCATTCCCAACATTTCCAAATTTCCCTCTTGCTTCATGTCCCCCTTGCCGAAGAACTTCTCTTAAGCAGTTCTGCTCGTCACAAATTCTTTCTTTTTCTTCACCTGAGAAAAGTCTTTCTCCTTCTTGAAGGATATTTTTGCAGAATTGACAGCTTTTTTTCTCAATGCATTAACAATGTTGTTCCACTCCCTTGTGGCCTCCATAGTTTCCAATGAGAAGTCTGTTATCATTCTTCTTTTCCCTTACGTATTTTTTGATAAGGGATGTTTATTTCTCCCCGTTCTCAAGAATGCTCTCTTCGCGTTTACTGGTTGGCACTTTGACTATGCTGCATCTTGTGTGGTTTTCTTCAAGTTTAAGCTGTTTGAGGTTCACTCAGCTTCTGGAATCCATAGCCAGGTTTGTGTCTTTTGCCAGATTTGGGGAGTTTTCAGCCATTTTTCCTTTGACTACTTTTTATGCTCTGCCCCTCTGGCATCTCCTTCTGGGAATCCAACCAGTGCCATGAAGGATAAGTCTTCCATTAGAGTCTCACAGGCCCCTGAGACTTTGCTCTTTGTTTTTGTTGTTTTGTTGTTGTTGTTTTAAAGATTTTATTTATTTATTGGACAGACAGGGATCACAAGTAGGCTGAGAGGCAGGCAGAGAGAGAGGGGGAGGCAGGCCTCCCACCAAGCAGAGAGCCCGATGCAGGGCTCGATCCCAGGACCCTGAGATCATGACCTGAGCCGAAGGCAGAGGCTTAACCCACGAGCCACCCAGGCGCCCCTGTTGTTGCTGTTGTTTTTTTTTTTTTTTTGGTCTACTTTCTCTCCCTTGTTCAGGGTGGGTGATTTCGGATGGTCTGTCTTCCAATTCATCATTCTTTCTTCTCCACATTCTGCTCTTGAGTCCAAGCCTATCCATTGAGTTTTTAAGTTTCAGTTAATGTATTTTTCAGTTCTGAAATTTCCATTTGTTTCTTCTTTATAGCTTCTCTTTCTTTGCTGAGACTTTCTGTTTTTTCAGTTGTTTTGAGTGTGTTTCCAATTATTCACTAAAGACTTTTTATGATGGCTGCTTTAAAATCTTCATCACATCATTGGACGACCTCTGTCATTTCAATGTTGACATCTATTAATTGTCTTTTTTTAAAAAGATTTTATTTATTTCCTTGAGAGAGAGAGAGTGAGAGAGAGAACACGAGAGGGGAGAAAGTCAGACAGAGAAGCAGACTCCCCATGGAGCTGAGAGCCCGATGTGGGACTCGATCCCAGGACTCCAGGATCATGACCTGAGCCAAAAGCTGTGGCTTAACCAACTGAGCCACCCAGGTGCCCTAATTGTCTTTTTTTTTCCCCCATTCTGTTTGAATTCTACCTGGCTCTAGGTATGACCACTGTTTTGTTTGTTTGTTTGTTTGTTTGTTTTTAATTGAAACCTAGTCATTTTGGGTATTATGTTATGCGGCCCTGGGTCTTATTTGAACCTGTTTAAGCTGGCTTCTTCTGGCTTTGCTCCAGTAAGGAAGTGGGATGAAGGGTACCATTTCATTGTTGCTGCCAAGTGGAGAAACAAGTCTGGCTCCCCCCTGAGGGGGCTGCCTCTTGTTAGTGCCGGGGTCAGAGTTCCAGCTCCCCAGTGGGCTTCCATCGATGCCTCCCTGGCTGGAAGAGGTCGGGGTGCCTTGGTCCTGCTCCCCACATAGCATCCACACACTGCAACAGTGAGGGCAGGGAGTCCCCAGCCAGCAGGAATGAAATTCTTGGCCCCCTAATTGTCCTTCTCTGATATAACCCCAGCAAAGTGTGTGGAGGTGAGGTGCCCCAGTACAGCCTGGTGAGGGGGGAAGTTTGCTCCCTAATTGGCCTTTTGCTAGCCAGGGCAGGGTGGTGCCACCATGGTTTTGGTGGTATTGGGCTAAAGAAGAGTCACTACTGTCTAAAAGTTTTCTGTCTTGCTCAGCTGTCCCTTTTCTGGTCCTTTGGCTCAAGACAGCAGGTTTTTGTGAGGCTTTTGTGTCTGTGCCCACTATTCATTTCCAGGTTGCTGGATTTTCAACTACAACATAGGAGACCAAAGGAAAACCTGGGGAACTCACCACCAGGGCATTCTTTGGATCCTGAGATCCCCAGCAGCCTTCTTCTCTCTGCTTTTTGGAGTCTTCTTATGTTTTATGTATAATGCTCAGGGTTCTTTGTTGTACTTAGCTGGAGGAATATGGAGAAGTATGTCTCCACTCCATCGTCCCAGAAATGGAAGTCATTTAAATTTGATAAGCATCCCCAGTAGCCATCCAAAAATGTTGCTGGTTCATCTTGAACTAGGAAATGGTATGCCCTGAGTCTGCTTTAGACAGATACATGTAGCCTTAGGACTTAACCAAAATCCCAATGCCTGTCTGTTGTCGTTAATCAGCGATGGACGGATGGTTGGATGAATGCATGGACGGAAGAACAGAATACAGGAAAGGCCATCAGGAGGCCAGTACACAGTCTAGGCAAGACACCACAGCATCAGTGATGGCCATAGTACAAACAGCCATCACTGAGTTTTCCTATTTTGCCAAGTAAATGTTTCTGCCACATGATCTCATTCAATCCACAGATGAGATATGTCCATTTGAGAGAGAAGGGAAACATGGGCAGAGAGACATGGTACTAAGCTGAGATTCAGGCCCAGAGACCCCCAGTTCATGGACCCAAGGTGCCCCCACTGTTCTCTCCCATCCAGTTGTCCAGCTGGGAGAAGGAATCCCGATGACAAGGAGCTGACCAAGCCAGAACATCCTGCTGATAATCAGAGGTTTTCCTGCCTCGGGGAATGTTGGTTGAACGCGTTTCAGAATCTTCTCCCTGAGACAGAAACCCAGGCTATGCTGTGTTGTGTATTCAACAAATATCAATCGAGAGCTTGCTCTATGCTGAGCTCTATGCCAGGGGCTGAGGGTACACCGTAAGCAATAGGACAAATGCGATCTTTACCCCAGGGACATCAGAGGGTCTGAAATCACACTCCCCTACCCTAAGTCCCCCTGTTGTAAGCAGAAGGGGCAGTACCACTCTCTGGTGCCCTGCTCTACACTCAGCCTTTCAGTCCTGAAGATTCTATGAGTAGCAACAAATACCAGTGGTGAGCATCTAGACCACAGGAAGGGGACCAAGCTGGAGGAAATGACCCCAGGGTTTGAGGGATGCTTGGCTCTGGCCGTAGCTTAGGGTCAGAAGTGGGAAAGCCCACGCCCCCAGCTCAGCACACCCAGTCTGTGCATGTGTGAGGTAGGCTCTTGGCACCTGTAGGAACTCAGCGGCCAACCAAGCCAGGCAGCCGTGTTTCCTGGGGGTCCTCAGGCCTGCCTGCAGCCCTTCTCTGACTGTTTCCCCAACCATTAATAAATAAGTGCATACATTCCTCCTTCTTTTTCTCTCTTTCCTCCATTCTCCTCAGTTTGGTGAAAATGGGAAGCATTCCTTCCTCTAATGGCAGAGGCTCTGGAATCTTCATCTCAGCTCCAGGGAACGAGCATCTTATCCTGTGCTAATCCTGGATTCACCATGTGTGTGGACATCTGGGTGCCAGGGCCAGCCTCCCGCAGCAACGCACATCACCAGCCTGCCTTATATGTGGCACTGCTAGCCAGCCCTGGGTCCCCATTCTGGCACCGGAGACTGGAGTGGGTCCACCAAGTGCCACCGGGATATGAGGCTGGTTTCTATGGTGATGCTGTTCCACCAGCACTGCCATCCCGCACGGGGTCCCTCGGACGGACCTGTATGCAAGTCCTCTCTGCTGTCCTAGAACCCCCCACCCTACCCCCTGCAGCATAGGGAAGGGTTCTGGAAAGGATCTCTGCACACTGTCACATGCCATCTGGTCACCAAGAGGATTGTGATGGTGGTTTGCTCCAAAAAGCCACTGTAGAGCCAGATTCACTGTCTCCATCTACAGAGAGGGGCTCCAAACTTTCCCGACTTCCTTCTGCACAGACCTCATCAGCGTTCTAACTACATAGGTGCTGCTGTGATTATAGTTCTGGGTCTCTTTGCTCCTCCTGAAGGTATGTTCTGTAAGGGCAGGACCCTCCTCCCACCACATTCTCCAGAATCCCCCCAGCTGGGTACGAGCCTGGAGACAGAGCAGTGGCTTGGCCAACTGCTCTTTGCTGAACAGAAGGATGAACACATATTTTATAAACACTGACTTTATTCCTGGTGCCATGACACAGTGGGTATGCATGAGGTGCTTAATAATGACTCACCAAGAGACCAAGTTAATGAGCTGGAGAGTTGGGGTGACAGCTTTCGAGCATGCTGTTTTGCCAGAAAGTAAGGAAGTTGCTCAAAAAGCAAAAGGGTGGGTTGTGTCACGTGAGGATACAGGGGAGAGGACAGAAAGCCATTCCTCATGGGGGAGCCCCTGCTCCCAGTGCAGCCACTGCCCCTGTGTCCCCAAGGTGGTATGTGCTGTGACTGCCTGGGAGACACGTGGACACCTCGAGGACAACAGGGGCCCTGGGGAGGGGGTGGGACGGGGTGAAAAGGGCTCTTCATCTCTGGAGCCTTCTTTCCAAAAGCCATAACCCCAGACTCACCATGAGAAAACACCGGGCAACGTCAGACTGCAGAACATTCTGGAAGCTACCTCGCCAGTGCTTCTCCAGCTGTCCTGGCTCCCGAGGACAGGAACAGGTGGACACACTGTCACAGATGGGAGGAGACAACCACAGATCACACGTGGCCTCCGGGTCCGATCCTCAGAGAAACCCACATACAGCCTGTGCCAAGGGCGACTTCTAGCTGTCCACGCATCTTGGCGTTATGAGGCCTTAAGGATGGGGGATCTGGGAGAAGCGTCTATGGGGCAACTCCTTGTTATCTGCAGCTTTTCTGTGAATCTAAAACCAATGCAAAATAGAGTCTATTTAGAAAAGAATGGGACATGACCCTCATGGCGCCCAGAGCGAGCATGGGGGGCCGGGGCTCGGGCTCACTGGGTGAGGCAGCACTGCACATCAGTGGGAGGTCTCCTCCCTCCTTCTTTGAGTTTCTTTGAGTTTGCCGCAGGTGGCACTGTGCCCCTGGATGGCCCTGGGCAGGGCCCAAGGAAGCTGGGCCCCTGGGTGACTCGTGGGGCTACAGCTCCCTCTGCAGTGTTGTTCCAGCCCTGCAAACTCTGGGCGGGGGTGGGAGGGTGGGGGGATGAGGTGGGAGGGTGGAGGGGTGGGGTGGGAGGGTGGAGGGGTGGGGGGGCACGGAAACCTCCGTCATGCACGGCGCCCACTCCCTGCTGCACTCACTGACCCATATCTTGACCAGGGTCCCCGCATCCACAGCTTCTGTGGACCCCCAGCTGTTGTGTGCGGAACTTTGGGAGCATGGAGACCAGTCAGGGGAGCCTCGTGGTTAAGCCCATGGGTGTTGGCTGATCCTGGCTCCGACACTCCTGACAGACACTTCCCCTTTGCCTGCGTTTTCTGGTCTCCGTGTGAGGTGGGTCAGTAACAGCGCTCCTGGTGGGGGCGGGCGGTGGGGGGGTCAGATGCGGGGGTTCCGGGTCAGCTCAGGGCTGGGGAGGGAAGGGCCATGTGGGTGGGGTGCTGTGCTCCTGCGTGTAAGGGGATTCAGAGAGGGCCGCCAGGTGACAACAGGGACAGAGGGCCTGGAGGGAGAGGCAGGTGAGCTGGTGCGCAGGCCTCCCCACACCCCCTCCCACACCACCTTCGCCGAACCCCCAAACTGACTTTCTGCTTCATCCCACGGCTTCTCAAGAGCATGACACACCGTATTTTCGAGAAGGTTCAGCTCGGCGTCACAGCCCCTCCTGGTGAACGCAGAGGCACAGCGGCGAGTGGAGATGGACTTCTTTTCCCGCGTAAGGAAAGGGATGAACTATTGTTGATTCAAAGAGCTCCACAAATCTTCCTAAAACAAGCAACTGTACGGGCTCCTGCTGACTCAGTCAGTGGGGTTGTGAGTTCCAGCCCCACCCTGGGGGTAGAGATGACTTAAAAAAAAAAAAAATCTAAAAAAATATATATAAAATAAAATGAGCAGCTCTCATGACGAAAGCAGCCACACATCGAGGGCCACCACAGTGACTTCATCTGCTCCCGGTGTCTCCTCTTCACCCCTTGACAAGGGCCCTGCACAGAGCCGCACCTGGCACCGCAGCCCACGGCCGAGAGCCGTACCCGACATCAGTCCAAATGTTGTTATGGAGCTCATTTTTTTTTAAAGATTTTATTTGTTCATTTGACAGAGATCACAAGCAGGCAGAGAGGCAGGCAGAGAGAGAGGAGGAAGCAGGCTCCCCGCTGAGCAGAGAGCCCGATGCGGGGCTCGATCCCAGGACCCTGAGAACATGACCTGAGCTGAAGGCAGAGGCTTAACCCACTGAGTAACCCAGGCGCCCCATGTTACGGAGCTCATTAAGCACCAGGTGTGGACAGGGAGACTAATATGGCCACAGAACCACAGCCCTTGAGAGGGACACAAAGCCAAAGAGCTGTGCGCCACAGTGGCGGTGAGTCCTGTGATGTGTGTGAGGGATAAAAAGAGGGGGTATGGTCAGGCAGGCTCCCTGAGGAGGAGACCCCTGAGAGCCTGAGGGGACACAGGAAAGGTAAGCAGCAGGAGCCGGGGAAAACCAGGCAGAGGAGAGGAGTGTTCCAAGCAGGAAGAGCAAACAGCTTGTGCAAAGGTCCTGAAGCAGGAAGGAGTTTGGTGAGTCTGAGGGCCGGGATGTGATCGGCTGGAGCGTGTGGGA
The DNA here is from genome assembly GCF_002288905.1 of Enhydra lutris kenyoni. Taxonomy (NCBI): domain Eukaryota; kingdom Metazoa; phylum Chordata; class Mammalia; order Carnivora; family Mustelidae; genus Enhydra; species Enhydra lutris. Next base: position 38,614,310 of record NW_019154097.1, read on the forward strand.
GGTGCAGGCCAGCCTGGAGACCGCACAGCCTCCACGGGCATGTTCCCTCCCTCTGCTCTGCCGAAGCCGGAGGTCATTGTCTTACAGGGAAAGGGAGGGAGTGGACATACTGGAGTGATATTTAGGAAGCAGAACCCAAAGGAGGTGGCAGCCAACTGGATGTGGGGAGTGAGGTGGAGGGAGCCGAGGGTATGACACCAGTTCCTAATTGGGGCATTGGGGAGACAGGGGTGCCTGTGCCCAGAGTGGGGAGCCCCATGGGTCTGCCTTCATCTGCCACTTCTCAGGACTCCCTCCCTCACTGTCAGGCCCAAGTTATCATCTCACGCCCCCGGGGCTGTGGCCAGAGCCCTTCTGCTTCATCTGGCTATGCAAGCACCATCTCGATCGTCCCCCAGAACCCTGACAGGTAAGTTCCCTGTCATTTCGCTTTTACAGTAGCAGAAACCAAAGCTCAGAGGGGTTTAGCAATGAGCTGGAGGCCACACAACAAGGGGGACAGTTGGGTGCGACACGGAAATGCAAACCCTCTGATCATTGGTGCTGCCTCTCAACGGCCGATGTCCATGGGCCACTGTTCCGGAACCTCCCTGACCTCATCCCCAAGCAGCGTGGCGTGTGCACGTGCATGTGACAGAGAATAACTCACTTTTTGGTGTCCTGCTAATGGCTTGTAAGTTAGCTAAGCTGCTATTCTCTCTATGGGTGCCTTTCCAGTTCTCTGTCCCGCTGAGTGCAGGGAGACCTCAGAGTCTACCCTCTACCCTCCCCTCCCATCTCTCCTGTTAGATCAATCGGGGTTAATACCAGCTTTGAGAGGCAGAAGCCCAAAGTAACACACCGTGAACAAAGTCTGAGGGCGGGGGCCAGGGCTGGGTGCATGGGGGCCCCTTCTCTCCTGCAGACACAGAGCGAAGGTCACCCAGGTCCAACGTGACACATCAGCCCCCAAAGAAACCCCGCACCCATGAAGCTGTCACTCCCGTGCTCCCTCCCCTCCCCAGCCCCGGCAACCACTCATCTCTGTGGACCTGCCACCTGTGGGCATTTCTTATCGACGGAACTGTACATCATCCGACCTTCTGTCTGGTCTCTTTGACTCATACAGCATCATCTAAATCTGTTCATGTTGTAACAGGTGTCTGTCCTTCCTTTTCGTGGCCGAATCATATCCCACGTGTGGACGCACCACCTTTTACGGATCATGAATCGCTTGATGGACACTGGGGTTGGGTCCACTTTTTGGCTGTTAGGAATAAGGCTTCTGTAAGCATTTGTGTACAATTCTTCGAACATCTGTTTTCCGTTCTCTTGGGTGCATAACTGAGAGTAGAACTGCTGGGTCATGGGGTAACGCTATGTTTAAATTTTTTGGGAACCACCAAACTGTTTTCCAAAGGGGCTGCTCCATTTCACATCCCCGCTAGCAATGCACAAGGGGCTCCAATTTCTCCACATCCTTTCCAACACTGCTAGCTTCCCCCACTTTTTTTCTAAATAGCCTTCCCCCTGGGTATGAAGTGACACTCTCACTGCAGCTTTGACCTTTATACTCTTGATGGCTAATGGTGTTGAAGCCTCTTTTTGTGTGCTTCTTGGCCGTCTCTAGACAGTGTTTGGAGATACAAACCTTATCAAGGTCTCAAGCATGAAGGTCTCTTCAAGTCTTTCTCCTATTTTTAATTTGGGTTGCTGGTCTTTGGGCTGCTAACTTACAAGAGTTCTTTGTACATTTTGGATACAGGACTCTAACCAAATAGATAATTTGCAAATGTTTTCTCCCATTCTTTTGGGTTGTCTTTTCACTTTCTTGATGGTGTCCTTTGAGGCACCAAAGTTTTTAATTTTGATGAAATCCAATTTACCTATTTTTTTCTTTTGTTGCTTGTGCTTTGCCTTAATATCTAAGAATTCATGGCCAAATTCAAGGTCGTGCAGATTTATTCCCATGTTTTCTTCTAAGAGTTTTATAGTTTTACTGTTTACTTTTAGGTCTTTGATCAGCTTGGAGTTCATTTTTGTATATGGTGTGAGGAAGGGATCCGATTGTATTCTTTTGCTCATGACTGTCCTGTTATCCCAGCACCATTTGCTGAAAAGACTGTCCTTTCTGTCTACATCAGTGTCCACATTTTTTTCTCCTTATAAGGGCATCTGTCGCCTTTGATTAGGGCCCACCCCGAAGACCTCATTTTAACTTAATCACCTCTTTAAAGACCCAATCTTCAAATACAGTCACATTCTGAGGTTAACGAGGGTTACGACTTATAACCATATGAGTTGGGAAGGGGGACAGGATTCACACCATAACATGATCCTCGGTTTCCCCCCTAATCCTTTTAATATGGTGGTATTACATTCACTGATCTTCCTATGTTGAACTGGTCTTTCATTCCCGGAATAAATCCTGTTCCTTGTGTAATCCTTTACACCTGCTGTTTGCTAGTCTCTGGGGGAGGATCTGTGCCTGGATCCACAAGGGGCGTTGGTCTGGCTAAGGGTCATGACGGTCTCATACGGGACAGGGAAGCGTTCCCCCTTCTCTATGTTTGGAAGGGGCTGAGAAGCATTGGTGTCCCTTCTTCCTTAAAGCATTTGACAGAACCCGCCAATGAGGCCATTTGGTCCTGGGTTTCCTCTGTTGGAAGTTTCTGAACACCTGTTCCGTCTGTTTACCTATTTTAGGTTTATTCAGGTTTTGTGTTTCTTCTCTGTTTTGGTAGCATGTGAATTCCTAAGGGTCCTTCCGCTTCTTCTCCATTGCTGAGTTGTTGGCCTGCCATTGCTCCAAGGGCTCTCCTAGGGCCCCGTTTACTTCTGTAAAGGAAGCAGGAACCTGGTAGTATGAGCTTCTCTCTTGTTTTCTGGGCCAATTTACCGAAATGCTGGTCAGTTTTGTGGACTTTTTTTTTTTTTTAAGATTTTATTTATTTATTTGAGACAGACGCACAGAGAGAGACAGAGAGATAGGGAGAGAAAGAGCATGGTGGGGAGAGGGAGAGGGAGAAGCAGACTCCCCACCGAGCAGGGAGCCTAACAGATGCAGGGCTCGATCCCAGGACCCTGAGATCACGATCTGACCTGAAGGCAGATGCTCAACTGACTGAGCCGCCCAGGCGTCCTGGAGTTGTTGCTGTTGTTTTTAAACATCTTTCAGTTTAACTGGTCCTCTCTATTGCTTTTCTGTTCTTTATTTCATTCATCTCCCCTCTGGTCTATATTGTTTCCTTCCTTCTGCTTGATTTGAATTTAGTCTATTCCTTTTCTAGTTCTTTTAAGTGGGAGTTCAGGTGATTGACCTGAAATGGTTCCTCTTTTTTTTTTTTTTTTTTTTTTTAAAGATTGTATTTATCGATTTGCAAGAGAAAGTGAGAGAGAGAACATGAGCTGGGGGGTTGGCGGTGAGAAGCAGAGGGAGAGGGAGAAGCAGATCCCTTGACAAGCAGGGAGCCTGATGCTGGGCTCCATCCCCGGACCCCGGGATCATGACCTGAGCTGAAGACAGACGCTTAACCGACTGAGCTACCCAGGCACCCCATCTTTTACTGTTTTAAAAAACAGATTTTATTTATTTATTTATTTATGGGAGGGGGAGGGTCAGAGGTAGGGAAAATCCTAAGCAGATTCTGTGCTGAGCAGGGAGCCCGATGCATTGCTCCATCTCAGGACCCTGAGATCACGACCTGAGCCAAAACCAAGAATTGGATGTTCAACCCATTGTGCCACCCAGGCACTCCATTTACATTTAATATAATTACCTATACAGAAGCATTTCTGCTGTTTTGCCGTGTGTTTTCTATGTCTTATACCTTTTCTGTGCCAATTCTGCCACCACTGTCTTCTTTTGTGTTAGGTGTTTGCTACCGTACCATTTTCCTCTCTAAATTAAATGTTTTTTAGTTATTTTCTTATTGGTTGCCGTGGAGATTACAATTGACATATTAACTGATAATAAAGGTACTTTGGATTGCTTTCAATAGCATACAAAAACATTGTTTCTATATACCTCCCTCATGTTGTTACTGTTGCAAATCGCAACTTTATACACTGTTTGGCCAGGGACATAATTACAGTTTCATGCAGGGGTCTTTTAAATCATGTAGGTGGAGGGGCACCTGGGTGGCTCAGTGGGTTAAGCATCTGCCTTTGGCTCAGGTCATGATCTCAGGGTCCTGGGATGAGTCCTGCATTGGGTGCCCTGCTCAGCAGGGAATCTTCTTCTCCCTCTCCTCACTCATGAGCGCGCTCTCTCTCTCTCTCTCTCTTAAATAAATAAATAAAATCTTTAAAAATAAATAAGTAAATCACATAAGAGGAGAAAGAGGTGTTAGTAGCCAAAATATATTACTGCTGACTTTTCTTTCTACTGAAGCCGTTCCCTTTCCTGTCCTGCCCTGTCTTTGTGTGGATTCAGGTTAATCTCTGCTGTCCATGCAGTCCTCAAAGGACAGATTTGCTAGCCCCAAACCCTTCCAGTTTTTGTTTATCTCAGAATATCTTGATTTCTCAGGTTTCTTTTCTTTTCTTTTCTTTTTTTTTTTGCAAGGCAGTTTTGCTGGGTACAGAATTCCCAGTTGACGGGATTTTTGGTTTTCTCTCAGTACTTGGCATATGTCATCATGCTGCTTCCTGGCCAGTGTGGTTTCTGATGGCAGGTAAGCTCTTGATCTTACTGAGGACCCCCAGACATGAGGACTCCCTTCTCTGTTGCTGCTTCCAAGATTCTCTCTCTGTCTTCGCCTTTCAACATCTTGGTTACAGCATACAGATTTCTTTGAGTTTATCCCACCTTCGATACACTTCTCGTGCTTCTTGGCTATGCAAACTGTTACAGTTGATCAAATCTGGGAAGTTTTTGGCTAGTATTTCTTTCTTTTTTTTTTTTAAAGATTTTATTTATTTATTTGACAGAGATCACAAGTAGGCAGAGAGGCAGGCGGAGAGAGAGGGAGGAAGCAGGCTCCCCGCCGAGCAGAGAGCCCGATATGGGGCTCAATCCCAGGACCCTCAGATCATGACCTGAACCGAAGGCAGAGGCTTTAACCCACTGAGCCACCCAGGTGCTCCTTGCCTAGTATTTCTTAAAAGAGCCATTCTTCCCCATGCTTCTGGAACTCCCACGGTGCATATATTAACATGCTGAATGGCATTCTGCGGTCTCTTAGGTTCTCTTCGTTTTTCTTTCTTCTCCTTGGTTTGGATCACCTCAACAGGCTTATCTCAAGTTCTTTGATCGCTCCTTCACCTTCTCGAGTTTGTGGCAGGGCACCCGGTCTTGACTGCATTTTTTTCAGCTACTGGTCTTTTCGACTCTAGAATTTCCGTTTGGTTCCTTTCAGTAATTTCTATCTACTTGTGTTATCTATTTGGTGAAATGTCGTGCTTGTGGTTCCCTTGTCCTTTGTGCTTGGTTTCCCATAGCTGTCGATCATATTAACAGGGCTGATATAAGGTCTCCATCCAACAAGTCCAACATTTGGCTTGCTTCCTGCGGAACTGTTTCTTTTCATCCCCCCCCCCCCCACAGAGTGCATGGCCATATTTTCTAGTTTCTTTGCATGCCTCATGACTTTTTGTTGTTGTTGTTGTTGAAAACTGGACAGTTTGAATATTATAATGTGGTAATTCTGGAGAGCAGATTCTACCCCCGTCCCCGAGGTTTGCTGATGCTGGTGCTGCTGTTGCTCGATGTTTCTGAGCTTATTTTGTAAATCCAACGTTCTGTGCTGTGTGTGGCCGGTAAAGTATCATTCAATTGGCTCAATGGTCAGCTAGTTATTCAACAGGAATTTCCTTAAATGCTGAGATCAAGCTGCCTTCTTCTTGATTGTTTTCCCAGTTAATATAAACCTTTGACTCGTTTCCAGAGCTCAGATAAAGTTTATTCTGACATCTTTTGCCAGTCGTGTTTGATGTTTCTGTGGAGTTACAGGCCGTTCTGTGCTCTGCCATTTTGCTGACTTCATCTCAGCCCACTGCTGGTCAGATGTCTTTGTCTTTGATGTGTTTTATTCCTCTTTGATATGTTTAGGGGTGCATGCACTCTTGTTTATTCTACTTGTGCCTTGTGTTTGAATCCAAGGATTCATTTCTCCCATCTATTTTGTTGAAGTTTCATCTCTTATCTGTATAAAGATTTCCTCTCTCCCTTAATTCCTAATTTGGTCTGTCTGGAGTTCCTATTAGAAAGATGACATAATGGGGCACCTGGGTGACTCAGTCATTAAGCGTCTGCCTCCGGCCCGGGTCATGATCCCGGGGTCCTGGGATTGAGTCCCGCATCAGGCTCCCTGTTCAGTGGGAAGCCTGCTTCTCCGCTCCCACTCCCCCTGCTTGTGTTCCCTCTCTCACTGTGTCTCTTTCTGTCAAATAAATAAATAAATCTTGAAAGGAAGAAAGAGAAAGAAAGGAAGAAAGAAAGAAAGAAAGAAAGAAAGAAAGAAAGAGAAAGAAAGATGACATAACACTATTTTCCTGTTTCTTCACCGAAATTTCCAGTTTTTAAGTTTTCCATATCTTTGCTCCTCTGAACTACATTCTGGTTGATTTCCTCAGATGTATCTTTTAGGAACTAATTCTCTCTTGGACATTGTCTAAGTCACCAAGTATCCCTTCCTCTGAGTTTCAAATTCCCCTGTAGTCTCTATCTCTGATTTCTAGAACTGCTAAGGTTTTTCCTCAAAATTTCAAATTTTTATGCCTTTTTTTTTTTAAGATTTTATATATTCACTTGAGAGAGGGAGAGGGCACAAGGGGGCAGTCCGAGGGAGAAGCAGACGGGTTGAGCTGGAAGCCCCATGTGGGACTCCATCCTGGGACTCTGGGATCACAACCTGAGCCAAAGGCGGATCACCCAGACGCCCACTGGTAATCTTTAAAAAAAATTACTTATTGTAGATCTTCAATCATTCTGAACATACTTGTCCTGTAATCTTGGGATTCTTTCTCAGAGACAGGGCATGTGAGGAGGGAATACAAAGAGGGCCACGGTGTCCCAGGACATCAGTGCAGAGAGCTTGCCCCTGTGTCACCAAACCAAGGGGTCGGCACACCACCTTCTGACACCAGGAGCACCTAAACTTTGAGCAAGGATTCCAGGGGCCCGGAGACTGGAGCACGTCCCAGGCCCATCCCTCTCTCCCATTACATCACAACGATCGTTTCTTCAAACAAAACTCAAGCTTTGGTACGTAGTAAACCTGTTTGCTTTGGAAGAAGGAAATGGTCATTGAGAAAAATAAAATGAAATCATTCACAGTCCTAGTCCCCATAGGTAGCTGCCATGACCATACCAGCCGGCTCCCAGCTCCTTTCCCGGCTTGAGTTTTCTGCGCAGCTCTGAGCACTGTGAGGCACACAGCATCTTGTACTTATTTATGCCTTTCTGTGCGTCCCAGGACCACGTCAGCGCCACTGTCTGTCTTCTTTTGTGTTGGATCTGCCCTACCTAGAAGTGGGACATAGGGTGCTATGCCCTCCCCCAGTCCCAATGCAGCGGATGAATGAATGGATGGGGACACTGTCTTATGAGTGTGTCCTTCTACCACAGTTGTCCTCACAGCAAGCCTATATGGCAGGCACATACTCTGCCCATTTTACAGATGAGCAGGCTGAGGCTCTGGGGGCCACCCCTTCTCCCTCCCTGCCTCCTGCTGGCCGCCCATCTGTGATGGCACTTCTGTGGCCGCAGCCCACTCCCTCTGTCCCCCCAAGCTCCCAGATCACACCTAAAACCTCTGCCCTGGGTGCTTTTAAGGACATTACTATTGTTTTTATGCAAATGATCTTCCACTTGGGGCTAGGGAAAATGGGGAAGTGAGAAAGCTCACCTCCAAGCTCCATCCCCCGACAGGGGCTCCCCACACTTCTGTAAGAGAACCCTCAGTTAGCGACCATGGGCATCCGTGTCCTCAAAAACGCACCTCATCTCTCCTACCAAAACACAGGCTCCCGGAAGACACCTTGCGGGTGAAGTGCGAACCCTCACCTGGGTTCAGACTAGGCTCAGGCTAGGAATGCGGCCTCACTCTGCCACCATTTCCATCTGTAACGTGGGCAGAGTCACCCCTATGTCACAGGAGTGTTTGGGGGTTCAGTGGAATTGTGCATGTAAGCTCAGGACACCATGTCTGGCACACAGTAAGCGGTCACTAAAAGACCGTGTCATCAGAAACCTCTGCTTGTCACCACCCGGAGTTCTCTGCAACCCACCTTTGTCCGCAGAGACAGAAACTCCTCTTTTTAAAAAAAATTTTTTTAAGTTATTCTGAGGGCTGATCAGTCTCCTGGGAAGGACTCACAATAACGGAACCCCCAAGAGACTTGTGTATGAACTGCGAATGCAGTAATACAGACGGCTCGGTGGCTCCAGGGGCACGCTGGGTAAAGACTGTGTGCCGGGGGTTGAGGCCTTTGAGTCCCCGGCCCTGTTCTGGCCCAAACACGGGTTTAAGGCCAAGGGCAAGCTTTAAGGCCACGGCTTTAAGGCCTCCTGCTGGGCATCTGCCTTAGGCACAGGAGGTCGGGGTTCACTGAAATTTGCAGATGGAGGCTGGAGGACAGGACAGGGGTGCAGAAGGGGAAATTCATCCATTCACGCTAGAGCCCGTGTAGGCCCTGAGCGTGGAGACCTGCCCTCACGGGGCCGCCACCGTGGAGTAGGGTCAGCCGATCAGCAGACCCTATAAGGAAGAGATGCAGGTGCAGAGGGGAACCCTGACTGAGGGAGGGGCCATAGGCCAGGCCTCTGGCACGCACCTCTTTTGCCTCCCACAGAGGGAGACTTAGGTCCTATTTTTGTACTCCTCTGACGGATGAGGAAACCAGCCTTGTGGAGATTAAGGGGCTCTATTCTGGGCCCTCAGCACTCCCCAGAGGCCCAACCTCGGCGGTGATGAAACTCCAGGAGCCTGGGCTGGTGGGGGGATGGGCATCAGGGTCACCCCGAGTTTCTTCCCAAGGCAGCCCTGCCTCTCAGGAGGCCCTAGGGAGGAGCCCCTGCACTAGGCCTGACAGGTGGTTAGCCGGGGCCTGAGATGCCCAAAGACAGTCTCTGTCACATTCCTTTTGCAGGGTCTGCTTCCTAGAGACTTCCAGCCTCACAGAAGTCCACCCCACTGAGTCACCTGGACAACGCAAGTGGCAAGCACGACCAGTGCGCACGAGGAAGGGAAAGGTGGGGACCTAGGTCCTTCCATCCAAGCCAAGGTCCCCAGGGAGGGCCCGGGTTCCTCTGACCGCCTCATGGGGTTACTCCTGGGCCTGCAGAAGGCCCACGAAGGCTCATCAGGGCCCCGGGCATTCCATCAGCGGCCTTGACAGCAAGGCTGGTCAGGGGCACTCTCTGTGGACCCCAGCCAGACCCTGGAAGGCCAGGACCAGGTGGAAAGGCTCTTTGCTTTGGCCTGAGGAGTGAAGTGGGGTCACCCTGATGGCGAGTGCCTAGGATGTCCTAGAGGATGAGACCCAGATGGCAGGAAAGGAACATAGCCTTGGGGGTGACTAGCACAGCAGTCTGTAAACCTGGGATACTAAATCAGGGCACCCGGAGCGGTGAGACCAGGACCCCGGATCTGACACCCTGGGCTGTCACGGCGGAATCAGAGGTGTTGGCCTGCAGATTTTCACCGTCCACTCCTCCACCTTCTCCCATTTGGTAAACTAGAAAGGGAGGGTCCCGCCGGGGTCCCGCCCTCGCCAGCACCTTGCTCCAGAATATCTCCTGGGGTGTGTAAGGGTCCCGGGCTCCCAGCAAAGGGGCAGCCTGGAGGGCCAGGGAACGTTTCAGCCTCTCCTGCAGACTGTTTCCCAGGCCTGGGGGCTGTGGCCTCTCAGCTCTCTCGCACTCACTGACTCTGTGACCCTGGGCAGGTCACTGCTCCTCCCAGAGGCTCAGTTCCCTCCCCTGGGAGCCTGGGACCACAGAGTGGCTCAGTGGGCCCCATGGAGTCCGCACTCACCGTAGAATTATGAAGATGTGTGCATTTCCGGCGGCAGAACTCCTGCTCACCCTGAAAGTAAACCCAGTGACCCGAGCGGTTTGGGATGGGTCCAGACCACATAAGGAAACTCGACCTTCCAGTTGGCAGGTTCAGCCAGCACAGGGGAAGACTTCTTTTGTTTTAGACGTTTTTATAGGGGTCTAACCTACACAACATGCTTCCACCTTACATTATCCAAAACAAGATCCGAAACGTGCCCGCGAGCTGAGCCTTTCAAAATACAGAAGGGCCAAGACTCCTCGTTTTTACCTTTGTGGCCCACTCCTGGAATCTCAGGATGGGGGGGCCTTCATCTCATTCCAGCCTCTCACTGTGCAGACGGGGAAACTGAGGCTGGCGGGCGCGGTATTTGGGCAGGGCTGGGCCCATCCCCTGCTCCTCGCCAGCTCCGGCGGCTTGGCGCCCTTCGCGCCACCTCAGAACTGGGCGCTCAACCCGCGCGCAGGGGAAACGCGAGCCGGGCGGCGGGCGCAGGCTGAGGTGGGTAGATAAGGGGGGCGCGGCCGAGCGCGGCTCCTCCCCGGGCGGGGCCGCCCCCGCGCGCGCGCCGACGCCCCGCCCCCGCCCTCCGCGCGCGCTCCCGCGGGGCTAATTAGGCGCGCGGTTTGTTTACAAACACGGGGCACCGCAGGTGCGCGCCGCCCCAACGGTGCGCGGCCGGGACTCGAGGGCGTCCCCAACCCCCATCCCCGGGCTCCGGGGTCCGCGGGCGGGTGTGGCGGCGGGCGGGCCGGCGCGGGCCGCGCTCCTGCCTTTTCCACGCCTCCCGCGGGCACAGGAAATTCGCCCGTAGGCACAAACCCCCTTGCGCGGGAGGGCGGGCGGCGGGGACGGAGGGCGGGCCGCGCGGGCCCGGGCTGGGGGCGGCCGCCG
>NW_019154097.1:38625583-38679255 GCF_002288905.1 Enhydra lutris kenyoni
CCGGGCCGCCGCCGCCTTTGTGCGCGGCCACGATGCAACAAAGCGCGGCGGCTGCCCGGGGTCGCGGTGGCGGCGGCGGCGGCGGCGCGGGCTCCCTCCCCTTCGCCCTCGCCCGCGCCCTCCCGGCCTCCCGCGTCCCGGGCTGGGGGCGTCGCCGCTGCTGGGGCGCACAGCCCAGAGTTGGCACGGCCCGCGCGCCCCGCGCCAACCCGGCCTCCCGCGCCCTCCCTCGCGCTCCCTCGCGGAAGGGATTTTTTTCCCCCTTTTCCTCTGCCCGCCATCTTTCGGAGGGGGAACGAGGGAGGACGCGGAGGGGAAGGTGCGCGGCGGCGTCCCGGGCCCGCCGTGCGCCCCGGCGCCACTTTCCCGGAGCCCGCCCGCCCTGGCCGCCGGCCCCTCGGGGCTCGCGCTGGGGGCCCGGCGCCGCCGCCGGGGTGGGGGGCGAGACCAGGCCTGGGCCCAACTCGGAGTGGCGCGGGGGCAGCCTCTTTCCAGAGTTAGGGCCCCGGCGCTGACTTTGAGCCCCTTCGAGTTGCTGGGTCGTTGCAGCCGGGCCAGGAGGAGACCCAGTTCCCGTTTTCAAATCAGCCCGAAAAGCGTTTAATCCAGGCGAGGGCGACTTGGAGCGGGAGGAGCGGGGTGCTTCCCCTCCTTTCCCCTCGGGTGGGCACCGGGGGGACCATGGCCCAAGCCCGTCGGGGAGGAATGCCCGCCAGGCAAACCTCCAACGTCTCCATGGCCCTGCTGGGTTCCCGGGTGAATAAAGCTGGGGGCCTTGGCAGGGGGAGTTATCTCTCCACCGGTTGCTCCTATGGGGGCAGGGCTGGCGTGGAGGCCTTGGGCGGCCTCCTTTCTCTCTGGGCCCAGGGACAATTTTGGAAAGATGGAAGCTGGGACACAGAATGGGGTTGGGACGGGTTCCTCCTGGGAGTTCCCTCTGTTGGGCCCATTCCCTGAGTGTCCCTCGACCCTTCATTTTGGCTGAAAGCTTTCCGCCCAGAGGTGGGGAACTTGTGCCTCTCCCTTGTTGGTTAACTTGGTTATGGGCTGCAAACTTAGGAGGGTGGGTATTGTGTATCTGTAGGCAGACTAACGGGCTGGAGGAGCAGAAGGAAAGCGAGGGAAGGAATCGCCCTGGCTGCTCATTATGCTCCCCAACCCCGCTGGGGACGGAGAAGGGAGTTTCGTCGGCTGTCTCCCTTACTCCTCCTTTTAAGATAGGGGTTCTTTTCCTGGGGCCATGGAGTGGCCCAGCGAGGTCCTCGAGTCTACAGAAGGTGGCCTGGCCTGGCGTTTCTTGGGGGGAGTGGTTTTCCTTTAAAGTAGTCAAGAAAAAGTCTGAATCTGTGCAAAGGGGGGGCTCAGTCCTCAGGAGTTAGGGACCTCTTTCTCTCCTTCCAGGGGCCCTTCCCAGCAGTCCTGAGTGTGGCCTCTCATTTGCAAATAAAGCTCTGTGTCTGCCCTTTTCTGTCTTGAGGCCTTGATGTGTGCTGGTGGTTACAGATCAGGAAAGATAGGGCACAAGCTGTTGTGGGGCGGGAGGGACAGGAGGTGACGCCTGGAGGCGAGGGGCACGTCTCTCTGGCCTTTCTGGAGACCTGGTGGGAGGGGGCATGCCTCCGCCCCTGGGCATCTGGAAGCTGGCCTCCCAGCAGCTCCTCTGGGGCCTCCATCCAGCCCCAGCCCTGCCGTGGGACATCCGGGGAGGAGGGATTTATGATGCTTTCTCCGGGTGGACATTCGGCACCGTTTTGATTTTTTGTTTTGTTTTTAGGAAGTAGAGTAATTGATCTCCTTCAGCAGCAGCTCACTCGTGCTTTGGGAGCGAGCTTTGCGTAAAGGATGGAATCGTAAACACTCTGCTCCCACCTTTGACTCACGGGCAGTCCTGGGCAGAAAGTGAAAGTGGGGGGGGGGGGGCGCCGTCCAGCCTGGCGCAGGGCTGCAGCCCGCGGCTCCTTCCTGTGCCCTCTTCCTGCAGGCCGGCGAGTTGCCAGGCACCAGAGCCCTGCGCCCAGCAAGTGGTGAGGTGCACGGCCACTTCCTGGTTCTAGGTGGCGGGAGCTTTCTTTGGGCGCACGGGCCCCCAGAGTGGAGCGGTTGGCACAGGACTAACAGGACCCTGCCTCTGTGCCCGGCCACAGTGTCTCTTTGGCTTTCTGCCCACCCCTGGTGGCCCTCTTCTTCTGGGGAGAGCCGTATTCCCTCTGTGGATCCGCAGGAAGCTGGGGTCGGGCCAGGGGTGGGGGCCCACCAGGCGGCGGCTGCTGCCCAGAACGTGCCGGAAGCCACTCTGCAGCTCGTCACTTTGGGGGGCCGGTTCAGGCAGCCGGCTCAGCAGTGTGGCTGGGCAGGGAGCCCGGTCCGCCTTTTTCCCCTCCCCAGCTGACCTTTGAACTATACCCAGTGGGACCCCAAAGGCCCCGTGTCCCTTGCATCAGCAGGCCGGGAGCCAGTTGAAGTGTTCTTTGTTTCGCAAGGAGACGTGAGCACATCGTGGCAGAAAGCGGCACCCTGCTCGCCGCAGACTTGCGTTTGGGAACCTGGGGGGCCCCGGCCCCTTGCATCTTCTTGGGAGCGCTTCTTCCCTCCCATCTGAGGCTTAGCCCTTTTGTCTGGGCAGGAGAGACTGGCTGCCTGGTGTGTTCGGGTCAGGGGACACCGGTCACGTCCAGGTGCCCAGGTGGTGGCTGGCATGGCCAGGAAGCACTGTGGCGCTTGCAGTCCTGCCCCGGTGCCGGTGCTCCTGCCATCTGAGAAGCTTGGGGGCTCTTAAAGGCAGAGTGTCACGTTTCAGGATCATTCACACGGTGGTGGTTTACATTAGAAGTCTGGCTCCCGGATGCCTGTACACAGTGCAGGTGATGGGGACCTGCGTGTGGCCGGAGGCCTTCGGCTCTGCCGTCTTGGTGCTGTGGATGAGTGTGTGTTTCTTTTGCCAGCTTTTAGCTATTCTAGAGTTAGAATTGACCTCCTTTTTAGGGCCTCCATGACCTCCAGTGCCAGCCAGCTGAGAAATGCAGTTTGGAGGAAGGCCCCTCCCTCCTTGCCACAGGCCCCAGGACTTATGGGGGACCTTGTCCGATGCTAACGAGGTGTTTGGGAGTACTTTCCCGGCTCTTTGAAAAATGTCACCTGGAGTGCGGTGACAGTTTGGGTGTCCCTCATCCATTTTCTCTGCGTGTGATTGAAGTCAGGCTTGGTGGTAGGCGTGGGGGTACCATGTCCCAGGAGCCGGGACTCTGGGACGCTGATCGAGGGAAGCCCCAGGACTCGGAGGTGGGAGTATCCTCCCTGCTGGCGTCGTCCTAGTGGCCGCTGCCCACAGGCAGGAACATGCTCGCAGTTCTGTGTGTCCGGGCCCTTGTACAGGTTACTAGGAGGAGGAGGACCCATTTCAAGTCTGTGACCGAGAGCTCAGGGGATGCCTCCCCTGGGCAGTGACTGTGACTGGAGGGTGTCACAGGGGGCAGTGTGGGCATAAGGGGCAGAAAGAGTGGTAGGGGCCCCAGGAAGGGGCGCTCCCTCGGCTCTAGCCGTCTGCTTGCCCTCCGCCCCCCATGTCGGCTGGGCGCTTGCGGTGCCAGCCCAGTGCCAGGGCCTGGGCGTTAGAGCCTGGGCTCCGAAGGCTGTGGGCTCACAGATAAGGCGGCGTGCACCCCTCTGTGTAGCCCTGTCTCAGCTGCCTGCAGGTGGCCCTGGCTCCGCCAGTGGTGGGGTTGGGGTTAGGGACGCAGGCGACCATGTGACTGTCCTCAGGGCTGGGATGACAGAGCCCCTGCTCCTCCAGGCCTGTCAGGAGAGGCTGAAGCAGCTGGGGGGGGGGGGGGAGTTCGGGCCACGTGCTGCCCTGGGGCCGTGGCGACACCAGCACTGAGCTGTGATGTCAGGGGGCGCCAGGGCTGTGCTGGTTTGTCACATGGCGCCCATCTGAGCCTGGCGTGGTCCCCGTCAGCCCATCGAAGAGGAGAGATGTTCCCGTCTCCCTGGGATCGATCCCACCAGAGCCCGAGGCCTGCGCCCCACACCAGCTAGACCCGCCAGAGTCTTGTTCGAGAACGTGGTGGGGTGGGCGGAGCCGCGGGCCTGCTGAATCGCGGTGCTCATGGGGCCAGGCCTCCCACATCCACACGTGTGCAGGATCCCCTGCCCTCTGGTGTCCTCAGGGAGACTGACTGACCCAGAGAGGATGGGCCTCCCATCCCCCATCCAGGCCCAAGTGTGGATGCCAGTCCCTCTGGCCTTCTCACGGTGTCCCCTGGGGACCGTTTCCTTTGAGCTGTGGGTCAGCCATGGAAGATGTCATTCGGGGCAGCCTGTGGCCTGGCCGTGGGGGTGCCCTGCAGGGGTGCCGGTGGGTGTTGCTGGGAGTCTCCCAAGGAATGCCACCAGGCAGCTGGCAGGCCGGAACGCAGTGTTCCCAGGGTGTGTAGCTCCCCCAACCCCCGGGCTTCACACCCCTTCAGAGGCATCCCTGGTGCCCTGTTTGTGTTCTCTCCTGGGCTAGGAGGGGAGCGGTCACGGTTGAGACACCTGCGAGGACAGAGCCTTGCCGAGGTGAGGGGGCGCGACGGGCCTGGCTCCCCACGCGTGAGCCCTGCTTGGCTGGGCTGGAGGCGTCTCCTGCGCTGGGTTCTCAGGTCTGAGTTGGGGTCGATGTTTGGGTAAGAATGGAGCCTTCAGAGTTTGGCTTCCCCACGGAGAGGGCGATGACGTTAGCAAACACGGGGTTGAGGAAGCGTGAGGTGGGCTGGGGGCTGGGGCCCCGCAGGTGGTGTGTGTGCAGAGCCCAGAGGATCCAGTGGCGCGTGAGACCGTGTGCAGGCTGGACCTGGGGCCCTGTGACCTGGGGACCAAAGACCCGGTGGATGGCCCGCACGTTGGATGGGACCGGGCCGGCGGGGGGCAGGTCCCTGGCGGCTGGGCGGCTGGTGTGACCTAGACGTTTCAGGCTCAGGGCCCGGCTGGGGCTGTGCGGCTCTCTGCCTGGGCAGGGTGTGGCAGGCCAGATGGGCCAGGCGGGCGGTGGGCCCAGCCTGCCCGTCCGCTCCCCGGGGGTCCCCACCCCTGGCCCCACAGGAGGAGGCAGTTGGCTCCGTCTGTCACGGAAGCCAACCCTGGCCTCACGGATCCTGTTTCCCGAGACCTGGACGGCCAGCCCCGGGGCGCCCGCTGGTCAGCATGAGCCCCGTGGAGGCTTGACCGGCCGCCTGGGGGCGGAGGTGCCCCCACTCTGGGGCAGTACATAGCTTGCGGTCCGCTGGGTGGGTAGGACGGTTCTGGGAGGCGGAGGCAGGGAGTCTGGTGTGGGGTGCCTGGCCTTGTTCACGGCCCGCCCCTGCCTTTCTGGCTGGCGAGGTTGTGCCCCTTAGCCTCTGAGCGTCTGTCCCCACCTGGAAGATGGAGCTCACGTGGCCCCCGCCGATGCCGTGCTGGGCGGTGGGGGGGGACTGCAAGGAGTCCGGGACTGGAGCGTGGCAGTGGGGGAGCCCCGCACAAGCACAGATACCCCCAGGGACACAGAGAGAGAGAGTGAGCCCACCCGCACCCACCTCAGGAGGCTGAGTTTTTGAGGAGCGCCTACGGTGCTGGGGGGAGCAGTGGATCTGAGCGGGACAAGGCGGGCCCTGCCCCAGGTCCCCCGCCCCAGCCCTGACTGGGGACTTCCTCCTACCTCCGATCACCCCTCTCGGTGGCAGCGTCGGTCAGGGGCCTCCTCTCCCCCAGGACGTGCTGTAGTCTCCTTCCAGATGCCCCTGAGGTGCCCCCCACACTGGGAGCCTCCTGAGGACCTCCCCTGACACCTCCCTTCTGCAGTCCAGGCCCCCCCGGAGTTGTGCAGCCTTGCCCCATCCTCTCCCTTCCTCACGGCCCCTCGAAGCTCCCTTTGAGAGCTGGGTCTCCCCGACCCAGGCCCAAATAAGGGCTCCTCGCTCTGGGCCAGGCCAGCCTGGAAATGCCCCCCAGCCATGTCGGCCCTGCGCCCTCCGAGCCTCACCCCCACCCCGACCGGGGGTCTGGAGGTGCATCTCTCTATGGCCTTGGTCTCGGCCGGCCGGGAGCGTCCAGCTCTGCCCACCTCAGGTGCTGCCTTGGGTGCCACCTGTGGCTCGGGGGCAGGATGTCCCCTCCGCGCTGGGGAGGGTTGCTGCGCCTGCTGCCCCATCACGGGGGTGTTTCCGCAGTGGCGACTGGGCAGAGGCCCCCAGTCCTCATTTGTCTAGGGACCCTGAATAAGGTCTTCCCTGATGTTCCCCGTGGGCCGAGCGAGCTTCCGGGTGGATGTTTGCATTTTCTCCAGGTTTCTAGTTCCCCACGGAGGAGGGAGTCCCAGAGGCTGAGTCCAGGCCCTTGGGATGGGGTGGGGAGGTGGCCCGCAGCCTGCCGCTGCCTCCCACTGACCCCCCAGCGTACGACACAGAGCCCCTCACTGTGGGGCGTGTGTGGCCCCGGTGGCTGGGTTGGCCAGGCAGTGTCCCCGCCCTCCTGCCAGCTGCCCACCTCAGAAAGCCTCCTCGGGGTCTCGCCAGGACTCTGGGTCTCCGGCTCTCACTTGTGTTTGAGGGTTTCTGTGGTTTGTCTGAGTTTCCGCCCTGGGCAGTTTCAGATCCTCTTGTGTCAAAGGCGGCTCGTCTGCACTTTGACCTTCACCCGGTTTGCACGTGCTGCCTTCCTGGCTTGGCGGGTGTCCCCCCGGGAAGTGGGGAAGGTTGTCTGAGCCTCAGTCTTCCCCTCTGAGAAACTGGGCTCCATCCCTGCCCAGCGGTGCCTCGCCCAGAGCGGGCACTCGGCGAGGGCTTCCTGGCCATCCCTGGAAGGAGTGCCGCTTCCCTGCTGGCCGTGGCCGTGTTGGGAGCCCCGGCTCCGTGACCCTGACCGGGAGGGCTGCCCGCCCCAGGGGGTGTTGTCTGCCGTATATAGCTTTCTGGAGTGCAGCGGCGGCTGGCGGGTGCGTGGCGAGCGCCGTGCTCTGACAGTCCCCAGCTCCCAGGCTGGAGGCCCCCTGGCCACCGGGAGGCTTCACGGTGAAATTCACGGCTCCCGCGGTACGGGGCCTCCAGACCTTTAGGCTCACGTGCTAGGAGAATGGCTTCGAGCCAGCTGGCGTTAGGCGGGCCGGTGGGCTCTGACGTCAGCGAACTGGAGCTGTACGTTTTTGCTCGTGTGTGTGGACCCCCGAAGACGTGAGCCCTGGGGGCAGCTGGGGGTGCCGGGCAGACCTTGCAGCTCCCAGGTTTTACCGGTCCGTGTCTGGTCTCCAGGTGCTGAGCTCTCTCTGGCCCCTGCACTTGCCCGGCCCAGGCACGGGGTCCTCTTCCCACCCGGGTGAGTGGGGAGCAAGGTTGTGTTCCCCTGATCTCCTGGCTGCTGTGAAGGCGTAGGGGATGTAGGGCCCTCGAACGCCCAAGGGAAAGTGGGGCTCGCCCTCTTCCTTCTGAGGCCGTGGCAGCTTTCGGTGCAGATGAAGCAGAGGGCCCGTGCGTGGCCCCCAGGCGTGCTCGGTCCCTGCTCTGTCCTGTCTCCCCCAGACCCCAGCTCCTTTTCGGGCCCCACCCCCACTGTCTGGACTCGAGCTCCGGACATGTCTCCTTCAGAAGACTTTGCGTCCCTGTCTCTAAAGCATGATGGCTCTAGAAAACAGAACCGCAGCACCCGTCGCCCGGGGCGTTAACATCGGCTCCGAAAGATCAAACACAGTCGCAGTCGGTGTCCCTCCGCTCCCTTTCCCCGCGGGCGTCTCTGCAGACTGCCTGACCGCTGGGGTCGGGGCCCGCTGCCGCCCACCGGCCCTCACCCACCCGTGGTTGCCGGACCCAGTGCAGCAGCCCAGGCCTGTCCCCCTCTGTGAGGCGTGCTGGAGTCCCAGGCTGGGCCGGGGCTGGGCCGCCACCCTTTCGCGGGGCCACCATCGGCTCCACCTCGGACCCTGGAAACTCCAGGGATAGAGCTTTCCCCCTAAATCTTCTGCTGCAGAACCTGACCCTTGGCCGCAGAGCAAAGGGTGTGATCTTTATTTATCCTTAGGGTGAAAATTCCTGTGTTTCCTTGCGGAATAGTATGTTTGATTGGGACGTTATTCCAGGCTCTGGGGTGGGGGGTGTGTGTGAGAGACACCCCCCACCCCCAGAACGGTGGGCTCCCTTGGTTCTGAAACCCGACACACTCAATCCGGACACGCCTGGCTCCCAGGAGAGGAGGAGATGAGCAGCGTCAGACGCCAGCCCGTCCCGCCAGGTCTCTGCCACAGGCAGGCGTGGTGGTGGCAGGGCCTTCCTGCTTACGTCCTGAGCCGGGCCGGTGCTGGAGCCGGGGCGAGGTCAGGTGTCCTTGGGGCTCTCAGGCTGTCTGCAGCGGCAGGGGTGTCCCTGGGGGCCTTGGTTACCCAAGAGGCCGTGCGTGGTGTGAAGCTCTGAGCTGGCCTTGGCCCCCATTAGCTCGAGTGCCCTGGGCCTCAGTTTTCCCTTCTGTGACCAGCAGTACGTGTTGCCATAGGCTGATGGGGGAGCCCCAGAAAATGGGGTCCCAGCTGGGCTTTTTCTCTTCCTTCTGTGACCCCTCATCTTGGTGTCCCCCACCCAGCCACAACAGGGTTGGGCCACAAGATGGGGCCAGACCCTTTTGGGGCCCCAGAATGCCTTTATTTTCCTCATGATTTGGGGGACCTGGGGTGTCCCAGTAGGGACTCCCTCAAAGAGTAGGTTCTGGAGGTCCTTGCCAGTGGACGCAGCAGGCCCCTGTGACAGCTTTCTGTCTGTCCTCCTGTCCGTCCCCAGCCGGTGCAGCTGGCCCGTCCGTGGGCCAGCCTCCTGCCTGGGCGTTTCTCCCCAGCCTGCCATGGCCAAGGTGCAGGGTAGGGGTCCCATGTTCCCGCACAGGACCCAAGCCCAGGTGGGCCCACCTGGAGACGCAGGGCAGGTGAGAGCAGCGGTGCTGCGGGAGCCTGCCTGCCTCTCTGGCGGGAAGCTGCCCCGCGTGGCCGGCCTTCACATGCAGTTGGGAGGACATTGAGGGGCTGGTCCTGCTCCGCTGGGACACGGAGGCGAGGTGGAAGGCTGAGTTTATCGGAGGCGGACCTGTGTTAATTACCTGTCCCATGTGTGACCTCACTGTGCCTGCAGAGTGCCTGCACGTGGGCGTAGAGACACCCTCAGGTTCTGGTCCCAGACCCGTGGCTGTGCCGTGTCCCCTCCCTAGGTGACTTGGGAACCAGGACAGCTCCTTTCCTTACAGCCCAGCATGCTGGTGTCACCCAGCTCCCTGGCCTGTACATGCTTGGGGCTGCAAGGCCGCGGCACCCGCATCTCTGTCCTTGGGGTTGGGCTGGGAGCACTCGATGGGGGACAGCGGTGCCGGAGGTGAGCGGTGAGGGGAGCTGAGTTCAGAACCCTCCTGTGACAGGCCCAGTGGCTGCTCCTGGCCGTCCTCTGTACGGCCCTCCTTGCCAGGTGTCCTTGATGTTGGTGTGGTGACAGCAGAACCGTCTCCCTTCTTCAGCTCCCTGCCCTCGCTCCCCGGCACCGTGGCTTATGTCCCCCAGCGCCTGTGTGGGCTCAGGAAGTACCCCAAGGGGCAGGAGCCTTGGCATTGTCACGTGAGTGGGCACGGTCACTCTGACCTCCGGTCGCACGAGCGTCTCAGCACCAGCGGGGGTGACGGGCTCGTGGCCGTGACCAACCACTCAACATGTTTTTTGTTTTTGCCGTGTCTGCTCCCTCCAGCCTGACCCCGGAGGGCAGCAGAGAGGGCCGGGCCAAGGATGTTGGGGCGATCACACGGGTGCCAGACACGCTGCAGGGAGAGGCTGTTCCTGAGGACACTAAAGGATCCTGGGCCGCTCTGGGCATCTGGGGGGACGAGTGGACCCCTGGGACCTGGTGCCGCATGACTCCACGCAGCTGTACCTCACACCGTTTTGAACTCCATGTCGCGTCGCACTCTGTCCCTGACTTTCAGTTCCTGGCTGACCCTGCGGGAGGGCTGGCTAGTGGTATCTTCAAGTTCTAATTTCTTTCTGGAACCGCATTTGCTTCCCGGTCTCAGAGTGCAGCCCTGAGCCGACCCGGACGAGGGAGGCTGAGGGGCAGCTGTGTGAATCCGCGTGCCGCTGGGCCGGGAGCCGTGGCTGGCCTGCCTTGTTCCCGTATTGTCTCTGTGCTTTGCGCTGACAGGTGGGCTCTGTCCGGGCCATCCGGCCTTGGCCAACTGGACCCCTGGGGCGGGCAGCGTTGCTGACTGCAAGTCCCTCCTTCGGGCTCATGGTGGTCCTAGGATCTCCCCTTTAGGGAGCACACTGGGCCGCTCAGCCATCCCCCGACCCTCAGGTGGCGTCCCTAGACCCTGGAGGAAGGGAAGCAGAAGCCCTTGGGCAGGTGCACGGTCGGGCAGGTCTGATTTGTGCTTCAGCCGGTTTTCAAAGTGGGAGTAACTTTGCACTCTCTCCCTGTTGCGAACACGATGTGCGTCTTCAGAAATGCACGCGGAGGGGAGAGCCCCTGTCCTCGTGGGCCGGTGTGCGTGGCGGTGGGCTTGGTGCCTGCAGGCCCCCACGAGGCCCTTTTCCGTCCTCTGCCTGCCCCGGGGCTTCCCAGGGCGGCCTGTGGCTCTCCTGTGTGCTCGGCATCTTCTGTGATACCGTGTCCGGCCTGGAGAAGCGCCCGGGGAAACAAGGCAAAGCCAGGCTTACGCTATTGCTCTGCTCGCGGGGACCTGCCCTCCTGCTGTCCTTGGGGCAGAAGGGACTGACCCCCAGGCCTGGTCCCCCCGAAGGGTGATGGTGTGCGCGCTCCCGCCCGGCCATGCCCACTCACTCACTCTGCCTGATACCCTAGAGGGGACAGGGTGACCTGTGCCGTTTTCTGTCCCGGGGAGCCTCGCTGAGTCCTCCTCCCTCGCTGGGGCGGCTCGCGGGGGTCAAGCTCGGGGGGTATCGGGCCCCAGCTCTCTGACGGTCCCCTTGCTGGTCTCCTCACAAGAGGTGGGTCCTGGCACCAGGGGTGGCCAGGGAGCCCCCAACCTCTTACACTCTGGCTGCCCTTCCTCCCTGCCGTGGAGCTGGTACCTGGGCTGCCTGTCGCTGTGAGAGGCAGAGGACTGGACGCCACCACCCCAAGGGGACACCACGAGCCGAGTGGAGTCCGAACGTGGAGGGTGTCCTGCCCTGCATCAGTGGAGCGTTTGCAGGAAGAGTGCAGGCTCCTCGCCGTGCACAGGCCCGCAGAGCGTGGGCACATGGATGCTGGTGGGTGCTTGGCCTGTTCTGCACATGTCCCCTCTGGGCCTCACGGACTCTGCTGGGGAGGATGATGTCAGGCTGGAGCCAGGCTTCCCTTCGGGCCACTATGGAAGGACTCCTGTGCCTGTGCCTCCAGGGAGCACGTGCCAACGCTGGGCGCTCTGCTTGGAGCTCCAGCAGTGGGGTCTAGGAATCCCTGGAAGTGCTGGGCAGTGGGGGGGAGGTGCGGGTAGGCCTGGTGTGCCACGGAGTCCAGGAGGCCCCCTCCAGGCGCCTGGCTCAGGGTCTGGCAGCTGCTGTGCTGCCCTGGGCACGTACCTCACAGTGGGGTTGGGGGAGGTGCTCCCGTTTGTGGCCGGAGCTGGAGGAGGGAGGCCCTGAGGCAGCCTCAAGTCCTGGTGGCCACCCGAGCCTGTCCCTGCACTGAGCATGCCTGTCCGACCTCGTGCTTGGAGGAGGCCGGCCTGTACCTTGGCCCGTGACCGCTCCCCCCTCCCATCGTGTTTGTTTAGGCCCTGGCTGCACTCTAGGTGTTCCCTGGCTTTCTGTGTTCCTGCTGGACACGTAGGGAGGGCAGGCCCCAGGGGAGAGCCCCGCAGGTGGTGCTGGTGCTCAGGCCAGGTTTGCACTTGCTGACCTGCTGGGGGCGGGGCGGGCCAGTGGGCAGGAGGGATGACCCAGGTTTGCTCCAGGCTCCCACGCTTCCTGGTAGTGAAGACCCACCCTCGTTGCCATTAGCATGAGCTGGCGGAGCGCCACAGCTGGTGGGGCCGTGGGCACCGTGCTCACAGTGCCAAGGCCCCAGCTGGGCCGGAGGGAGAAGCAGGAGAGGGTGTGGAGGAGGGGAGGGGCCGTGGCTTCCCCGGGAAGATGGGCGTGGCACCTCACGGGGGCTCCAGGGTGTCCCTTGAATGCAGAGCAGGTCTCCTTGGTGGGCAAGATGCACCTGCTGTCCTGGTGAACCCTTTCACTCTGGTGGGAGTGCTTTGTAGCAGGTGCCAGTTACGTGGGTGTACCCACGCCACGTGGCAGGTGGCGAGCGACCAGCAGGATATTCACCGGCTCCCGAAACGGAGCCGCTTCTGCAAGTCGTCCGAAGGGTGCTGCTCTCTCCCCCATCCCGTCGGGCCCCTCGCGTGGTGGGGGTGCCGCTCAGCCCCAGCCTGTCTGGATATCATGACACGGACATGAGGACCCAAAGTGTGGCAGGGCATACCAACATGGCCTGGTGCTCCCTTTCCGTGTGTGACCCCCCCCAGTCTGCTCTGGGCCCTACAGCTAAGAGCGAGGCCAGCGGCTTCCATCCAGGAAACAGCAGGGCTTCTGGCGTTGGGACTGGCCTGTTGGTTCTGGGGCACCGTTGGTTGTCTTCCTTCCCAGCCCGAACCAGGCCAGCATTCCTGAAAGCTGGTGGGGGAGGGGAGCAGCCCCCCCTCGCTGAGAGGGCAGTGTGAGGTGCGTCTCCTCCCGCCCGCCCCCTCTCCCTGGGGCTGGGCGTGTCACACTCCGCCTGCCATCACAAACCAGCTCTGGTTCTCGTGGTGATGTCGGAACCTCGCGCCGAAGGGCCCGGGCTCCGCACGCTGCACAAGGGTCCGCGAACACTCTGCCTGGCTGGCTTAGCTCTGTGGGGTCGATGCCGGAGCGCTCTCTACATGTGAATCATTCCCCCAAAATTGCCACGATCAAGAACAGTCCGAGTCAGCCCCCAGCAGGCAGGCCAGTTGGTGGGCAGGGAGCCAGGAGAGGCCACATCCCGGGCCGCCACCTCCCACTGCTGGCTGTGTGCCCGGACTGCCACCTTCCCGCACTTGCGTTGGTGTCCCCCGCCCCCCAAGCAGCCCGAGTCCACATCACGTCCCTGCCCCAGCCTGAGAGCGGTAATTGGACTGTGGGTCTGTGACAGGTGAGGGCCGGGCTGAGCACGGCGAGTGGCACAAGTCATGAGAGCCGGCCTCATCGTGACCACTTGGGCGTGCGTGCTCGGGAGCCCGCGAGGCCAGGCGAGGCGGTGGGGCCTGGGTGACCGGCCTGTCTCTGTCAACCTCCTCCCTATAGGTGCTGCCCGCTCGGGCCCAGAAATGGGATGTCAGGCCTCCAAAAGGAGCACAGTGGAAGCCAGGGCCTCCCCGAGCCGCTGCTGTGACGGCCAGTGAGCGCGCAGCAGAGGATGTCCACCACGACGACAGTCGCCCCCACGGGGATCTCGGCGGCCCCGGGCCCGGTCAACCCGCCCCCGCCGGAGGTCTCCAACCCCGCCAAGCCTGGCCGCAAGACCAACCAGCTGCAGTACATGCAGAACGTGGTGGTGAAGACGCTCTGGAAACACCAGTTTGCCTGGCCCTTCTACCAGCCTGTGGATGCGATCAAGCTGAACCTGCCCGTGAGTGCCCTCCCCTCCCCCACCCACCCGCATCCCTGCCCCTCTGTCGCCCCCTCCCAGAAGGACTGCCTCTGGGGCCAGGCACAGCCCAGGGCCCGTGGTGACAGAGGAGCAAAGGGGATGCTCAGGGTGTGGTGGTCCCTAAGCGTAGGGAGCAGGGGGGAGGCCGTGCCTCCCTGCTCTTCCCACGTACCCTCCTGTAGAACCCTGCCTCTGCCCCCGCCCCCCCGCTGTCAGGTACTCAGTGCAGGTTGTGGCCCCCTTTCGGGCGGAGGCCAGGTCATCTGATGGGTTTCTTCTTTGGACCCAAATAGAGAAAACCCTGAGCATTTTCCAGGGAATCCCTGGGCCGCTCGTTGGTGGCCTGGGTTCTGGGCCCAGCTCGGCACACCGGTCACCGGCGGGCCCTGGATTTGGAGTCTGGGGGGTCTCGGCCCCTTCTCCACGGTGCCGATCTGCTCCTGCCCCGGCTGCCTGGTTCCGAGTGTTTCTGAGAATCACCCGTCCGGGCGGAAGCTGTTGGGCGACAGGTGTGGCGGGGGGTGCACGTGGGCCGGGCGCTCGCCCCAGAACCCGCACCGGCCCTCAGCTGACCGGACACTGGCGAACCCCGTGCCGCAGAGTCTGCTGACGTCCCTCTGAACATCTCTTTCCCAGGATTATCATAAAATCATAAAGAACCCGATGGACATGGGGACTATTAAGAAGAGACTAGAGAATAATTACTACTGGAGCGCGAGTGAGTGTATGCAGGACTTCAACACCATGTTTACAAATTGTTACATTTATAACAAGGTAAGAAGGCTCGCGGCTCCCCACTGCTGGGGGGGGCGGGGCCGGCTCCCGAGCAGCTCTCAGACGGCGGGCGGGGGCCACGCCACCCCCGGGCCACAGTCGCCACTCGAGGTTCTCAGGTGCTGCCCATGCCCTCCTCCCCCCAAGGGGGGAGCGAAGCCTGCAGCGGCCTTTTTTCGGGGGAGCTTACAGACCAAACACTTCAAACTGTTCATGCCCTCGGACCTCGAAACCCCAGCTGTCGGGACGCTCACGGGCGCCGTGATATCCACGTGCAGCCGCCCCACGTGGCCAGGCCACTGCACGACCAGGGAGCACGTGGTCACGATGGCTTTCGGGGAGGAGAGTAGAGGAGGGAAGGCCCACACGGTCCTGACTTGGTGGGGCTTGTGTTGTTTTCCATTGCAACGGGACACAGCACGGACGGGTTGAGTTGAACTGAGCGGAAGGTTCTGTTTTCCGCGCGGGGTTGGCTGAAGGGTGGTTCTTGTTCTTGGTTTTCTGGATTCTTCCAAGAGTCTCCACAGTGAAATCTGCTCCTTTCTCCTCCCCCACCGCTTGCCCTACCACATCTCTGAAGGGATTTTTGAATAAACGTTTTCTTGAGCCACAACCAGTGATGTCTTTACAAGCACGTGGCCCCTTGCCCAACAAGTGACCTTGGCTCTCCCTGTGTCTTCAGCCCACAGATGACATAGTGCTAATGGCCCAAGCCTTAGAGAAAATTTTTCTGCAGAAAGTGGCCCAGATGCCCCAGGAGGAAGTTGAATTATTACCCCCTGCTCCGAAGGGCAAAGGCCGGAAACCGGCTGCAGGAACTCAGAGTGCAGGTAATAGGGTGGGCGGTGCCGTCCTTCTGTCCTGACACCCCTCCCCTGACCCGGAGTGTGACAACAGCATTCTTGTGTGAGTCCCTCGGCCCTCTGAGCTCAGTGTCCCTGTCTGTGAAGTTGGGGCGATATGGCTGGCCATCTGCCTTTGAGCCTGCTCTGCTGGGGAGACTGGTATTGCCCTGCCCCCATGCTGAGGCCACCTCTTCCAGAAGTCTGGACATGAGGTCCCTTTGTCCCCCCAGGACGTTGCCTTTCTAGCAGGTGTTGTATGCTCTGGGACAGGAGAGGGGCTGTGTCACCTTTTGGGGAGGGCTGGAGGTGCGGGATGAGAATTAGCACTAGGAGCCCTGGGGGGGTCTTACCTGGTCCAGGAACAGGGAACAGAGGCATGCCCCGATGGAGAGACTGGCCAGGCACCTCAGCCCTTGGAGGCCGGGGCGGGTCCCCACCAGTGCCAGCCATCCCGCTTTGCAGATGGGACTGTGGGTGGTTAAGTAGGTCTGCCGGGTCATCCAGCTGGTTACTGGTGGAGTCTGAGTCAACCCCAGGTTTCTCGGGCCCAGGCCTGGCTCTTCTTCCCAGTCTGCACCTGCTCCAGGCGTCCTCATTCAGACTTTGGTCTGGGTGAGCGCCTGTGGAGGCTGGTTCTATGGGGGCAGCCATGGTGCAGGGGCAGAGGTCTCAGGAGGGGTGCCTCCCTGGACTGGTGTGCTCTGGCTGGAGGGTCTGGTCCAAGAAACTTTTGGAAGCTAGCTGGCAGCTAGAGCCCAGCATGTTCAATGTCCTTTTGCTCTATTCAAGGTACACAGCAAGTGGCGGCCGTGTCCTCTGTCTCCCCAGCAACCCCCTTCCAGAGCGTTCCCCCCACTGTCTCCCAGACGCCTGTCATCGCTGCCACCCCAGTGCCAACCATCACCGCAAACATCACGTCGGTCCCTGTTCCCCCGGCCGCTGCCCCGCCTCCTCCCTCGACGCCCATCATCCCCGTGGTTCCTCCCACACCGCCTGTAGTCAAGGTGAGTGTCCCTGGGGACAAGGTCAGCTGGCCGTCCGATTGCCAGGCCGGGGTTCCTGGATTCGGGCAGGTGTGGGGTGGGCAGGGGAGCCATCTGCCACCTGTCCCTGGGCACCCCCTCCTTAGTGGGTGTTTGGTACACGTGGCTCTGGAGTGGTTCTCTCTGTGCCCGAGGTCAGGCCGTCGCCCCTGACGCGGATGGGGAGACGGAGGCTCAGGGAGCTGCAGGTCACACAGCTGGTGAGGGCGGGCTGTGCTGAACCCCCGTTTCTCTGGTCCTGAAGCCCTGGCCTTTGCAGTACATGGGTCACTGTGGGAAGGCGTGGGAGAGGAGGGTGGATGGGTCCCAGAGCCCCTGGCTCACACGTGGACTTAGGGCAGTGGCCCAGGTGCATGGTGAGGAGCCAACAGCCGCACGGCCTGCCCTGTGCGCCCCGGTAGTGTGAGCTCCAGCCCGTCTGCCTCCCCGGTCTGGCCGGAAGCTTTCATGGAGGGGCTGTCCTGGCCGGGTCTGGGCTCGGAGCCCACGCTCCTTGTGAGATCCAGGGCAGGCCCCGGGCCGGGCGCTGACGTGTGTCTTCCGTTTGCCCCTCACAGCGGCCCTGTGGGGCAGACAGTAGTTCCCCCATCTTACAGATGAGGAAGCAGGCGCTCGGGGGGGTTAAGTGGCCCCCCCCAAGGTAACGCCCCGCCGCTGCTTTCCCTCCCCCATGGCCTTCACTGCCTGCACCTGTGGGCGGTGCCTGGCCAGGCCGCCTTACACCGTGCCCAGCTGTTTTTGGAGCATGTCCTGTTTGCCATGGCCGGGTGAGCTCCCCCGGGCCTCTGTGGCGCACGCTTGGTGTCCTGTGGGTGCCCACACGTGTTTGTGGATAGCCAGCCCGTGCCCCTGCCAGCCTGGGGGCGGCGGCTTTGCTGGGGCAGAGACCGCGGTGGCGCCCCAGAGAGCAGGTCGCTGTCAGGCCGTTAGCCTGGGTGTTGTGGTCCGAGGGGCCCCGTGCCAGTCTGAGAGGCGGGGAGCTGGCTGAGCTGGTCTCGGGGACGCCCGTGGCCCCAGCTGCGGTGCCTGAAGGGACCCTCATGCCCAGGGCACAGCCTGTGTGAGTGTCTGCCCTGCACCCACAGAAGGCTCTGTGGACCTTTTAACGTTCCCTCCTGTTACGGACAATAGCTCTCTGTGGCTCCCACTGCCTTTTGGCTTCAAGACCAGACCTGCCCAGTCAGCTCCCGGGAGTCCTTGGTCCCAAACCCGCCGCTGCCGCCCAGCCCCATCCCCGCCCCGCATGCTGGCCCCGCTCCTGGCCTCGGCCTGCTCTCCTTGGTGCTCCAGCTTGGAGGCCTCTGGCCTTTCCCACTGGCCTTTCTAAGCAGGGATTTCCGTCTGTCCCTGCTGTCCGTTAGCCTGAGTCCCGCTTGGGGTCGATCCCAGCGCCAGGTCCACCTCGGTCGTGTTGTCTCTGGAGCCCCCGCACGGCCCGGGGTTCGGGCAGGTGACTTGCACGCCCCCATCACGCTGCTCAGGCGTGCTCTTGGAGCCCGGGGGGCGAGTGGAGGGGACCCTGGAGGGGCGGCTCTGGGGCGGGGGGTGGGTTCTGAGTCCAGCCTTCCCACCACCAGCTGTGTGACCTTGGGCCTGAGCTGTGGCCCCTCTGAGCCTCGGCGTCCCACGGAGCGCGGGGTGCCGCCCGGGGCCGAGTGAGGCAGCGTCCGCGCTCCCGGGCCCCGTGCTCCGTCCCGGGGCTCACCGGTTGTGTTGCCGTCGCAGAAAAAGGGCGTGAAGCGGAAAGCAGACACCACGACGCCCACGACATCCGCCATCACCGCCAGCCGGAGCGAGTCGCCCCTGCCGCTGTCAGACCCCAAGCAGGCCAAGGTGGTAGCCCGGCGGGAGAGCGGGGGCCGCCCCATCAAGCCGCCCAAGAAGGACCTGGAGGACGGTGAGGTGCCGCAGCACGCGGGCAAGAGGGGCAAGTTGTCGGAGCACCTGCGGCACTGCGACAGCATCCTCAAGGAGATGCTGTCCAAGAAGCACGCGGCCTACGCCTGGCCCTTCTACAAGCCGGTGGATGCTGAGGCCCTGGAGCTGCACGACTACCACGACATCGTCAAGCACCCGATGGACCTCAGCACCGTCAAGGTACCGCATGGCGCCCGCCGGGGGCGCTCAGCAGGGCGGGCGCACGGGTCCAGACGGGGCTGGGACGAAGGTGCGTGTGTCCCGCCCGCCCTCACGGAATCTGGGGCTTCGCCACCCTCTGCCCCGCGGAAGCCCGTGTCCTGTCTCGGGGGGTGGGTTCCATACTGTCCGCAAGCACGGACTTTCCGGTGATGCGTCCCCTCCGCTGCCCCAGCCAGAGAGGGGCTCTGGAGCAGGGGAGGTAGTGGACTTGAGGCCTAGAGCCCGGCCTCCCATGCCCGGGGCTCCTCCTGGGCTTTATAGTGAGTTTTGTTCTGGGCCCGGCTGGTTGTGTACGACAGAGAGTGGGCTCGTGCTGGGCTGTGAGGGGCAGAGAGCCTGGGCAGAAGCAGACTAAAGGCACACGTAGGTGGGGTTCCTGACCCCCCCCAATCGGCTGGGGTCCCAGTCCACCTGCCCTCCTTCGGGGGGCATTCCGAGCTGGCACTGGTCTCTGGCCACTGGGGACAGTAGCCCGCCTCCTCTGGGAGCCGCCTGTGTGGCCCCGGAAGGTGCTCCCAGAAGGAGGTGGTTGCCTCTCTCCATCAAGAGGGTCTGGCCCTCGAGCGGCTGGTCTCTGGCATTCTGCCTGGTTTCCCCGTGATGCCAGCCTGGGGCAGAGTCTCCGTCTGGGAGACGTCCCCCGCGGCGCTTGGGGGTTTCGGGAGGGCAGACCTGGCTGTGTGGGGCACTGGTGCCTGGAGAACTGCGCCGAGGACCGATACCTTCTGTCCTGCCCCCGCTGGGAGCCTCGTACTGTCCTTTCCTTTGGACGGTGCCTCGTCCCCGTGAGTTAGCGCCAGCTGAGAGCAAGTACAAAGACTCCAGAGAGGCGGAGGCCAGTGGAGGGCAGAGCACAGCACCGCCCGCGCTCCGGGGGGACTCCCAGCCATGGTTTGGATTTGCTCTCAGCCGAGGCGGCTCTCCTGGCTGGTCTTGACTCTGGGGCAGCAGGAATGGGGCTCCCAGGTGTGTGTCCGAGGCCGAGCTCTCCCTGCTCCAGGTCTGCGAGCTCCCGGCTCTGGGCTGGCAGTGAGTGGCCGGCCCCCTCGGCCCCAGATAGGGGCTCCCCACACGTGTCCTGGCCGGGACTTGGGGTGGGGGTTACGGGGGCGGGTCATCCGCACGGACCCCTGCTGTTTGGAGATGGGGAAGCTGAGGCTGGAGGGAGTGAGGGCCTGCGGGCGCGGCCGCAGGAGCCCGTCCCGGCTCCCGGGAGCCTCCAGCTGAGACGGCACCCAGACGAGGGCGCGGTTAACAGTGCTGCCCCTGCTGCCCGTCTGACAGGCCAGTGACTTGTCCACGCCCCGCAGCCAGGGAGTGGCAGACTGTGGGGGGTTGGGGGTCGGCCCTGGTGTGCCGATGTCCCCGCAGGCTGAGCCTGTGTCCTGCTGGGGGACCTGGCGGGGGGGCTACTTGCGCTCAGGCACTTTGCTCTGGTGCTCCCGCTCGGAAACACCCGTCATCTGGGAAGCAGTGAGGAACGACACACAGCTGTCCGCCTGTCCTTGGGCCCCTCAAGCCCCTTAGCCCGTGTGTTCCCAGCCCCTGGGCCCTTGCCCCCCTGGAGCGTGGCCAGCGATCACTTTGGGGCCAGAGCCTGAAGCTCTGGCAGAGGTTCAGAGGGTCTCGCATGCCTGTTTGTCTTCCTGAGCTGGGCCTCCCCAGGGTAGGGAGGCTGTGCTGAGGGCCGAAGCCATGCAGCCTGGGAGCTGTCCGACGCCCTGTGACCGGCAGGGGTACGTCCCCAAGGCACAAGAGAGGCTGCAGGCTGTGGTGTCCGGCCGCGCTCCACCCCCAGATCCACGATAGCGTCCCTGGAGGTGCAACTGAGACAGACGGTCGGGCTCCCTCCTGTGCCGTCGGGCTCCAGGGGCGCATGGTCCCCAGGAGAACAGGGGGCCCCTCACCGGCGGGATGTCCCTGACGGACAGCTTCTGCTTGAACCCGTGCAGACACAGGGAGCTCACTGCCTCACGGAGCAGCTCCCGTCCACTTGCCCTGACTGGCAGCTCGTTCTAAGTGCTACCTCGCAGTGACCGCCATTGGTTGCGCTTCTGTCCTCCCCGGGAGCGTGTCCATCGTCTCACCACCGCCAAGCCCACCTCGTCCTGCTGGGCTGCGAGGGGCAGGCTGGTCAACAACGCCTGAACTCTCACAGAGATGAAATCGGTGTCTCCACCTGTGAACTGGGGAGACCAAACCCAGCCCCCGCCCCGGATCTGGCAGCGGAAGCTCCTCGTCCCCCCGGAGCTGCTCCTGTCAGGGCCTTTGCTGTGTGGAAAGTTAGCGCGTGCAGCTGGCAGGGCAAGGAGAGCTTCCGTGGAGGCTGCAGGAGCCAGGATTCTGGGGGTCCCGGAGCGTCGCTTCCGAGCCCTCAAGTCCCGCTCCCACGCTTGCCTCTGGGCTCCCGGGGACGTGGTGCGAGGCTGGCCGTGTGGTGGGTCTCCCTGCGGTGCCGGGCAGTGCCCCTCACCCCTGTCGTTCGTGTTACAGAAGAAGATGGACAGCCGCGAGTACCCAGATGCTCAGGGCTTTGCCGCTGACATCCGGTTAATGTTCTCCAACTGTTACAAGTACAACCCCCCGGACCACGAGGTGGTGGCCATGGCCAGGAAGCTCCAGGTAACCGAGGTCCTGTCAGGCGGAGGGGCCTTCTGGGCACAGCGCGGGGGTCGGGGGCTGACCAGCTTCCCGGGGCAGGCGCCCAGGAAAGACGCAGGCCTCCCGGAGAATGTGGGGCCCGGAAGGCCGTGGGAGAGCCTGCCCCGCACAACAGCCTTTCTCCTGAGCAGCGCCCACTGCTGGCCAGGCCCCAGGCCTGCTTCCCAGGCACACAGGGGCAGACAGGCCAGCCTCTGCCCTCCGGGGGCGGCGAGGCCGAGGAGGCGGGTGTCCCTCCTCCCGCAGATTCGGTCTCTGTGCGAGGAGGGGGTCTTTGTCACCAGCCTCCTAGTGAGGCTGCTGGAGGCCGGGTTCTGTGACCTTCTGCCAAAGTCTGGTGCTGCCCGCCTGTCCCTGTGTGGGTCGCTGTGCTCTCTTCATGCTGTGTGTTGTTGCCTTTGTTAACAACGGCGCCGTAATATTAAAGTTATTT
The DNA here is from genome assembly GCF_002288905.1 of Enhydra lutris kenyoni. Lineage (NCBI taxonomy): Eukaryota > Metazoa > Chordata > Mammalia > Carnivora > Mustelidae > Enhydra > Enhydra lutris. The sequence goes on from NW_019154097.1 coordinate 38,647,116, forward strand.
TTGTCAATCCTAGAGAGAGGGTGAGCACAAGTTGAGGGAGGGGAAGAGGACCCCAAGCAGACTGGCCACTGAGCATGGAGTATGACACGGGGCTCGATCCCCCCCGGAGGTCATGACCTGGGCTGAAACCAAGCGTGGGCCACTTCACCGACGGGAACACCTTGGTCCCCCAGCAGCACCAAAATTTTAAATGTTACATAATTGGGGGATTTAATTTTGGAGGAAAGAGTAAAAATTGTGGATCTCTATACACTCCCAGCAGTTTTTTCCCCAGAATACAGGCTGTTAGTTGTTTGAGATGTTCCTGGTCTTTTGCTGAGAACCTTTTGAAGACCCCGGGAGGCAGCTCACAGTGCCCACCCAGCGCCCAGAGGAGGGAGGAGGGAGAAGCGCTTTCGTGCTGCTGGGTCCCCCTGTGTCATGTGGGCCTTTCCCAGGCTCTGCTGGCGCGGGCTGCACCCTCTGCGGACCGGCTCCCCTGCGGAGTCCGGCGCAACAGGCCCAATGGTCCCGGTATGCCCGGAAGCCGGCAGGAGTTGTGATTTTACGCTGAGACCACGTCCCCACCGTGTCTGGAAGTAAGAGGGCTTTGCCCAGTTGGGCTCCGCGTTGGCTCTGTGCCTCTCCTGAGCCTGCTGTAGCTCAAGGAGGAAGCGGGCGGCACTGGGGCCGATCAGGGGTGCCGGCAGCGTGCGGCGGCCAGTGGCTGTGGCTCTGTTCCCGCAGGTTGGCTCTCAGCAGTTTGGCCACAGAGGCTGTGAGTCACGATTCCCAGTGCACTGAGCAGTCATGGCAGTCCAGCTCCGGGATCGGAGCCCCGCACGGGGTAGCCTCTGCTGAGAGTACTTCTCCAGCCATGGGCCAAGGGCAGACCGGACCACCATGCACATATGTGCCTCTGGGGGTGTCTTCACCCCAGGAGGAGAGTCTGAGACCAGGGGGCTGGCATCTCACAAGTGTGAGCTGGAGCTCACGGGTGTAGGAGCTTAGCAGGGAGGGAGCGCCCACGTGGCTGTACACCCCCATCTGAAATGAACCTGGGCCTCCAGGAGAGGGGACCTTGGCTGGGAGGTGCCCCTGGGGGCCTGGGTCCTGCTCCGTGCTTTCTGAAGCCAGCTTTGACGGGACAGGACTCTTGCCTCTGCAGCCAACTTCTGGGCCTAACTTGGAACAAGAGGTGATGCTGTGGTAAAGCTCTGGGCGAGGTGTGGGAGAGAACGTCCACTGGCCTCCGTACCCGGCAGCTGGGGGCCCCATAAAGGTCACAGATGACACAGAGGCACTCTGTCTGCTTTGCCGTGGGCGGCAGCCTGTAGAGTCTCTGACCCCGAGGTCCAGAGAACACGCAGATCTCCTGCAGGAGGCGTGTGCTTAATAAAGAGGGCTCGCGGACCAGTTCCTAGAAGGCTGCGTCTGTGGCTGTTGTCCCCGTCGCCCCTGCCCCTGGACTGGCACTCAGAGCCTGGACGGGGAAGGAGGGAGGGGGAGCAGGAGAGCAAGCTGGGGCGGTGCTGCTCCGATGCCACTCACAGATACTAAGGTCTGGGTCTCCCACCCCCGGGGCTGCCCTGTGGGAGTCCAGGACCTCAGGTGGCCCCTGCTTCCCCCCAGGACGTGTTTGAGATGCGGTTTGCCAAGATGCCTGACGAGCCCGTGGAGGCGCCAGCGCTGCCCGCCCCCGCGGCCCCCGTGCTGAGCAAGGGTGCGGAGAGCAGCCGCAGCAGTGAGGAGAGCTCCTCGGACTCAGGCAGCTCCGACTCGGAGGAGGAGCGGGCCACCCGGCTGGCTGAGCTGCAGGAGCAGGTGTGACCGGGGGCGGGGCCCAGGGAGGGGTACGCTCCGAGGGCCCCCGACCAGCCTGTGGGGCGGGACCTCAGCCGCCGAGGTCGTGGTCGTGTCTAGTGGGCGCCGGCTCTGAGGCTGCGGTAGGGAGGAGGCGGCCCCATGCTGGCCTCCGATGGGGAGGAGAGAATGGAGACCAGCGGCCGTGGTCACCAGCCGGGAGGGCCGCTGGTGTTTGGGGGCTGAGCCTCGTTAGAGGTGGCGCCGCAGGGAGGGTGGCCCTGGGCATAGCTGGACCTGTGACGCCTTTTCCTGCCCTGGGAGATGCAGCTCACGGGAGCCCCTCACGGCCCGCTCAGGGGTCGCTGAGATGGGAAGTGCGTGGAGCGCTTAGCGCACGGCCAGGGAGGCACTGGCCCGGGGTACACGTTAGCTGCTGGCCTGGATTGTTTTAACCTGCTATGTCTGCCACGTGACATGGTGGTGGCTTCTAAATGGAGCCGTCGAAAACCTTTGTACAGACGCATAAACCTCTGTGTGGGGTTGTCTTTGTCGGAAGAATTCTAAGGAAGGAGAAAAGCAACTGTGCCCCCTGTGCTGGCCTGAGTGCACCACCAGGCTCACAGGTCGGCCCCTCGGCCACCCACGCGCCCTGTTTCCGGCGAGGACGGTGAGGCCCGGGAGCTCTCCAGCACTGGCTGGGGTAATGAGGGCAGGGGGAGCCTTTGATGCCCTCTGCTCCTGGACCCGTCTGGCTTTCGACAGCAGAGCGTGGCTCCATGCTCCCGGCTCAACCTCCCCACGTGTTTGAGGTGGCTTCAAGGGCACCCCAAAGCCCCCTCAGGCCAGCCCCCGGGGAGCCCTCTCAGCCACGTGCTGTTTTCCAGCTGAAGGCTGTGCACGAGCAGCTAGCCGCCCTGTCGCAGGCCCCCGTGAACAAGCCAAAGAGGAAGAAGGAGAAGAAGGAGAAGGAGAAGAAGAAGAAGGACAAGGACAAGGACAAGGAGAGGCACAAGGCAAAGTCTGAGGATGAGAAGAAGGCCAAGGTGGCCCCACCTGCCAAGCCGGCCCAGCCGAAGAAGGCGCCTGCCAAGAAGGCGAGCAGCACGGCCGCGACCAGCAGGTGGGCTGCGGCGCCCTTCAGGCCCCGGCAAGCCCAGTGTCACTTGTCCTAGGTGCTTGTGGTGGGAAGGTCCTGGATTTGGGCCTCTGCACCTTGGCTGCAAATCCTGGTGACACGGAGACTGGGCTGATACATGGAAAAATGGGCTGGGGGCTGGGTTGTCCTTGTCTCTCCCATCTTTTGGCACAAAATGAGGCCTCTGGCGGCAAGACTGAGCCCTGGAGAGTATCCCACAGCTCTCCCTGGGGTTAGCCTCTCAGTCTCGGGCACTGGAGTGGTCGCACTCTCTGCCACAGACTTCGGCATCTCAAGTCCTTGGGGCCGTTTTCCTGCTTTGGGCCAAGGAGTTCTAGGGACATTGCCTCTTAACACGGGTTCTACTTCCTGGTCCACCTGCCTTTTGTCCTCACTTCTCCTGGGTCAGGCCCTGCCCTGAGGAATGCCTGCCACAGACAGGACGACGGGGATGAGGATGGGGGGCTTGTGCTCAGGGCCGGCGTGCCTTTCCTGCAAGGTAGAGGGGCTTCCCAGAGCAGGGTGACAGCTGTGCTGGAGGGAGCCCAGCAGCAGTCGCGATAGGGTTCCAAGAGACAGGAACAGCGGGGACAGAGCCATGGACGCCAGCAGTGTTGTGGGAATTAGTGGGAATTGGGACAAGGTTGGTTCCACTGAAGAGTGGAGACTGGTTTGGGAAAAGGGCTTGGGAGAGGCTGCTGAGGTTGGCCAGCTCTGTTGAGGCCTCTCGTTTTACCCCCCGAGCAAGTGAAGGGAGGTCGTGAGGTGTTTGAGCTGGAAGTGGTCAGATCCTGGTCATGCAGTGGGATGCAGGAACGGGAGAAGGGACAGCCTTGGGAAGTTTTCTGGTTCTGTAGGCGAGAGAGGCCAGGGTGGCCATGGAGGGGAGAGGCGGGAAGGACAGTCCTTGGGGCCCAGAAGCAGGAGGACAGGGCATGGGGAACCGGGAGTTTGGGCCTTGGCTGCTGGGTGGCCAGCGGCATTAGCAAGGGGTGGGGGTGTTTTGTCCTCCCTCCCTTTTCAGAGGGGAGGCAGGAATCAGGTTTTCTTGTAACGTCTGCCTGGATTTGGGGTCCGTGTAACACTGGCCTTGAAAATGAGTTGGGATGTGTTCTCTCCTATTTCCTGGGTCAGTTTATAGAGCTGGTATTAATTCTTAACTAGTAAGTAGCATTCCCCAGTGAAAGCATCTGGGCCTGGAGTTTTCATTGTGGGAAGGTTTTTTTTTTTTTTTTTTTTAAAGATTTTATTTTTTTTTCAGAGGGGGGGGGGAGAGAGCGAGCACAGGCAGACAGAATGGCAGGTAGAGGCAGAGGGAGAAGCAGGCTCCCCGCAGAGCAAGGAGCCCAATGCGGGACTCGATCCCAGGACACTGGGATCATGACCTGAGCCGAAGGCAGCTGCTCAACCCACTGAGCCACCCAGGCGTCCCTGTGAGAAGGTTTTTAATGATGAATTGAGTTATTTTGGTAGATACAGGACTAGTGACGTTTTTCAGTTTCATCTTGAGTGAGTTTTGGGGATTTGTGCTTTCGAGACATTGCTCCATTTCCCCCGAACTATGGAATTTGGGGACATTGGTTTGTGTGCCGTGTACCCTTACTGTTTAACATCGGTAGGGCCTCTAGTGATGTGTCCTTTTTGGGGGACTCTGTCTTTTTTCTGGGTGAATCTGGAGAGAGATAGAGGAGTTTTATTGGTTGTTAAAACAACCAGCATTTGATGTCATTGGGTTTTATCTGCTTTCACTTCTTTTTGTTCATGGCCTTATATTTATTACTTCCTGTTGCTTGTTTTGGACTTAATTTGCTTTCTTAATGTAGAAACTTAGATTATTGATTTGAGACCTTCTTTTCTAACCTAAGCGTTTAGTACTATTTATTTCTGTCTGCACACTACTTTTAGGTGTACTCCACAAATTTGATATGTGTGATTTCATTTAGTTCAAAACATTTTCTAATTTCCCTTCAGCCTTCCTCTTGGACCACAGGTTGCTTAGAAGTATGTTGTTTAATTTCCAAGTATCTGGAGATTTTTTTTCTGGACATGGTTCCGTTATTGGTTCCTGGCTTAATTCTGGTAGGGTCAGAAAACATACCTTGTGTGCTCATAGTACTTTTGTTAAGATTTATTTTATGGCTGGGAACTGAGGAATGTTCCGTGTGGACTTGCACGTGTGTTTTCATGCTCTTGGGTTGAGAATGTTAACTGAAATGTCAGGGAAAAAACAAACCAGAAACGTGTCAGTTAGCTTAATTCGGAGAATGGCGTGGCTGGGGCCTTCTCTGTTCTTGCTGACGGGCTTTACCAGCCACTGGGAGAGAGTCGCCGGGTCCGCAGCGGAAACTGTGGATGTTTCCACTGTCCTTCGGTTCTCAGTTTTGCTTCATACACTCTAAAGCTTGGTTTTTAGGTTCACACAGGTTGAGGGCTCTCATGTCTTCTCAGTCATTCGATCCTTTTCTCACTATGCCATGTCCCTCTGCTTCCTGACACTGTTCCTGTTTCCAAAGTCTCCACTTTCTCAACACCAGCCACTGCAGCTTTCTTTCCGTTAGTGTTTGTGTGGTAGAGTCCCCCCACCCATTGCTTTACTTTAATCTTCTGTCATTGTGTTTAACATAGGGTTGGTGGACCTCATGTGAGTCAGCTCTTATTTCTTATCCAATCCGACTATGTCTTTTAGTTGGTGTGTTTAGATCATTTATATTTAATGTAATGACTGATGGCAATTGCATTTCGCTCTTCTGTTCCGTTATTTGTCTTCCCTGTAGGCTTTATTCCTATGTCCCCTTTTCTGCATCCTTTTGGATTATTTGAATATGGAGATCAGTTTTTGACCTGCTGTATCCAAGATGCCTGTGGAGTGTTGAGGGGAGCTGACCACTACAGTCTTTCCTGGCTGAGGCTTAGAGACCCCCAAGTGGGGAGCAACTTCTGCTCTGACCTCTGAAACAGGGTCTTCTGTGTCCCTGCAGACACATGCAGCCCTCAGACAGTCCACCTGGCTTCTCTGCCTGGGGCACTACTTAGGGCTTGCCTCTCGGTATAAGAGCCTCGTTCTGGAGAGGTGGAAGGCCAGACAGAGCAGGAGTGAGGGGCAGGCTCCACAGGGGCTGGGGGGACACGGACTGGCAGCTCCACGGGGCTGGGGGGGCAGGGGCAGGGGCTCTGTGTCATGGTGTTCTTTGCCTTGTGCCACAGGCAGCTGAAGAAGGGCGGCAAGCAGGCATCAGCCTCCTACGACTCAGAGGAGGAGGAAGAGGGCCTGCCCATGAGCTACGACGAGAAACGCCAGCTCAGCCTGGACATCAACCGGCTGCCCGGGGAGAAGCTGGGCCGGGTGGTGCACATCATCCAGTCCCGGGAGCCCTCGCTCAGGGACTCCAATCCCGACGAGATCGAGATTGACTTTGAGACTCTGAAACCCACCACTTTGCGGGAGCTAGAGAGATACGTCAAGTCTTGTTTACAGAAAAAGCAAAGGAAGCCATTCTGTAAGTCGTGGGGGCAGAACACTGTGCTCGCTGTCCCTACCCTCTCCCGATTCCCCTCCTCCCCTCTCCTGCAGGCCTGGGGGAACAGGCCATGGGGCGGGTCCCTGCCCTTGCCCGTTCACGTGCCCCAGAGACACCTGTCTGTGTTCAGCCAGGCCCTTCTTCCCTGCTCTTGGTCAGGCCTTCGCCCCGAGCCTTCCTGAGGCCCGTTTGGGACCAGGGCTTGCAGGTGACCTCTTGATGGTCCACTGCCAGGGCAGAACGTTCCCCTTTGCCTGGAGTTGAGGGTCCAGAGACCTCCCAGGACAGATGTCGGCACTGGCCCAGGCTTGTCCTGGAAGTCAGTGACTTCACTGGGTGGGGACCAGGCGCTGCCTGGGGCAGTGGGTCCTGGGGAGTGAGAAGGGCAGGCCCAAGGCAGCCCCCAGCTGCCGGAGAGCTGGACAGCGGCCCCAGGAAACAGCCAGGGTGCACCTAGGCCTGCGTGTGGCCCTCTCAGTGGGCTTCCTCGCCTCCTCGGAGGGGTCAGTTGCTTCCTCCTGGATGTCCGGGGAGCCCCACAGTCAGCTGCGCTGACCCTTGGTAAGTTCTCCTGGGACTCAGAGGTGGTGGCCTCCCTGCTGAGGCTGAGGGAGAGCCGCATCCGTGCGGGAGGAGACACCTGCGAGTTTTGCACCTGCGAGCCGGGGCGGCAGCCCTGCGGGGGCCCAGTGAGCACCCGGGAGGGCTGGTGGCCCCCGAGGCCGCCGGGCTGAGCTCCTGGGGTGGCCGCCGGCTCAGCTCTGTGCTCCTCTGCAGCCACGAGCGGGAAGAAGCAGGCAGCCAAGTCGAAGGAGGAGTTAGCTCAGGAAAAGAAGAAGGAGTTAGAGAAGCGGCTGCAGGACGTGAGCGGACAGCTGAGCAACAACAAGAAGCCGGCCAAGAAAGGTACCTGTCTGCGGGCAGCGCCACCGCCCCGCTTCCCGCTACCCTCCGCTCCGAGGGGCGGGGCGGAGTGGGCGTGGAGGCGGGTGGGGTGTGGGCGTGGCAGAAGGCGGGGCTGGCAGGTGGGGCGGGGGTGTGGGCGGGGCATGGGCTGCAGACCCCGCCTTCAGTCTGGGGCTTCAGCTGGGTAGCCGCGTGCCCTTAGATGACGCTCTTGACACCCTGAAACCCCAAGTCCTTTGGGTCTCCCTCCTGCGGGGAGGTTGAGCCCATGGGCGGCGTGTGTGAGAGTTCCCCCTGCCAGAACTGCCCAGCACCCCCGCAGAGGACTTTCTGGAAGGGCCTAGCTGTGGTCTTTGCGGGTGGACCCTGCGGCTTGAGAGGGACTGGGGTCCTGACCCCTGGCATCAGGCTTTCTGGCTGTCCCCAGGCAGGAGAGACGTTCCAACTCCCTGCCCCCAGGCCCTGTGCTTTGTGGACGGAGGGCTCTTACTTTAGGTGAGCAGGTGATTTGCTGCTCTCATTCCTCTGGAGCCACGAGAAAGGGCAGATCCCATTTTCCCAGCCCCGGGTAGTGAGCGGTCAGAGTCCACAGCCACGGGGTAGCTGGATGCTGGGCCCTGCCTGCTCCAAGCAGGGAGGGTCCCTTCTGGTTTCCCCTGGGCAAGGCAGAGTAGGTGCTGTCTTCAAACTGCTGACCTCCCCCCTCGCCGCACCGGTTCCTCGTGGCGGACTACTTTCGTGTTTTCTAGACTCGTGTATTTCAATAGTTTGTGAGCCTCTGCGCCGTTTTTACCCACACTTCCGACTCCAGATGTGTGGGCTTTTGCTCAAGCCAGCTCTGCAGTCCCAACTCCAGGTGGGGTCCGGTGATTCAGTTCCTTTCCGACGCTGCTGGCTTAGGGTTAGCCCAGAGCCCACAGGTGGGAGGCTCACCCCCACAAGACCACCCTTCTCCCAGACGCCAGCTGCAAGTCCGTGGCCCGCCTTACCACTGACCAGCAGGCTGTGTACGGGGGCTCCCATGACCCTCTGCTCAGACCTAATGCTTGCTAGGAAGCACTTGTACTTGCCGCGTACAGCGTTGTCAGGAGCAGCAAATGGAAGAGGCGCAGGAAGAGGCATGGTGGGGCGTGTAGCTTCCCTCCCCTCTCTGGGCATGCCACCCTCACCGCATGTCCGCGTGCCCCTGAGCCCAGAAGCTCAGCATCGAGAGTGTCCTGGTGCTCCATCTCCCGCAGCCTCTCTGCCCGCAGCTCCCAGCCCCAATCCCGCGGTTTTCCTGGTGACCGGCCATCCCGAGTCACTTGTGAGCCTAAACTCAGGTGTGAGCCACAGGGGGCTCCTTGTAAGTAAGCAGACATTCCGCTCACTCCGGGGGTGCCAGGGGTTCTCGGAGCGCTGCACCTGGAGCCCGGAAAAAGGCCAGATGCATTTCTTTACCGTCCAGTACCCTCATGAGTGCAGGCTTGCGTCTCACCGAACCTCTCTTAATGCTGGCGGAGCGACTGGGTGTGGAAACGGGGGGGCCGAGGCTCGCGACGTGTCGGTGGTGCTCCGAAGAGCTTGGCCGGTGAGCGTGGGGCTGTGTGGGGGCGCGCTTCTCACCTACCACGTCTCCCCCAGAGAAGGCGGGCTCCGCGCCCTCGGGAGGGCCGTCCCGGCTCAGCAGCAGCAGCTCCTCCGGGTCCGGGAGCAGCAGTTCCAGCGGATCCAGCTCGGACAGCAGCGACTCGGAATGAGCTCTGCACTCACAGAACAGAACAGAACCAGCGACGTCGCACACGCCGAAACTCTGCAGTGTTCCCTTCTCTGGTTAATATACTACTTTCGTTCCACGGTGTGCAGGTTTCTTTTTAACTCAGTGTTATGGTATCTTCCAGTTTTTGCTTTAATAGGTCAAAGATCTTTCTCGTGTGTCCGTGAGGCTTTATGAGCAGGGGTGAGACCGCGTAAAGCCCTTTCCTCGTAACTGAGTTCAGTTGCTTGGAGATGGCAACTTCCAACGCTGACCTGATGACCGTAGAAAACCGTGTCGGATGGGATCTGAAGTTTCTTGCAAAAACTCCTTTCTTAGGCCCGACCTGGTCTGTAGCTCCAGAAAGAATTGTTGGAAAGGAAGTTTCTCTGAGATGGTACCATACTGAAGGCTGTCAGCTTTGCGAATAGGTGTTGTCTCTGCCCTTCGACTCCCCGCGCTCAGCCCTGCAGCGGCCAGGCTTGCCTCTTGCTGCGGGGGCCGAAGGTTGGGGGGCGGGGCCCGTGGGCTCCAGTCCGGGCTTCTGCAGGGGAAGGTTGGGGAGAGGCAGGTGGGCGCAGAGGGAGGGGCGTCAGGAGCTCCCGGGAGGGAACACGGGGGCCGCCTGTGCCACGCGCAGCTTTCCATACACTGAAACTTTTACCTCAACTTAAAAAAAAAAGGAAAAAAAAGAAAAAAAAAGAAAAGATTAAAAAAAAAAACAAAAGGAGACTTTTTTTGTAAGGTTCAATTTTCTACGAAAGTCCAGCCCCATGTGTGTCCCCAACCCGTGAGCTGCCGGTGCCGCACACTCTGGAGACCTTTCCCCGGTTTCGTGTATATAGGAACACTTTATTTATTAACATCATTGGTCGTTTTTTTTAAAAAAAGAAAAACAAAACTGCTAAAGAAATGCATTTAAAAAAAAAAAAAAAAGCAGACACGCACACGCAGGCCTTTTATGTGGTTGGAAGGAGAGCCCCAGACCCTGCCCGGATGGCGGACTGTGACCTCCAGGTGCTGGCGTCCCGCCACCTGTGCCGGTGCTCAATCGCGCCTGCGCGCTCGCCCTTCCCCGCCTGCCCCGCGGCCGGTGTCTGTCTCCGTGTGCGCGCGGGGTCCGGACGCACAGGCACAGACAACTTCCAGCCGCAGCACATGCTCAGTCTTCGTTTTGTGTGTCGAGTTCTTTTGTACTCACTTCTGGTCTCTTTAGGACTGTTTTAAAAGAAATCAATTTAGGGAACCCCAGTTATATAATATAAACTTTGTAATCTGAAAGAAAAAAATGTATAGTAAATCTAAGTCTTGATTTTTAACTTTCTATTGTAAAAAAATAATAATAATAATATACAGAGTTTAACAGAAGGTTATGTTTTGGTTTTGTTTTTTTCCAGAGGCTGCCCTGCGGCCTTTGGGTACAGGGACACTGCCCGCCTGAACTCAGAGCATTGTGGCTTCGGCCATGAGTGTTGGGGGCCGGCTGGCCAGTCCTCCCCCCGCCCCCACGGGGCACCCCTCACCTCCCAGCCCCGAGGGCAGGAGCAGTGGCCTGGCCAGGCTCTCCCTAGGGGCAGGAGGAGCCTCTGGCCCACCCTCAGCCACAGGAGGCTTTGCTCCCGGAGGACCACTCCAGGCTCCCTGCTCAAGCATTTTCCCGTTAGCACAGAAATGACTGAGACAGGGTCTTCTCCCAGACCTTCCTGGGAGGACTTCCTGGAAGTGGGTGCTGGGGGCAGAGCTGGCCTTGGGTCTGGTGGTGAGTTTCCAGGTGGACGGGGGGAACTGGTCATCGGTATCCGAGTAGGGGGCGCAGTCTTTACAAATTCTTAAAATGAAATCAGGTTCCCCCGGCCCTTAACGGTCACAGGTGCCCTTGCTGGACGTGGAACTGATGAGGCGGTCGGTGGGTGGCGGGTTACCATGTTTCTTATCTGCTGGTGATTCTGACGCTTGGTGAGTTTTGAGCCAGTTTGTTAAACTTTTCATTAAGTTTTGTTTATAATAAAAATATATGTGGATTTTTCAACTTGCCATTTTTTAGAGTTACCCTTGTGTTTCAAAGATGTTTTTCTAAGCAGATCTGTAACAGAATATTTAAACTAGGACTTTAATACGTGACACAATGGACGGCAAAGCAGGCTCTTGCTGGCCACGGGCAGCAAGCATGCCTCCCCGAGCAGGGGGTGCCGGGCCATGCGTGGGGGGCTCCTGGGGAGCACCTGTCTGGCTGCGGGCGTAGTGGGGGAGGTCACCTGCGTGAGCCCGGCACAGTGGAAGCATTTCAGATCACTTCACTGTCCGCTGGCTCTGTGGGAGACATGGGTTCCAGAACAACTCTGCCCCTCTCCCCTGCCCCTAGTGAGGCCGCCGGCCACCACGGCACAGAGGGCTGCCGGCTATCGGAGCAGTGTAGTTCCATGGTGCTGGTTTCTTAGGGCTTTCTGTGCAGACTTCAAAGCCGATGTCTCTTCCGAGTTCAGGTGAACGTCCTCAGTCCCCTCGAGGTCAGCCTGTGGGCATTTGCCGTCTCCACGTCTCTGTGCTGGGGAGACCGCAGTCGGACAGGCCAGGCTCTTGAGGCTCGGAGAACCCGAGGGCGGCTTTCACGGCCTCTTCCTGAGGGAGAAGGAACCGTGCGGTTAGCAGGCTGGTCTCATGGGAGCCCCGGAGGCCCGGGGACAGAGACTCCTGCTCGCGATGGGCGGGGTCATCTTGCGTACGAACTGTAAGATATGTTTTCTTTCCGTTTCTCTTTTTGTTCTTAAGCAACATCACGTCTGTGACAGCTCTTTGGGGAAAACACCCCCCGGAGAAAGGATGCGTTCCCCCCAAGTGTAGCCTGTCCCTCAATACTGACATCACGCTTCCAGAGGTTTTTCTTTTTTATATTTAAAATGTTACTTTTCTGTATGATGTGCATGCAAGTTTACGGTAACTTTCCTTACTTTTTAGTGCCGTTTCTAGTATATTCCTGTAAATGTCAGTTACTGAAAATTGAGTCCAATGTAAGTAGTTTTAGCTCATTTATTGCAATGCTGGCCTCAACACAACAGAATAAAAATGGTAGAAAGTACTCTTTGATGTTTCTGGTAATCGTAGACCCTTCTCCTGGGGCATTTGTTTTGTTTTCATAATAAAACAAAAAAAAAACAAAAACAAAAAGGTGCCCGTGTGTGCCTTTGCTTGTGCTTTCTGGTGGTTCCCGGCCTCGCAGACGCGCGTGTGGAGGTGTCGGGAAGGCCGTCCGCTGCCCTCGGGGGCTCCTCGTGGCTCACACCCTGGGACGTTCAGCCGCCAAAGCAGCCCAGCTCCTCAGCCTGGGCAGGAGGGCACCAGGATTTGGGGGACATCACCGTAGCCTTTCTCTTGCCCTGAATGGTTTCTAGAACAAGCAGCCGTCTTTGTAGAAGCACAGCCTGGGTCACACTGGGTCTCACTCGCTGTTCCCTCCTCCCTGTGCAGATGCCTCCCCTGGCGCTCCGGCTGCGTGGGGGCTGGTTCCAGGGCGGGTTGCCGGCGGCAGGCAGCAGACACTGTCCTGCGGGCACAGCCGCCTATCTGCTGGAGTTTTCCAGCACTCCGTAGAGCCCGGCAGAGGAGAGGCTTCTGCAAGGAATGGACGGCAGATGGGTGCTCTGATACTGGTTTTTTGAGCAGTCGTGGCAGTTAGCGCCTGTCTCGACAGCACTCTCCCTCCCACCCCGTCAGCAGGTGCAACCTTCCAGCATCCTCTTAGCACGTGCCGTCCTTGTCCGGACTCTTACCCCCTTTCATCTAGGCTGACCTCCCTAAGGATGGGGACTGGGCTGTGTCCACCTCCGTGGCCCCAGCCCTGGCCTGGGAAACCAGCCGCAGGGCTTCCCTCCAACAGATGGTGGCTTCCTATGCTCTAAGCAGCTTAGCGCCTGCTGTCCTATGGACGGCCGCTGCATGTCGGTCCCCTGCACACCCTGATCTGTGCAGACATCGGCCGTGGCCAGTGCTGTCTTCCCAGGTGCTCTCCATGCCTGGGGTCGGAGTAACCAGCACCTGTTCTCAGGGTGATCTGAGGCGCGCACCAGTGGCAGGGGCACTCCAGATGAGTCTGCAGTTTGCTTTCTTCCCGAGCAGGACTTACTGAACTGCAAGGACATCGCGCGAACGGTCTCCTGGGTAATCCCAGTGTCAGGGCGGCCAGACACAGGTAGGTCTTACTCGGTGGAGACGGGGCAAGCTTTCCTCTTCAACACCAGGAGGAGACTCGGGAAACGTGACTTCAAACCTCCCGACCCACGCAGCAGGCAAGCCTGGGGTCCATGGCTAAGACCAGGCCTCTGGCTGGACATTCGGGGAGCGAACTCTGACCCAGCAGTTTCGCTTCCAGGAGGCTTGCTAAGGAACTTGCACACCCACAAAAAGAACCAGGTCCGACGAAGCCCAGGACACGCTGTGTGTAGGGCAGCCACAGGAGCATCTCGTGGGCTCACGGGAGTGCTGCCAGTCAGACATTCAAAGCATGACATAGATGTCCGTCTGGACAGCTGGGCAAGAAGAAACCCGCAGGACGAGATGCGCGGCGCCGGCCGTGCCTTTAGAACCCTGCACGACGGCACGTGCAGAGCTGCTGCTCACGGCTGCCTGCGGAGGACGCTCCTGTTCTTCATGGATTTCTGTAACGGGGTTTGTAGCAATCGTGAGATTCTGTTGTTGCAAGAATCTAACCTAAAGGCGACTTACCGTACGAACGAACAGATAAGAGTGAAAAAGGAAGGAGTCCCCCAAAGCATATTTATTTAGAAAAATCGGCTTTGACAAAAGATATCCCTACATTTGCAGAGCCGCGCAGACGTCCCTTAAAGCCGAAGGCAGGTCCATTGCAAATGCCAAACGGTCCACGTGGGGCCGCCGCAGGGCTGACCGGCCGCCGCCTCTGTGCACGGGGCTGCAAGATCCCGTCGGAAATCTCTGTAAACAGCTGACGTGAAACTTGAAAATACATCTTGGTTTCCGTACTGTTGTTTGGATGCCTCTGCATGCTTGCCCCCAAGTATGTGGAAGCTGGCATAGAAGCTTCTAGAAGCTACTGCAGTGCATCGCACACAATTCCTGTTTTCGTCATCGAAGGCCCTGCTACGAGGCTGCTGCTGGCCCCTTACTCCCACCTGGCCCCGCCTGCCACGATTGGCCATACCTGACCTGACGCCGGTTCCTTCATCTTTTTTGGTCTGTCCTGTTCTTTACCAGGCAGAAGGCAATCCTGGAGACGACCTAGAAAGTTCTGAAAAGGTCTGGAGCCAGGGTTGTCCCTCTTGCTTGGGCCTCTTGGAAACATAAGAGAAAAGCCACATCTAGCTGTGTCCCCACTAGGGCCTTGTCCCCAGCGTTGGCAGGGCTGCCACTGAGCCCGGGAGCCAGGTCCGCCGCTCGCATGGTATGTGGAGAGGCCTCAGGAGCCCCTGCGAGCATTCTTGGCTTCTGGAAGCACAAGTGGGTCTCCTTGTTCACTGTCCAGAATCTCCCAGTAAGGCCTGGGGACCACCAAGGCCACTCGCTGAGTGCAACACGGCCTGATCTCCGCCCAGCTCAGCGCCTGGGCCCAGGGTGTCCCACAGGAACTACATGATAGTACAGAACTTGGATCGGCCTGTGTCCCGAGAGACTCCGAGCTTGTGTCTGTCCCGGACCAGGATGGCCTCGTTTCCGTACTGTGAGTACCACATGCTACGGCTCCTGCTCAGGTAGGTCCCGGGGGGCCCCGATTCCAGCTGTTGCTGCTGCTGCTGCCAGATGAGCAAGGACACGTCCCGGTACCGCAGCCGGGCGTAGCTTTCGGACAGAGCTTTCTCTGCCAGCGGCACACGGCCACTCATCACTGGTCGGCAGCTCCCCACTCCCGGGTGCCTGCACGCCAGGCCTCTCTGAGCCAGTCGTCAGCGTGGACAGCCGCACACTGCTTTACACTATGGACACTCATCAGCTGCTTTGTGAGCTGCTGGGGCTGAGGACCCCTTATTTAACTCAGTGGTAAAAACCACAGACTCAGGCCAGGTGTAGGCAACACCTTCAGGAGCGCGGCATTGCGAGGGAACTGGAGAGGAGCCTGGGGCACCGTGGAGACATCCAAGGACCCCCGAGCAGTGCAGTGGCGCCCTGGCCCCCGCTTTATCAGATGTGCGGCTGCCAGGGGCGAGATTCCCACCCGGGGGCCCCTGGCCAGGTGTGGACTGCGATTCCAACACCACAGCCCAGCCCACTCAACTGGAACCAATGCATCTGGTGCCCTGCATGCAAGGACATCGCACAGCTGGACAGATGTTGACCTCCGTCTCCATAACTGCCCGCCCAGATGCAAGCCTCCGTCGGCTTCCGGCACCACGGGGCCGCTCTGATGGAGCCAGCGTCCGTTCAGTCCTGCATCCTCAGCTCTCGCCCGGCTGATGCTACAAAGAAATGAACACGCTGTCAGGTGCGGGGAGACGGCCCAGCAGCGAGGGGAGGCTTTGCGGTGCCCAGTCTTGGCTCTTTGGGGATCACAGCCTCCAGCCAAGCTACTGGCACCTGGCACAACCTCACCTGCTGTCCCGCGACCCAGACTGTGAACCTGCGTTTAAGAGGCAGACCTGTGACCCCTCCCAGTGCCTTTATGAACGAACGGGGCTCCTGGGGGAGCCGTCTGTGGGCGCGCCACTGTCGAGATCTGGGAAATGAAGTCCCAAGAACCTGAGCGGGCGCAGGTTTCGGGACCGGCCCAGCAAGCGCCTGGCCGGAGAGGGGGTTCGCTCAGGCTGCTGAAGGGGGCTCAGGACTCACCCGGCCACCAGGGCCCTTTCTGCTTCAGGCAGCCGGAGGCCCCTGGGCGGACAGGGGGAATGGACAGGAAATGATGCGGCAACCAAGCACGAAGCATCCACTAACCGCCCCCCCATGCTTTCCCAGGCTGCAGGATTTCTGCACGCCCCGTGCTCTGGTCACGCAGCCGCCGGTGGCTGCCACAGGTTCTCCCCAAGTCGCCGGGCCTGAGCCCAGGAGCCTGTCGGGGCACCTCTGGGTCCTCCACCTACGGCCGCCTCGTGCCCGCGCTCTCCCTGTCACCCTGCCCACGTCTCCCATCGCCACCTGCGCCTATCGCGTCGCGCCCCAGTCCCCGCGACCCCCGTCGCAGACCCACTCCCCCCACCGCCGCCCTCTCCCGCCGCCTCCCGCGCTCCAGGGCCTCCCGCCCCCCCCCACGCCCCTCACCGCCGCCGCCCCCCACCGCCCTCCCTCGCCTCCGTCACCCGCCCCCTCATCTCCGTCGGCCCCATCGCCTCGGCCCCCGCCACCCGCCCCCAGCCGCAGGCCCGCGCCCAGTCACCCGCGCGGAGGGGCCTCGGGGGGCCTCGGGGACGCGCCGGCGGCGGGGCGGGGCGGGGCGGGGCGGGGCGGGGCGGGGGCCGCGTTTCCATGGCAGCGCCGCAGGCATGCGCAGCCGAGCGCCGAGCGCGGCAGGCCGGCAACACGATCCCGGGGCGCCGGAGCGGCCGCGTCCCCGCCCCGGCCCCGACCGCGGTTTCGCCCTCCCGCGGGCGGCTTCGGCCGCGCTGCAGCTTCTGCTCCCCGCGTCCGCACTCCCAGTAACCCGCGGGCCTCGAAACACGATGGTGGGGGAGGGGCCGACGGGCGGGGGTGTCGGGGCACGGGGGACGCGCCCTGGCGTCGCGGGCCGTGATGAATCACCGAGTCCGCTTCTGCAGAAAGCAGCAGAGGAACAATCGCGTTCGTCCCTTCGGGCTCTCGAAATTACGTCCTGGGCCCCCGCCCCCCGCTGCCCCCGAGGGCGCCGCGCCCTCCCGGCTCGCCAGTAGCGCCCTCCCGGGGCCTCCGCGCTGCCCTCGCGGGCTGATGCGCCGACGCGGAAGACGGTCGGGAAGCGGGTCCACGGGCGCTGCCCCTGCCCGCGCTGCCCTCGCGCCCGCCGGAGCACCCCGCAGCCCGGACACGCAGGTCTGCGCCCGCCCGGCCAGCGCGGCCTGCACGGGCGCGGACGTTCAGCAAACAGCGGGTCCGGGAGTCAGACCCCGGGAAGGCCGGCCCACGCGCGGCGGGGAAGAGTGACCGCGGGGAAGCGGCCGCTTGTCATCGCGAAGAGACGTGTTTCTAGGTTTCTCATGGGCCAAGGAGGGACTCACGGCACGGATTGCGAGGGACGTAACGCGACGCGGATGAAAATGCAAGAGCGCGTGGCTGCCGCGGCGCGAGCTCCGAAGCGGCGGGCGAGGACACCGGGCGGCGCGCACCGGGTGCGGAAACTCCCAGCTGTTTGCAGCCGCGCGGCCACGCTCAAACGTTCCTGAATTAAACGTTTATTCTGAAAGTGGAAGAAACGTTAACGAACTGGAGTTAAAAAATAAACGGGTGAAAAGGACGGTCACAGAGATGAGAGGAAATTGGCAGTCTTGTGTCATTGATAAGGGACGTAGGGCCCAGGTGGAAGACAGAAGTCCCACCAGTGAGCGGCCGGGAGAGGAGTTAACAGAAGGGGTCGTTGGGAGGCTCAGGGTGGTCAACGAGGTAACGTCTGGAGGGCCCCGTAAGTTCCAACTGCCGGAAGCAACTAGGGCCTCAAAGCTCCAGGAGCAAAGGGGGGTCCTATTACTGAAAGAAATAGGGAGACTCTAGGAGAGCTTGGGAGCTCGGAGGAGGCGGAGCGTGGAGCTGAAACGCAGACTTCTGGGGAGGGAGAGCACCGGCGGCTTGAGCTGGAGTCCGTGCTGACAGCCCGAGCAGCGGGGCGCAGACCCCAGGGAAGGGACGCCAGCCAGCTGCTGCCTCCGAGTGGAGGAAACATGGTGAAGTGGATTTTGTGCTTGTTGGCAAAACCAAGACTGGATGCAGCAGCTGCTTCAGGAAAAACAAAACAAACCCATGAAGAATCTTGGCTGGGGGCGTGCACGCTGGCAAGAAGCCCAGAGGAAGCAGAGAGGAAGGAGCACACTTGCCCCCCTCCTCCCGTTCCCAGTCTGTCTCTCAGAGCTTACCAGGAAGACACTGGCAAAAGGGGAAATGAGGTTTGCAGAGTCCTGGTCGGAGCATCACAAAGCGGAGTGGAAAGGATGTTTGGATCACGTTTAACGTAAAGGCGGCAGGTGACAGGCCAAAACTTGCAGACGGGTGTAGTCCCGCCCTTTGTTCCTTCAAGCTGCCATATACTCATTCTGTGCATAGCGGAACTCCATACAACAGAAGCAAAACCCCCAAACCTAGCTCTACTAAGAACCTGAGATGATGCCACTCTCTTTCATACTAGAGTGAGACAGTCTGGCCCCTGCCCATTTGGAGGAGATACAATGTCCCAACAGACCTTTCCAGTTAGGGTCTCCTTCCCTCTGAATATCCTCCCTGAAACAAAGTTGCAAAGTTCACTTCCAACAATAGATCCTGAAAATAATAAGGGGCATGAGCGGGTTAGGGGAGGGAGAGAAGCAGGGAGAGCTGCGGGTTAGGGGGAGGGAGAGAAGCACCGAGAGCTGCAGGTTAGGGGGAGGGAGAGAAGCACCGAGAGCTGGCACCTGCTTGGCACCTGCTTGGCACTGCGCCGTCTTTGTCCAAGACTGCTCTGCCCTCAGCAGCATCTCAGCTAGGCGAGGTTTCTTTAACTACTGGGCGACTTATACCTTCATTCCCAAAGGGCATGAACCTTTAACGCTCTTACTTATTTATTTTGTGGTAGCTTTCTATTAACTTTTACTTCGGGCAGCAGAAATGCTTAACTGCTGGCGTGCCTGGGGGGCTCAGTGGGTTAAGTCCTGGGATCGAGCCCCACATCGGGCTCTCTACTCAGCGGGAAGCCTGTTTCCCCCTCTCTCTGCCTGCCTCTCTGCCTACATGTGATCTCTGTCTGTCAAATAAATAAGATCTTTAAAAAAAAAAAAAAAAAAAGCACTGTGAAGCCTTACTAGAGGTCAGAGGAGCACTGCCCTTTGTGCCCTTTGGGTCCTGGAGACCAGCAGTGTGGCCGTGGGGGTCAGCTCCTTGTGTCTCTCTCTGATTCAAAGCACACACACCTGAATCTGTGAACAAGGACCTCAAACTTCCATGGCGTTGCTCCCAAGTGGTGCTCTAACCGTGTCCTCTGTGGGCCACCCTGCTCATTAGTAGGCGGGCACTTCTGGGGGGTGGGATGCAGGTGTGACCAGTGAATTCCACGAGCACGAGCCCACTATTTGACCTTCTTCTGTTCAGGAATGAGCTCAGGAGCGCTGTTGTGTGGGAAACGTGATGGCCAGCAAGGCCCTGCCCAGCTCCATGGGTAAGGACAGTTGTGCTGGCAGGAGAATGAAGGTCAGGAAAAGCCAATCCACATCAGGAATCAGTATCTATTCCAGCGAGACGGATGGAACTCCTGTCCCCTCCACGATAGACCGGTCCAGTGTAGTAAGCCTGTCACCGCTTGGCTGGCTGGCCCTGTGTAATGGCATCATAAGGAGGGTCCAGCACTGACCTTGACTATTGGCGGATGAGCACCTCCCCTCCCGCAGTGGCACTGCGCAGATCAGCTCTGGTGGTGGAGGTCGGTGGAGTGGTCTGAGCTGCACCTCCATCCCTCCCGCTGGTGCACATCTCATGTCCAGGATATGGAACAAGCTCCTGCAATTTAATAAGAAAAGGAGATGAGCCAACAGTTAAAAAAAAAAAAAAAGTAATCAAGAAAATCCAAACTAAGGGGTGCCCCACTGGCTCAGTCAGTGGAGCGTGCGACTCCCGATCTCAGGGTTGTGAGTTCGAGCCCCACATTGGGTGAAGAGATGACTTAAAAATAAAATCTTAAAAAAAGAAGAAGAAGAAGAAGAAATCCAAATGAAGATCACAGTGTGAAACCACCGTATCCACAGGAATGTCTAAGAGCAAATGAGATTGACCCATTCGCGTGCCGGTGACGCCAGCGGCGTGGACAATGCGAGTGACCCGCACTGCCTGTGCGCACCGACACAACCCTGGGGTCCGGGAACTGCCATCCAGCCGTTCCGCTCCCGGGGGCCAACCCAGGGAAGCCGCGGGCATCTGTGCCCACCGGGAAGTTTGCGCACAACAGCCCTGAGCCTTCAGAGCTTAAAACTAGAACCTGTCTGGGTCCTGCTCTCAGACACAGGGAAAGACTCCTTAGACACCGAGGAGTCCCGTACTACGCAACCCTGACCATGAATGAGCCGTAGTCCATGCGGACCCACGAATGAGTCCCAGAAGCGTAACCATGGAGGGCAAAGAAGCCAGCCCACACCCTAGAACACTCTACTGAATGATTCCACTTATGCAACATTCAGAAAGAGGCACTAATTATAGCCTTTCGGGTTGCATATTTCGATGGTAAAAGTACAAAAAAAAAAAAAGTGAGTGAGCCTCGCAGATGCCAGCTTGTAGGGGGAGGGAGAGGAGAGCACGGAGCAAAGGCTGAGGACCACGGGGTCGCCTCCAAGCGCTGTCTCTTGACCCGGGGCTGGTTACTTGTGGTCTTCTACTAAAACGCTGCCCAAAGCCGCACAATGGCTGTGGGCACATCCCCGCATGTCATATCTCAGAGAAGGTGGTTTTTCGAAGGAAGCTAATTATAGATGGTGAGGAAACAGACACCAGCTAAGGCCAGATGTCACATTCTCCCACCTACAAACACGCTGGTGTTTTCATCTGTCACTGCCGTGGCAGATCACATCTCCGGTGGCAGTCACTCATCGCTCCCAGACGTATGCTCAGTGGTCATAGAGCTCCCAGGTGACCCGAAAGTGCCATGACGTATTTAATCTGTTTGAAACAGGATCTGAACACTTGGCTGCATGTCTCTTACCTTCTCTCTTCCTCCATAACGCCTTCACCGCGGCGGTTGCCTCCTTACCCTGTAACCGTGGAAGAAGCCGGGTCCCATGTTCTGTGGGCGAATCCGGGTTCTGGATTTGGCCAACCCTGAGAACAAGACCTGGGCTGAGATCGACAGTCGGACGCTTAACCAACGAGCCTCCCAGGTGCCCCTGTCTTTCAGTATTAAGATGGACCAGGGGCTTGGGGTCTCAGCAGCCTGGGTTGTCCCTCCCAGATTTCCCCATCCCTTGGGCACAGGATAATGGGAACCTGCCACCACGGATCATTAAGGTTGGAAATCGGTGATTCTCTGATTCTAACTTTACTTCTGGAATTCTTCCACAGGAACGAGCTTTCTTCCTCAACTGTTTGGCTGTCTTGAAATATGGTTCATATGGGAAATGCCGAATAAATGCCTTCTTCTTTTCTTCTTTCCCTTTACCTGGAAGTTTTCAGAAGAATGGGGGTGATGCTCTACCAGCCTCCAAAGGGAATTTTTAAAAAGCAGGGTTTTGGGTTTTTTTAAATAGCAGTATGACTTCATGAATTTCTATTCAATATCTTTCGACCAGTTGCACTCATACTGGGTTTGAGGCTCAAGCTTTCCCACACGTGGGGCGCCTGGCAGGCTCAGTCCTTAGGTGTCTGCCTTCGGCTCAAGTCATGATCCCAGGGTCCTGGGATCGAGCCCCTCCTCAGGCTACCTGCTGAGTGGGAAGCCTGCTTCTCCCTCTCCCACTCCCCCTGCTTGTGCTTTCTCTCTGTCTCTCTCTTTGTCAAATAAGTAAATAAAATCTAAAAAAAAAAAAAAATGGGGCACCTGGGTGGCTCTGTGGGTTGAGCCTCTGCCTTCGGCTCAGGTCATGATCTCAGGGTCCTGGGATCGAGCCCCGCATCGGGCTCTCTGCTCAGTGAGGATCCTGCTTCCTCTCTCTCTCTGCCTGCCTCTCTGCCTACCTGTGATCTCTCTCTGTCAAATAAATAAATAAAATCTTTAAAAAAAAATTTTCCCCCACCAGGAGGTGACCAGGAGGAAACCCAGCTGCTGGCGGGAACTCACTCTCCCTAGAAGCTCTGGGGGAAAGAGTCTGTTCCATGCTTCGGTGGCCCCCAGTATGCTCTGCCTTCCGTGGCCGTGGCCGTGGCCATATCACCCGGATGGCCGCCTCAGCCTTCACATGGCCTCTCCCTCCTGTGTGTCTCTAATAAGGACGCTTGCCACCAGATTTCGGTCCCAGTTAATCCAGGATGATCTCCTCATGTCCAGATTGTCAGTTAGTTACACCAAAGATCCCTCCCGCACCTTTTTGGAGAGAGAGAGAGAGAGAGAGAGCACGCCATTGGGGGCAGGGGAGGGGCAGAGGGAGAGAGAGAATCTCAAGCAGGCTCCACACCCAGTGCTGAGCCTGACGTGGGGCTCGATCTCATGACCCCAGATCGTGACCTGAGCTGGAACCAAGAGCCAGACACATCACCGATGGAGCCACTCAGCCCTCAAAGGTCCCCATTGTGAATAAGGTCAGGGGCCTCAGGGACTGGATGTGGACATATCTTTTGGGGCTCCACCACGCAGCCTGCTCTAAACCCTAACCCGGAAGTCGGTGCAGGAGAAATGGAGGCGATGGGGGATGGGCTCTTTGGTCGGGCTGTGGCTCAAAGCAATGCGGATACGGCTTGTCTTAGCGAACAGGACAGAAGAGGCCACAGCTACGCACGCCGGCTCCTGTGGCCACCTGGGGTGCCGAGCTCTGGGAAAGGCTCTGCAGGACCAAGGGACCGTTCCCCAAAGCAGTCAATGGCCATGGTGCGTGACACTTCCAAAGTGACTTTTCAAGGAAGAAAATAAAAAGCCAAATTCCTCCATTTTAGTCCAAGACAGAGACCGCTAGCCCGAGGCTGCCGGATGCCTTCGGCCGGAAGCAGATGTGTGAGGTCTCTGGGGAGACAGGGGAGAGGCTGGCTGGCCTTCGGCAGGGAGCGTGGCCATTTCTGCCAGCCCAGAGGTTCCAGAGGGAGCCCGGGGACCGGGGCCGAGTTTGCAGTGGGTCGCCCCAGCTGTCCCACCCCCAAGGCGCTTGGCCCCAGTCCTCCCAGTCAGGCCCCACTCCTGACATGGGAGACCTGTGGGAGAACTCGGCCTTCCCTGGAGGCCCTCCTCTCTCTCTGCCTTACAGCAACAGGGCCGCCGGCCTCCTTATCTGTGCTTTGAATCGCTGCTCCAGCTGCGGCCTTGAGTGGGCAGCTGACCCGCTCCACGGCCCGTTGACTTCCTCCAGCTCCTTCCCAGCCACCTACATCCACTGCTGGGGTTCTGGTTGTGGCTCTCACCCCGGCTTTGGAGCAGCTGAGTTCCTGCACCCCCAGGACATTTTCTTCCCATAGGTGTCTGTCCCATCCCGGTTCACCACCAGAGAAAGTTCTAGAGCTCGCTCCCCCTGTGCCAGGAACTCTCAGAACAGCACTCAGTGCCAGCATGGGGGGGGCTCAGATTGCTGGGGCAATCCGGTCCGTACTAGCACGCTAGAGTCGGCTTCCTGGGACACCTCCAGGCCCCAAGGATGGGTGCAGGGGCGGGGAGCAGGAAAGCCCCAGGTGTGGGGGGAGCACAGTGGAGAGCAGGGTCTGTTTTGCTTGAAATGAAAGGCAGGTGGGGGTGGCTAGGAAGTTGTCAGGCCACTCCTGGCCCCGGGCTTGGAGATGCTATTGTGCCTCTCTGGCCATGGCGGGAGGAGCCGGGCACAGCTGGGCCCGACTGGCTGGCACCTGTGGGTGCTAGGACCTGTCACGACGGCGACAACAAGGAGAATCAAGGGTCTGGGCCCCGGGAGCTGAGGTGAGCGCGGGTCATGATGTCACAGGCTGCCCAGACGGGATGGACAGTGAAGACTTTGACCTGTGTCTTGACTCTGGAGGGTGGGCAGAGAGGAGGCATCAGGCCAGGGGCGGGAGAGAAGGTGAGTCTTTCTGAGACCTCCCTCCCGAGGGTGTTAATCCCGGGCCAGGTATATCCTCCCCCTGGGGACAAGCCACGTGCTGGGTGGGTGCTCAGGAACTGTTTGCTGGATGGGTGGGTGGATGGTGGGTGGGGGGATGGAGAGATGGGTGGTGGACGAATGGATGATGGTGAGTGGGTGGGTGCGTGAGTGGGTGGGTGGTGGATGGGTGAGTGGGTGGGTGGATGGCGGGTGGTGGCTGGATGAAGGGATGAGTTCATGCCGGGCGCTGTGTTGGGTACTGGTAGGAGCATGAAGGAGGGGACCCCACAAGCCAGACCCAGAGGAGCCCACAGTCCACCCACGCCCAGGAGGACATCTCCAAATGAAGCGGGACTGAGGAGGCAGGAGATGACCCCTGAGGGAGGGGATGGTGGAGACCGGATCTAGGAAGCATGCATGTCATGAGCCGACCAGGCTCCCCGGGGCCCGCGGCTGGAGACGCTTGTGGTGGGCTGGGGATGGGCAGTTCAAAATTACAAACGCCTAAGTCTGTGGCTGGGGTTTGGGGCGGTGGTTAGGAGGGGCACAGATTAGACTGAGGAGCTCTAATGGGGGAAGGGGGCTTTGGAAATCGTGCCCGGGAGGCTGGTTGTGCGCAGAAGGCAGGGGGAGCCAAGGGGGTCTTTGTTTGTTTTTGGGAATAATAGCTTTATTGAGACATAATTCTGTGTAACACCCCCTCCCATTTAAAGGGCACAGGGTCATAGCTTTTAGTCCACTCGCAGAGTTGGACAACCACTGCCAGTCAATTTTAGAACATTCTCATCACCCCTCCAAGGACCCCCGTAGCCACAGGGGGTCACTCGGCATTTCCCATGGCCCCAGCCCCAGACCACCACTGACCAACACCCACTGTGTCTGGACTTGGCCGTGGCAGACGTTTCCTGTATGTGGGGTCATGTAACACGTGGCTTTTTGGGGCTGGCTTCTCCCACGGAGCGCGTTGTATCCTAGCTTCATCCTCGCTGGGGCACACGCGGGGACCTCTGTCCTCTGGCCGTGCGTGTGGTGCTGTATCCGTGCCGTAATTTAAACCACTGGGTGTGACACGTGAGTGCTCAGCGCAGGGGCATGGGGCACGTTCCTGCTGCTGTCTCTGGAACTTTCTCATCTTGCACACAGACCCCCATCCCTCCCCCAGCCCCTGGCGCCCACCGTGCTCATTCCTGTCCACGGATTTGCAGATTCAGGGCGCCTCCTACGAATGGAGTCCTACAGCATGTAACCTTGGGTGTCTGGCTTTTTCCACTCGGCCTGAGGTTCTAGAAGTTGGTGCCTGCTGTAGCATGTGTCAGAACGGTGCCGCTCTTGATGGCTGAGTAACGTCCTGTGGTATGGATGCATACACGTGCTAGCCACTCATCTGTCGGGGGACATGTCCACCCTTTGGTGACTGGGACTAGTGCTGCTGCGCACACGGGTGTGCAAGTTTTCCTGTGGACACAGGGTGGGTTTTGAGCAGCGGGGACCCTCGCGGGTTCGAAGGGCCCCCCCCGCTGGGGTCGGGTGGAAGAGAGAGGTCAGGTGCAGGGGTCAGGTGCCGAAGACAGACCGGGAAGACGTGGTCAAGCCTCGGGGCGGTGTGAGGCACAGCCGCGCTCAGCTGCTAGCACACGCACCGGAGCCTGGCTCTTGTGACAAGTCTCCTAGGGACAGGCCAGTCTGCCTGGTTCCAAGATGACTGAGAGTCTCCATGCTAGCTGGTCCCTGCGCACCCTGATGGGGTGGGGCCTGCCCCGCATCCCGGAGAGCCCCCCAGGGCGTCTCACGAAGCCCACCTCACAGGGGAGGGAGCTGTAGCTTCCTGCTTCCTGCCGTGTCCCACCGCGCGGGGAGCGGGGCCGGGCTCTGCACAGACCCGTGCACGAGCCACGCGTGGCCTCTGTGGCTTCACTGCGGCTCCCCCGACTGAGGGATGGAATTTTTACTTGTGGTCCTTGTAATTAACTTATAATTCGATACTCAGTTTCATTTTCTGCAAACTTCTTCTTTTTTTTTTTTTTTTAAAGATTTTATTTATTTATTCGGCAGACAGAGATCACAAGTAGGCAGAGAGGCAGGCAGAGAGAGGAGGAAGCAGGCTCCCCGCGGAGCAGAGAGCCCGATGCGGGGCTCGATCCCAGGACCCTGGGATCATGACCTGAGCCGAAGGCAGAGGCCCCAACCCACTGAGCCACCCAGGCGCCCCCAAACTTCTTCTTTTTAAAAAATATTTCTTTATTTGACAGAGACACAGCGAGAGAGGGAACAAAGCAGGGGGAGTGGGAGAGGGAGAAGCAGGCTCCCTGTTGAGCAGGGAGCCCGATGCAGGGCTCCATCCCAGGACCCTGGGATCATGACCTGAGCAGAAGGCAGACGCCCAATGACGGAGCCCCCTGTGCGCCCCTGTTTTCGGCAAACTTCTAAGTATACGCGAGACGACTGGATATCGAATCTGCTTTCTCAGCTGAGTTTCGCCCGGACGGCGGGTGTGGTCAAGCTGACGCAGGTGGTCAGGGTCAAGGACCCGCCCCCGCTGGAAGACTTGGCAGGGAAATTGGCCGGGAAACGGGAATGTAAAACATCGCCTTCACATGTTTTTAGGTTGATTCCATGCTGAAGTGATAATATTTCAGATATATTGGATTAAATACAACATATTATTAACATGGATTCCACGTACAGTGGGCCAATACTCAGCTGTGGGGAGGTGTGAAGGGCTCTCCCACCCCGGCCACAGCTCGGGGAACCTTGGCATCCTGCTGGCCGAGAGAAGCCAGGTCCGAGGGCAGCACATCGTGGTTCCGTTGATAAGAACCGTCCAGGTCTGGGCTAGGTGGTCTATTGGGGATGGCAGCTAATGGGCACGGAGCGCCTTGTGGGGATTGTTCTAGATTCAGAACATTGTGCTGTGGTCTACGGTGGGGTCTAGCGGGCACCTCCCCTTGCTGTCTTAGTTTCCCGTGAGGGGTAGGGCTGCAGGAGGGCCAGAGGGGCCCAGGTCCAAGGGCAGCATGAACGTCAGTACGGGCAGCAGACTTTGCCTGGGGCCAGCGTGTCACAGCCGAGCCTGCCGAGAAGCACGTTCAGTGGCAGCAGGCACCCCCGGTCAGCCCTTAGGTCCCATAACCCAGCTGCATGGTGCCCGCATCTTCCCCGCCCCGGCCTGGGTGTCCACCTCCATCCTTCCTGCAGGTGGCCATGAGTGCCCCGATGCAGGCTCCCGCAGAAATCCAGAATCTCCCCCAAATCCCTACTTCTTGGTTTCATGCCTACAAATGGGAAGTCCTGGAGACCCTTCCTGCTTCCTGAGAGCCCGGAGCAGCAGCTTGTCCCCCAGAGCTCACAGCCCCTCTTGAGAGAACCCCCAACAGTGTCCTAGACCAGTCTCAGGTGGGCTATCTGGCAATCAGTCTGGGGTCCAATCCATGGCCTTGCACTTAATTGTGATCGTCAGAACAACAGCCACGTAAAGTCTGCGTTGTGCCTTTTTAAACGTAACGTAAGAAAACCCACACCCAACAACCCAGTGGGGCATAATCTGAGGCCACGGCAGGCCAGATGGTCTTTTTCTACACCTATACTTTCCCAGGAAATGGTGACAGCTGAATTTGCATGATGTAACCACAAATGGAATTTGCAAACTCTGTGTTCATGGGGTTCTGGACATGAGAATAAGTCCCTTACCCAGTCGTGCTGGGGAGAGTCAAAACATCCACTTCCCCTTCCCCCATGGACACAACCTCCTGGAAAGAGGATGTTGGAGGGATGGGGGGGTAGAGGGGTGGAGGGATGGAGGAAGGAGAAAGGGATGGAGGGATGGAGGGATGGAGGGAGGGATAGACAGATGGAGGGAGGGATGGAGGGAGAAAGGGTTGAAGGGATAGAAGGAGGGAGGGAAGGATAGACGGATGGATAGAGGGATGGAAGGACGGAAGATGAGAGGATAGACGGAGGGAGGGATGGAGGGAGGAGTGGCAGGATGAGTGGGGGATGAGGGCTGGAGGGCTGGAGGGCTGGAAGCAGGGATGGGTGGATGGCTGAGTGCAGGTAGGCGGCCCCCAGCTTCTGTGGAGGCCTTTGCAGAACAAGTCTTGCATGTGTTCGGGACCCTGCCTTATGGAATAGGCCCCCCGAGCCTTGGTCCTGTTGAGGAGAAACACGGGGACCCTGCAGCAGCTCTGGGCGCTGGCCGAGCAGTGAGGCTGAGAGAGACCTCGGTTGGGTTGCGTGTGGCTCTCCGAGGAGGCTTGTGTGGAAGGGAGAGCTCTCGGGTGTTGGGACGGGCAGAGCGCCCCCCAGCCCCTTCCAGGGCCCAGCGCACCCTGTGTGCAGCGTAGGAAGACGCGCTGTTCCCCTTCCAAGCTCCAGCCGAGGAGGACGCCTCTGTGGGAGTCCGGGGGGCTTCGTGAGGGTAGACTCCCCCTGCGCTGCCACCTGGACCCTTGGAATCAACCAGAAGGGAAAGCAAAGTCCTTGGCTAGAGGCACCGCAGGAGACAGACTCCCTGTTCAGACGGGGATGCAAGCCCGGCAAGTCCTGTGACTTCACCTCCAGGGCGGGTCTGGTCCGAGGGCCTCCCTGCCTCAGGCAGAGCCTGCTGGGCTCGCGGGGTGTCCCCCCCACCCCACCGCAGCAGGGCCGCCCTTCCCTGTGCGACTTACTGTCCTGGGAGAGCCCCGGGAGTGGGAAGCCCGGCTCAGCTCAGCTCAGCCTCCACAGGCCTCCTCTCTGGGACGCCCAGGGACTCGACAGCCACCAGGCTCCCGGGAGGTGCCCCCCACCCGCTCCCCCCACTTCAGCCCAGATACAGGGTGTCTCCCAACAGCTACTTTCCGGTCACCTGGATGCTCTTGCCAGACCACCGCCCCGTTTCTGCAATGGGCTGTGTGCGTGTGTGCGTGTGTTTGGGTGTGTGCGCGTGTACACGCGCGTGTGTTTGGGTGTGTGCGTGTGTTTGGGTGTGTGCGTGTGTGAGCGTGCGCGCGTGTGCGTCTCTAAGCCCTGCTTTCCGTTGCTGAGTCAGTATCTGGGCGTTGCAGACTCTGCCGCACTTTCCCTCCTCCCTCCTCACCCACCCGCCCAAATCAGTCTGCTGAGGAAGGGCGGATAGTCCCAGCGTGGAAACCCCTCCTAGCAGCAGCTGCGGGGCACAGGGGAGGCCTGGCGCTGGGACGGGGCTGGCCACGTGGCCCTCAGGACACGGGGCATCTGTTACGATCACCAGTGTGGTCGGGACCAACCCGGCTGAGTGTGCTACACCCGTCTCATGCTGTTACACACGCACGTGTTGATGTTAAAGATCCTCATAGACCTTGCTAGAACAGGCGGCCGAGCACGGATGGCACAGCCTGGTTTGTAAACCTTGGCATCCACTTAGCGCACGTCTGTGACTTCCGGGAGAGAATCTGTGGGGCTTATAAAAACCGAGCTGCCATGCTCTACCAAATCGTCGCTTTATTCATTTGGTGTTTCGTTCGATGAGTGCTTTCTGAGCCCCTACCACGGGCGGAGCCCAGTCTGCTGTGCTGGGCATGAACTGGGGACAGGGCAGAAGGGTCCCTGTGGCCCCAGAGCTCACTGTCTAGAGGCGTGAGGCTCAGCGAGTCAGGATGGGGGAGAGGGTCGCAGAGGATGTGCGGGTGTGAGCTCTGTGGGCAAGGGTCCCAGGCAGAGACGTGGCCAGTGGAAAGGCCTGAGGCAGGAGCCGGGTGTGGCTGCTCCCTTCCTTCATGCAGGAAATGAAGCCATCCAGGGAGGGGGCACACCGTGGGGGATTTTCTAGGGAAGGAATTCGCTTTCACCTCTTTGGCCAGGAGAGCGACAGGGTCTCACCCAAGTCCCGCTGGGTCCCTGCTGTCTGCCAAGGATGGATGGACGGGGGCAACCGTGTGGGTGAGGCGGGGAGAGGGGCTCTGACCCTCCTCTTCTACTTTGGGGTACATGGCTGGTATTGGCTTTCCCTGCCCTCTGGACTGGGGGCCCAGCTCCCCACCTCTCCTGTGGGTTGCCCTCACACTCGCACGGAGCTTCTCCTTCCCACTGAAGCCATCACTGGCCATGCTACAGGCCGGCCATGCTGAGGTGCAGCCCCAGGGGAACTATTTCCTTGTCCGTGAGCACGTCTCCAGGGCACCAAGTCCACAGGATGTGATGGGAGTTGTGCTCTCTGTCCCCCGCCCTCTGGAGGTGTGCCACAGGCAGTCTTGGCCAACTCTGGGTCCCAGGACATGAGGATGGCAGTAGCGTTTTCTGGACCAGTGTCCCCTCTTTCTGATCCATGCTTCGAGTTGGCACAGTCTGGACCTGCTCATCACACCCACACCAAGATGGGGAGACAGTCTCCACCAAGTTTCCATCCATCCATCCATCCATCCATCCATTCCTGTTGAGAGCAAGGACGCTGTGAGATACACGCGTCCCCAGTCCAGATGGGAAACTGGGAATGCTGAGACAGGGACTGGCTCAGGACCGCAGGGCAACCAGGACAGAGTCTCCGGAGGTGACCATGCTCAAGGCTAAACCCCAGCTTCCCCGCCCAGCAGGGCAGGCAGGTGGCGACAATGCCCTCAGCGCCCACCAGGGGGCAGCAGGCGACTGTCTGCGGGTCCGCCTGAGCCGCGGTCTGGGCTCCGGATCGTGGTTGGGTCTCTGCCCAGCCAGAAAGGTCATGAAGGGCAGTGAGGACAGAGACCCTTTTCTGCTGAGGCACTTACCTGTGGGAGAGAGAAACAGGCATTAAGGGGGCGCCCTGAATAGGGCACCCCAGATGGAGGGCCGCGGGCGCCCCATTCCGCCCCAGGCCCTGCGAGGTGCCGTTGACTCTCACAGACAATTCTGGGGAATTCTGGGCTCCCCGCTCTGCAGGGGGAGGGGGCGGTGTAAGGGGAAGGTGCCTGCAAGGCCGTCAGAGTGGGGGTGGGAGGGGCTGGGGTTTCCACTATGTCCCGTGGTTCAATTTCTTGGGGCGATGCTGGGGGGGAATTACCTGCTCCTGCCTCAGGCCACGCAGGCTCAGTGCACCCTGCGGAGGCAGCTCCCTGACCACTTGGCCTGGTTTGGCTCCAACTGTGACCGCTCCTCCCACGACCTGGGGGTGTCAGGGAGGCCAGCTCCTCTCCTGCTTCTCTCCGTGGACTGCTCCCCCCCCCCCCCCCCCCCCCGCCCGGGCTTCCTCCTCAGTTGGGGAAGGGGCAGGTTTGAGCTCTGCAGAAGGCCTGGGGGATCCTCTCTGCGCTCACAACGAGGTGGGGGTGGCACCCAGCGGAGGAGGGGCTAAGCGCCCCAGTGCGCACGGGTCCAGAACTCCACCACGATTGTCCAGGTGGGGGGCCTCACCCCCACCCCATCGTGGCCTAGAGTCTCAGAGGGGGGCTGTGCCTTGCCGGGGGTGGCCCAGCACACCCGTAATGGGAACCCACAGGTCCCGAGCTGAGCCAGGGTCCACATCACTTCATTGCCAGATTGGCTCATGTCCTTGAAGCTGTGCCCCTGTCGCGGGGGAGGCCAGCTGCTGAAAACACGGCCCCCACCCCAGGGCGCGGCTCAGGAAGGAGTTCAGGGCGGGGTCAGTGGACCCTGCAGTCAGCCAGTGGCCTGTCAGGACCCAGGGCCCAGGCAGCTCTGGCCTCCTGACCAGCCCTCTCTCTCACTTACTAATCTCACATATTCCATCTCGGACGCCAGGATTTGCCCTCTGGGCAGCTGCAAGTGGCCAGGCCTCTGGGTCACAAAGGAGGGGAATCCTGGCCTTTGTGCGGAGGTCCGGGGTCTGGGGTGGGTGGGGGGCTGCTTTCGGGTCCCTTGCCAGAGCAGAGGATGGGATGGGGGTTCTGGGCGCAACCCCCGCCCGTGTGTGCCTCGAGTTATCCTTCCGGGACGGCTTGATGGACGGAGGGGACGCGGGGGCCCTCGGCCCAGTCGGTGCGCCCTCCTGGATCTGTCCTTTCCGAAGGCCCTGCGGAGGGGCACAGGGCGACAGGGGCCAGCGCCCGATCGCCAGCGGGTGGAACGCAGGGCCAACGCAGCGACCGAGACCCGGCCCTCCCTCCCCCCGCGAGGTCGCTCGCCCCGGGCGCCCGGCTCCCCGAAAGTCCCCGCGCCCCGCGGACGGAGTGGGCGGCCCGGGGCGGCGCCTCAGCCCCCGCCCTCCGCAACTTTGGCGGGCGGCGGGGCAGGAAGTGGGGGGGGCGGCGCCAGGCCCGCGCGCCGGCCCCGCCCCCGCCCCGCCCCGCCCCTGGCCGCGCCCCCGCGCCCCCCGCGCCCCCGCAACCCC
>NW_019154097.1:38679655-38693265 GCF_002288905.1 Enhydra lutris kenyoni
CCACTGCTCCATGGCGCCCGCGGCGGCCGCTCCGCCGGGCGGGGCAGGAGCGGCGGCGGCCGCGGGGCGCCCGGAGCGCATCATGCGGCGCCCGGAGGGGCGGGTGGCGGGGCGCTGCGGCGGAGGGCGGCGTGGAGCCCGGCCCGGGGCCCGGGGGCGCCCGCGCGTGTGAGGGGGTCCCGCGTGCTGCGCGGCGCCCACCCCGCGGCCGCACGTGAGCGGGAGCGGCGGCCCGCGAGGAGCCGGAGCCGGAGGAAGAGGAGGGGACGCGCGGCGGCGCAGCGGGGACCCCGGGCCGCCCGCGCGAAGCCCCGCCCCGGCCACCGAGCCCCGTGCGCGCGGGCGGGATGCCCCGCGGCCGCCGCACTTCGACCCGAGCGCTGCCCTGAGCGGGGCCGGCGGAGCGGCCGCCGCGGGCGCCATGGAGCAGTGGCGACAGTGCGGCCGCTGGCTCATCGACTGCAAGGTCCTGCCGCCCAACCACCGGGTCGTGTGGCCCTCGGCCGTGGTGTTCGACCTGGCGCAGGCGCTGCGCGACGGCGTCCTGCTCTGCCAGCTGCTGCACAACCTCTCCCCCGGCTCCATCGACCTCAAGGACATCAACTTCCGGCCGCAGATGTCCCAGGTGAGGGTCCGGGCGCGCGGCGGTCGCGGGGCCGGAAGGGCGCGCCCCAGAAGGCGCGAAGTTGACCAAAGTCCCCCCAGCCCGGGGCGCGCCGCCGCCGCCCGTGGGCACCGCCGGGAAGCAGCCCGGGAGGGTCTGCGGCGCCCGGCTGAGGGGAGACCCGCCGCTGCCGCCCCCTCTCCCGTCCCTCCCGCCCCCAGGGAGCCCGGCACGCCCGTGTCCTCGTTGGGCGTCGTGTCCCCCGGCTCGGTGGCCTGGTGGCGGGACGTGGGGGGCCCGCGGGGCGCGGCCCGGGGAGCCGGCGGGCGCGGAGCCGTCGCCCGAGGGTGGGAGGGAGCGGGAGGGCTTGGCTGGCCGCCTCCGCTTGGACAGGGCCCGGCCGCTTGCTCCGAGCCGCAGCAGCCCCCGTGGCTTCGGCAGCACCGTCAAGTGTGGCCTTTGTCGTGGCCGAGGCGTGTGGCAGCCGGCCGGCAGGAAAATGTCTGCGCAGCCGGCAGGAGCTGCTTGGCTGCCCCCTTAATGGGAACTTGGCGAGGACTTGAGCAGAATGAAGCTCGGGCCGGCCCTCCCCCAGTCACACAGCTCGCTCCGCCTAGCTCCATGTGAAGGGGTCCTGGGCGCCCAACGGGGGCCAGCCCTGTCCAGGATCGACCTTCCTGTTAGCCCTGTAGCCCCTTCCTCTGTGGCCCACGGCAAGTCCGCGTGGACAACAGCGATTCCTGTGTGACATCGGAAAACCCACCAGGGAGAACGGGGGATGGAGTGAGTCACAGCTTTTCCAGGCTGGGCTGCACGGCCTCTGCCCTTTGGCTGGGACTGCGTTTCCAAGGAGATGAGGGCATCCCCTCCTCCAGGGAGGAAGGGGGGTGGCTGCTGACAAAGAGGAGCCCTGAGAGGGGAGGGGGCTGCTGTCCCACTCAGCGATAACAGCTCAGGACCCCGGAGGCAGGCAGCCTATTGAGGGAGCCTCTGCGGTGCAGGGGTGCGGTCTCAGGGCTCCCCCAACACCGGCGCTGTCCTTAGGCTCTCTCATGCCAAGGAACCCGGAGTTCCCCGGGCCAGACGTCCTGCTGCATGGTGCTTTCATCAGTCCGACAATCCCTTCCTCCCCTCTGTCCTCTGCTGGGGGTGGGGAAGGGGCTGGGCCGGAGACACTGAGGACAGGAAGGATTGCAGAGGGCAGAGCCGGCCACAGGCGGGAGGGGCTGCCCAGGCTGGCTCCCGGCGGGCTTCCTGGCTGGCTGGCGGGGAGGCTGGGGCTCGGGACATAGCCTGGGGTGGGCAGGTCCACACAACGGAGGCTGGGCCTGGCTGGCCTCTGGGTCTCGGGGCTGCCCTTTCCCAGCAGGGGTTTGGGCAGGGCAGGGGAAGCGGGGCACCCCGGCTGTGCAGGTGGCTTGGCTCAGCTGCTGTGCTGGAAGTACAGAGACATCCTGGGGTCCCTAGAGCCGTCGATGGGGCAGCAGCCCTGACAGCAGCACAGTCCCTTTGAGCCCCCCGTGTCACAGCCTGGGTGAAGGGTGTCAAGGGGGACTCGGTGCTAGGGAGAAGCAGCCGGGCGAGCATCTGTGTGTCTTCGTGGACGTGTGCTCGCTGAAGCCTGGCACCGTCACCTTCTAGGTAGGTGACCACCTTTGGGGCCTCAGTTTCCCCATCTGTTTAATGGGAACAGCAACAGTAGTTTCCTTAATGCCGCCCGCTGAGGGTTCCCCGAGGTTAAGACGGAAACGTCCTCAGTGCAGCGCAGAGCTGGCGTTAGTGATTCTAGGTGGGTCCTCGGACACTGGCAGGGACCACTGTCTTGGCTGAGGCTGAGGGCTGCTCTCCCTGACCTCAGCCCACCGGTCATCTTGTAGGGGTTGGGGTGGGTCACCCCATCTTTGTTTTTCTGTTGCCGTGAGAACCTATATTCGTTGGGTCTATGCCTTGGCTCCGTCTGTATATTCACAGTTAAGAAAATCATTCTCTTTGGCAGGTCTGGCCGTGCCGGGTTGGGAGAAGAGCCCGGGGGCCTCTCTGTGTGGCCGGTCTCTGTGATTCAGGGAGCTTACCCTCCCTAGAGCGGGGGATGAAAGATGTCCTGTTGGTCCCCAATGCTCGGATCCCAAGGACAGTGCAGGCTTCCCTCTCTCACTGGGGAGGCCGCGCCGCTCCTGTTTCATAGATGAGGCCGCTGACGCTCAGATCCGGTGGCCTCAGGTCACACAGGTCGGAAGAGGGGAAACCAGGCCATGAACTTAAGTCTCCCTCGTAGGATTGCTGGAGCGAATTCGATTCTGCAAGCTTTCCTCGAGCCTCTGGCTGACTTTCGTTCCGTGGCTCCTGCCACATGTCTGCTTCCACGGGGAGGATGGGGTGCACGGTGGGTGCCCATGTTCTGTGGCGAGTCCGGTCTGCAGGGCCTTCCGGCCTCCGTGGTTCTGGAGAGCCGGACGCCCGTCCAGCCCGGAGGCCTCCATGTTGTCCCCTTGTTCCAGAAGGCCGTGCTGGCTTCTCGTGGTGACATCCTGTTTTCAGAGCATAGCGTTTGGAATGTCCCTCACTCTGAGCTGACCTCAGCTGGGTTATTGGCCCCAAAGGAGCGTAAGACCATGTGCACTTACCGGGCATCTGCTGTGAGCAGAGCCGGAGGCTGGGAGGTGTTCGTGCAGAGCGCCGGGAGGCCCCTCCGTCGTGCCCTCCTGGAGCTGGCAGGCCGTGCTTTAATTTTTTTTTAAATCCAAAATGCCTGGAAGTCACCTTGGGTTTAATTAAGATAATTAGGTACGGCCGCAACCGCTGATCCTAACGAGAGGTCCCGTGTGTCGGGAGCAGCTTTGGCCGTGGACGTCCTGAGGTTGCTGCCGCCAGCAGAGAGTCCCTGCGCTCCGTCCGCGGTCTGAACCTGGAGGGCACCACCCACCCGGCCTCTTGCCCACAGCGCCCCAGCAGGCCTCCTCCCCGGAGAACAGATTGGGAAGCCTGGCACCGGGGTCCTCGCAGGGTAACTCTCCTGCCTGCGTCTCCCATCCCTGCCGCAGGCCTGTTGCTCCCCACTCCCGTACCTTTGCGGTCAGCATCCATGATGGCTGTGCCCTTGCTGGTGGAACTCCCCCTCTCTTGGCCTGGTTCTCCCTGGAGGAGCTGCTCTAGAGGCCCCTCCTCCAGGAAGCCTGCTCTGGTTGCACTCTCTTGCCTTGCGGTATGGCGAGCCTGGCTGTGGCCCCCGTGTGCCAGGGGCAGGTCGCTAACCCTGCACTTCGGGTGCTTTTA
Source organism: Enhydra lutris kenyoni (assembly GCF_002288905.1). Lineage (NCBI taxonomy): Eukaryota > Metazoa > Chordata > Mammalia > Carnivora > Mustelidae > Enhydra > Enhydra lutris. The sequence continues at coordinate 38,683,533 of NW_019154097.1, forward strand.
CTCCAGCCAGCACGTGGGGACCACGCTCTTGCTGCCTCCTCTGCAGAGCTCCGCCTGGAGGGGGACTGGGACGAGCCCTTCCTCCAGGATCTCATCTCGGGGGCTTCCGAGGCAGGCTTTGTGCTTGGCGAGGGGCTGGGGCCGCGTGGCCGGGGTCCTGCTCTCATGACGCTTCTGGAAGAGCGAGGGTGTGGAGGTGTCGCCCAGATGCCCTGGGCTGCAGAAGCGGCCTGCAGGTGCCCCCAGGTGTTCGGGGCTGCTGAGGACAGGCCACCGGGGCCTGGGCCCTGAGGCGGAGCCGTGCGACACCAGGGCAGAGCGCAGCACCGAGGAACCCCTGCTTCTGTGGAAACAGGAAGCCTCTTGTCCTTTTCCAAATTTTGGAAAATATCTCGGACTTTCAGAAGAGCTCCACGTGGCTCGCCCCAGTGCAGGTGAGGGGAAATTTGGGGCCCCACGCCGAACGTTTCAGTGCGTCGCCTGCAAGACAAGGGCCTTGTTCTCGGTGAGCGCAGCTCGGCCTCTCAGCCCCGTCTCAGGCGTTACCCACTCACGTGTCCCCGGACATGCTGGCTCAGCAGAAGGGGAACTGGAGGGGCGCTGTCTGCGGTCCTCCTCAGCCCCTCAGTCTGGGGCAGCTCCGCAGCCTTCCCTCTGTGCCGTGACCTCGACACCTGCAGATTCCAAGCACCCTTTGTGGCAGAGCGTCCCGCCGCTGGTCCCTCCATGTCCCTCGGGACTGGAGTCGGGGTGTGCGCCTGCGGGTGGACCAGCGACGGTGCCTCCGCTCCGGCTCCTGTCCTGCGGGTGGCGTGTGCAGCCTCGTCCCAGGCGGTGTCTGCCTGTCCGCTCCGTGGTGTCGCTCTGTCCCCCGTCGTCCAGGGCTCTTCTCTTGAAGGGATCTAGGGCAAAGTGCACCTCCAGTTTTTCCTTCCCCTCTCTTCCTGCCAATTTGCATTATAATTTCCTGTTTTATTCCGCGGGTTGTAATCTGTTACTGTCGTTTATTTCCACGCTCGCGTTTGACCCGGAACTGCTTCAAGGCAGCTGCTATGCATTTTAAGATGTTCCCAGCAGTTCTTTTTCCTTCCCTTCCCTTCCCTTCCCTTCCCTTCCCTTCCCTCCCCTCCCCTCCCTTATCCTTTTTCCTTTCCTTCCCTTCCTTCCTCTTTCTTTCCTTCTTTCCTTCCTTCCCCCTCCCTCCCTTCCTTTTCCCTTTTTTCCTACCTTTTTTCTTTCCCTCTTTCTTTCTTCTCCTCCTTTTTTCTAGATTTTATTTATTTATTTGTGGGGGGGAGGAGCAGCAGGGGGAGACAAGCAGACTTCCTTGCTGAGCTCAGAGCCCGGCTCTGGGCTCAATCTTACGACCCCGATTTCACAACCTGAGCTGAAATCAGGAGTCGGATACTTAACCGACTGAGCCACCCAGGCACCCTGTGTTCTCAGCTACTTTCTGGAGCAAGATGTCTTTTTGCATTCTTCTCTGTCCCAGCTCAGGAGTCAGCCCTGTCTCTGAGGAGCTCTGGTCCGCTCGTGGGGAGGGGTGCTTAGAAGCCAAGATCTGGCTGCTGGTGTGCACACCGCCATGGGCTGTCTCTGCTCCCCGCGGCCCTTCCGCGGCCCTCGCAGTGGGAGCTGGTGCTCTGTGTGTGTGTGTGTGTGTGTGCGCGCGGGGCGGGGGGCACAAGTGTAGATGGGTGTGCTGTGTGCACGTTTCTCTTTGTTTTCTGTCTGTATCACGGCTGCCAAATAGAAACACATGAATTCCTTCCGTATTTCAAAACCTCTGGTGATCCGGTTAAAAAGGTAAAAAGAAATGCATGATGTTAATTTTAATAACACACTTTAACGAACCCTTGCCTTCTCAGCAGGGTGATATGGCCTCCAGTGTGGCGGAAATCAATTCTTTGGAGGTGAGGAAATCATGTTCTTTTTACGTACAGAGCTCAGATGTACACAGAGTACAGGACAGACACACGGTACCTCTGGCATTGGGGCGTCGTATGGGAGGTTGACCATGAATAGCGCTCGGAAAGGCTTCTTAGGGGTGAAAGTGGAGAAATGTGGACTTCCCTGACCGTGGCTTTCACATGTGCAGGGATTAAGGCTCTGAGTGGGCCACCCGGGCCTGGGCTGGTGGCCGAGGCCAGTGTGCCGGGGTCCCATCTTTGGTGCTGGCCTGACTGGCTGCAAGGGACCCTGGGCTGTGTGTGGGGGGGCCTGAAGCTTGCGTGTGGGTTCATCAGGCAGGGCCCATGGGCATCAGCGGCCACGTCATGGGAGGGCACTGCCTGGCCGCGGTGGTTGGTGCATTGTTTGTGGCTTTGGTGTTGCCGGGCTGGGCCGGAGCCTGGAAGCTCTGCATTTGCTGGGGAGGCCACCTGGGCCCTGGATGTGGGTGTCCCCGTGCAGAGAATGGGGGCTCCGCTGAGCCCGGGGTCCTGCGTGCAGGCAGCAGCCTTGCTGGAGGCCTGATGAGGATGTGTAGCCACGGGGAGCCCCCACCCCAGTGCCTCATTCAAGCTCTTTCTTGCACGAGGTTAGGGTGGCCAAGGGTGTCCCCACTCTGGAGAGGGACTCTGTCATCTTTCCCAGAATGGCGGTGGGTCCTGCTCTGGGCAGTGGGCAGCATCACGTCCTCCAGCCTCTTCCTCCTGGCCTCGTGTCCAGGCCACGTCTGTGTCCCTGGCTTCGTGGCTTCTAGGGGTGGGATATCCGGGACAGACAGCGCTTGTGGGACCGGGGTGGCGGGGCCCTGGTTTAGGCAGGGACCCAGACCCGAGTCTGGCAGTTTTGCCGGGTGGGCCTCTGTCCTGACTGCCCCTTGAATCTACCCCCGTCTCCTGCAGCGCCCCAGCTGACCACCAGCGCCCCGCTCCCAGAGCAGAGGCTGGCACTGGTCTTGTGTCAAGGACCAGATGGTAAATATTCTGGGCCTCGCGGGCCAGACAGGCTCTGTCATGACCGTTCAGCTCTGCCCTCCTGTGCGAAGGCAGCCGGGCTGATCTGGAAACGAGGAAGTGTGGCGGGGGCCAGCAAACTTTACGGAGAATGAAATTTGAGTTTCATGTCATTTTCGTGTATCACGAAATATACTCTTTTGATTTTTTTTCCTTTGACTGTTTAAAAATGTGGAAACCTTCCTTAGTTTGTGGCCCATACAAAACCAGGGGGTGGGCTTTGCCTGCGGGGCTAAGGGCCTGTCCTGGGGCCTGGGAAGGAGACCCGGTCCCTGGTCCCCACCCTTCCAGAGTTTGCTGTCACATCTCCATTTGTATCCAGGGCCCTTGGACGTGCTTGGTAAGGACAAAGCTCTCTCCACCTGCGCCAGAAGTTGGGCTAAGTGCTGGGGGCCGGGACCTCATCTCCTCCATGGAGGGGTTGTGGTGGGGCTCGGCCCTCAGCCCCATCTCACAGGAGAGGCAGCAGGGGGCCACCGGGGCTGAGTCCCCCAATGTCTGGAATGGCGCGGACATTTGCTGGCCTCTGGAGGGGCAGTGGGGGGTCCACTGCCGTCGGCCCCTGGGCTGCAGTGGGGGTCTTCGTGGCGCAGGGTCGTGGGCTTGGCTGAGCCCTGGTCTCCTCGTCTTCACAGGGGATGCCCGTGACCACCTTGCAGGCTGCTGGGAAGATTTGGTGGGAAAATGTGGGCCTGGCACTGTCCCTGCCTCACATCTGGCCCCATAAGTCTCCCTCCCCAGGCCTAGGTGGCCGGCGTGATCCTGCTGGCTGGCCCAGCCTCCTTCCCTGGCCAGTGGGCCCCACCTCGCCTCTGGCCGCCCAGCTGCAGCAGAGCCTCACGGAGATTAAGAGAGGGTGGGCGGCCAGCGCCTGGATTGGACCCTCCCTCCTGCCTCCATCTTCATTTACCCTTCAGCCCCGGGGGTGGGTGGTGGCTGGGTGATGCCCAGACAGATGGAGGATCCTTGGCCCAGGAGCACGGGGCCCAGGACCGGATGGCAGCCCTGCCCCTTCCTCTGTGGGTGACCTTGGGTGCCTGCTGGAAGGGTCTCAGCCCCTTTCTCTGCTGGTTCCGTCCCAGGAGCTCCAGTGCTGGACGGTGCAGGAGGTGGGGACAGACGTGTGATTTGCTGTCCCATCTTTGGGGGCTGTGTTAGTTCTTATCAGATACAGATGCTTGGATCCTGGAGGGAAGGGACTGTGGAGGGCTTCATGGAGGAGGTGGCCCTTGAGATGGCCTTGGAAACTGGATGCCTTTGGGTAACTGAAGGGTGGAGGTGGGTGGTTGCTGCAGAGACAGGCCCCCCAGGTCTTCTAGATCGTAGCTGCCAGCTGGGCCCTGTTCTGGGAGGCTTGAGTCCCTGGCCGCCCCAGTGTGACACCGGGTCGGGCACTTAACGGAGAGGCCGAGGCGGCTGCCTGAGGTCCCACGGCCACGTGGAGGTTGAGGCCTCTTGCCAACCTGCAGCTGTCCCCTTCACCTGTGCCCGTCGCTGGGAGGGAACTCTCTGTGTCACTGGCACGTTTGCTCTCACCTGCCCGTGGGCGTTGGGCGAGAGCGGCAGAGACCCCTGACTCTGTGTCCCTGACCGTCTGGAGGGGGGCTCCTGGAGAAACAACATGGTGTTTCCCGACGCGGAGGAATCGAGCAGGCCTGCGAGTGGAGGCTTCCTGGGGAGGTGAAGGAGTCCTCAACGTCCTGGGGGGAGGTCTAGTGCCCGGGAGCGGACGCTCCAGCCGCCGCCCACCGCCTGTGCCACGGGGCCCCAGCTGCGTGGGACGAGCCCCTGTCCCCTGCCCCGACAAGGACTGCCCCGCTCAGGCCAGGGCAAGCCCAGGGGCAGCCAGAGGAGCCCCGAGCCTCTGGGCTCTCAGCCAGTAGCTGCTCCCACTGTTTCGGTTTCTGAATCCAGAAGATAAACAGGAACAACAAATGCGTGACCGCCAAGGGCGGCGGGGCTGAGCTTGAACTGCCCCTGGGACCCCAGGGTGGGGGGCACCTCCCTGTTCCATGGGCTTCATGTGCCCGTCTCCGTAGAGGTCATACAAGGGCTTCAGTACACCTGCCTGTCTGCCCCCTGTCACCTTCAACTTGAGCCTGGGAATGCTCCTGTGGTTTGCCGTGTTTTGGGCTTCAGGCCTCACAGAGGAGCGGCGTCCATGGTCCCGTGCGGGGCCCGCCGCCTGTCCTCCTGTCTGTCCGCTGGGCTCTTCAGCCTCCAGGTCTTTACAGGAGTGGGGGGCCCCATGTGCGGGGAGGGGCGCCTGCCGGTCTCCTGCTGTCTGCCTCCCGGTGCGCCCCGAAGCGTGCGAGGTCCTGCTGTGGCCTGACAGGTGTGTCCCTGGCACGTGGAAGGTGGGCGGGCGGATGCCAGAGGGCGTCCCTGGAGTCCCTGTGTAGGTGGGCAGTTGGGGTTCCAGGCGTCCGCTTGCTTCTGTGCTGGCCCCCCTGTGCCCCAGCCCTGCTTCTGCCTGGTCTCGTCCCTGAGCACCCCTTCCTTTCCTGGGGACACACGTTGCACCGACATTCACTTGATTATCTAGCTGTGTCCTAGACACAGGATGTTGCCAGGGGCGGGTGGTGTGGCCCCGTGGCCCCAGGAGGGGGGCCTCTGCAGAGGTGCAAGGGCGAAGCCACCTGCCAGGGTCCCCCTCAGAGACCTGGGGCCCCGCCAGCCCCGGCCTTTCTCACGCCAGAGCTCCAAAGCCCCCGTCTGGCCTCTCTGGCTTGGCTTCCCCGTGGGGGCCGGCTGTGGTCCGTGGCACGGCTTCTATGAGCTTTGGCACCTGGGGGTGGCGGGCTGTGTGCTGGGAGGCCTCAGTGTTGCCCCAGGAACAGGGTGGTGCCCTGGTGACCCTGGTCATGGCTAGAGCAGGGACCGTCCCAGCTTTTAACTGTACAAGCGGGTGTCTGGTTCCGGGTGTCACCACGTGTCCCGGGCACACAGGACACCTCAGGAAGCTTTTGTCTGTTCATACCCTGTGTCAGGCCCCTGGGGTGGCAGAAGGTTCTGGTCCCCGTGCTCATGGCAGCCACATCCTGACACCCTCCCTCCCCGCCTTGCCCTCAGCTCCTCCCACTCTTAATTTGCCCCTCCACGCCCTGGATGGGGGGGCTGGGCTCCACCCCCCAGCCCCCGGCTCATCTGGCCGCGGGGACAGGAGCGAATGTCACAGACGGTCCTTTCAGGGAGGGACGAGACCACTGCGATCTGAGCTGTTCTCCTCTGTAGATGACGGGCTTCCCATGAGAACTGACTCTGGACCATTCGGTTTAATTTGTTTTTGGCCCAGAGCTCAAAGGAAGCAGGCTTGCAGCCGGGCAGTGGTGTGTGACCGGGCGCCTGGGGGCTTGCCACATGGCTGCTCCCCCGGGCCTCCATGCTCCTGGCTGCACAGGGGGCCGGGCTCCCCCTCCCTCGAGGTGTCCGGGCACAGTCAGGGTGGGCGAGGGCTCGGGGCTGGTGTCCTGGCTTCCCTGCTGACCACGGTGGGCCCTCGTGCTGCAGTGTTGTGGGGTCTCAGTTTCCCCCTCTGTAGGATGGGTGTGAAAACTGGCTTCCTTCTCAGTGGACGAACAGGCAAAGGCAAACTGTGTGGCTGAGCCTCAGAGACATTGTGCTGGGGAGGGAAGCTGGACTCGAGAGCATGAGGGCCGGGGAGGCTGACGTGATTCCGGGCTCGCGCGTGTCGGGCACAGGTGGCAGCTGGGCTGGGGAGAGGGCCCTGGACCGGCTGCTCACGGTATGGCCTTGTGTTTGGGGTCACGAGGCTCTGGATCCAGGCGCTGGTTGCACATCATGGCGAAGGAACAGAATCGCTGATGGTAGATTTCGTTATGTGTCTTTGACCACAGAAAAGTCGCATCCCCTTGTGGGGCTGGGAGGAGTCTGTGGCAGGTGAGTGCACACCCTGGGGACGTGCCCTGGAGCCCTGTGCTGGCCGTGGTGGGGACCCACAGCGCCACCATGTGACTCTCGAGGGCCCTGCATGCCTTTGCCCATGGCCTCCCCCTTCTTTAAGAGACATTAAAAGTCCTACTTTTATGACCGGGTTGACATCAAGGTCAGAATACTAATAGCATATGTTTGAATATCGTCGTTGAGCTCGCACACATTTGGGTCCCTAAAAGGCCCTAAAAGGCCTCCCACGTGGCTCATTTCTCGGGCCCCTTCTTGGGTGGGTGCACCCCTGGGTGCACGCTGCTCCAGGACTCAGGGCGCTGGGACGGGCATTCCTCGAGGTGCCTTCCCTCTCCAGGAGTGAGGAGTCAGGGAAAGGCTGCCCTTGCTCCAGGCTCTGACTCAGTGCCTGAAGCAGGGTGGCCCGGAGAGCTGGGGCCAGGACAGATGGGTCCAGGGAGCCCGTGAGGCGTTGGGTGTCGGTTGTCCCCCCGGAGCATGGGACTGTCATTTCTCGGCGCCTCCACGGGTGGATGGGAGGAGGGCTCATGGGGCATCCGAAGTCGCCCCGTGAGCTAGACGGAGTCCCGCGGTCCGGGTGTCAGGAGGAGGGTGGGGGGTCTGCGCGCGCGTCCTCTCTCTTGCGCAAGCCGGCCGGCGCCTGCTGCGGGAGTCTGCGCTCTGGCTCACGCGTCGCGTGCCTGCCGCCACCCGGTAAAGGCAGGAGACCCGCGGTCCCGGGGCCACGATGGTGTCCGGGAGCCCACGCAGAGGAGGCCCCGGCGTTCAGTCAGGATGTTGACTTTCTCCGTGTCTCTGGGAGAGCCGGTGTCCCCACGTCGGCGGCCGCGCTCGTGCAGCCTCCCTGCCGCCCCTCCCGTGGGTCTTCCCGCCCGCCCGGGGCTCCTGCCGGTCTCCCCCACGGGGGCCACGGGGGCCAGACGCCGTGTCTGGGAGTGAATGCCGGAGTCGGCGAATCCAGGCCGTAAACCCCGCCGTCCGCAGGCGGCGTGTGCGCACCTGCTCCGGCCCCGCAGGGGGTTCGGAAGCCCAGCCGCATTTCTGGGGCTCATTTCTGGAGCTAGGCGCGAGTGTGGACGATTCCGAGGGGACGCTGGGGTCAGGAGGCCAGGTGCGGTCTGCTGTCTGTGCTTTGCTGTCCGGCCAGAGGCTCCCGTCTCCGAGCCTGCCCGCAGTCCAGAAAGTCTGGGCGATGCCGTCCGCCTCCCGTTTTGGGGCTGGCGTCCACTCTCCTGCAGGTGGCGGAGGGCTCCGGGCTTTGCCTGTAGAGCTCTGCCCACCCTGTCTCCTTGTGGGGAGCCCTGGCCGCCCCCTGGCCAGCTGGTGCTGTTCATGCCAGGGACCACACTGTGAGCCAGCGTGGGGGTCCCTGGGTCCCTGGATCCCTGTCCCACGCCCTCCCTCCTGCCTGAGCCTCTGGCTGGTGGTGCTTGTGTCCTGCAGGGTGGGACACAGCCCTGGCCTGGGCGCCCGGCGGAGCAGCTCCGGTACTCAGCCTTTCTGTTGCTTTGCCCTGCGGTGGTCCCGGGGACGTGCAGGCCAGCGCCCGGACCCGGACTGCCTCTGGGTGGTGGGCCAGGGATCCAGCCGGCGTTCCTTGGGCATGACGTGTCACCTGCTGTGCCGCGCCTGCGCTGGGCTGCTCCCGGGCTGTGACGCGTGGGTGATGGTAGTCACAGTGCTGAGGTGCGTGGTGGTCACAGACCTGGCCCTGGCGGAGGCCGGCCCGGAGAGCGGAGGCCATTGGCAGCCGGTGGAGAGCCGTGGAGGCTGAGGCTCAGGGAGCGCGGGAGCTGGTCCACATTCGCAGGTCGGGGATGGACGCGGGACTCAGACCCGTGGCCACCCGCCCACCTGTGGCCCCGGCACCCTATCCCACGTGGCGCCCTGGGGCTCCTGAGTTGTGTGAGCCGTGGGAGCCTTCGACGCCCTCCCTCAGCCGCTCCCGCGCCGCAAGCCGCTGTCTTTTTTTCTCTTAACTCGTGTGTGTACTGAATTTGTTTTGTTTCTCAAAAAAAGAGAAGATAGAATGTTCCCGTACCACTACCTCCTCATGCAAATAAACCTTGGGAGAAATTGGCCTGCCGTCTCTCTGGGTGCATTTTGTGGTAATTTAGCTGCGTAAATGGAGCATCTGTTTGCCAGCCAGGCTGCAGGGCAGCAGAGCTGTGGCCGGCAGGAGAGTTGGGGCAGCGGTCCGTCTGCTGCGCGGGGCTCGGGACCCAGCCATGCCCACCCCCTGCCCCCGCACATGGAGCGGCGCTTGGCCCCGAGGACCCCCGTGCCGGTGACACGGTGCGGGAGGCCGGAGCCTTTGTCCCTACCCTGCTGGGTCCGAGGGCAGCTGCTGGTGTGCGTGGCTCCGCGTGGCCGGGCTCAGGGGAGAAGCCGTGTCTTTGCAGCCTGCGTGGGCCTAGGAGACCCTTATCCATGGGCTGCCCTGTCTGTGTTTCCTCCTCCAGCTAAAGAAGGGCCGTCGTGGTGGCATCAGGAGCCAAGCTGGGCCCGAGCTTGGACCTGCCCCACCGCTGATGTGGCCACATGCGTCCCTGGACATGCTTCTCAGTGACCCCTCCCCTGCCCCCCGCCCGCATCCCAGTGGGCTCACCTGTGAAACGTGCTGCGGTGTGAGCAGGCGAGGTCCCCAGAGGCCTGGGAGCCTGGGAGTCGGTCCCTTCCTGTGGCACGGACGCTGCTGCGGTGTGAGCAGGCGAGGTCCCCAGAGGCCCGGGAGCCTGGGAGTCGGTCCCTTCCTGTGGCACGGACGCTGCTGCGGTGTGAGCAGGCGAGGTCCCCAGAGGCCCGGGAGCCTGGGAGTCGGTCCCTTCCTGTGGCACGGACGCTGCTGC